>NC_046158.1:133728565-134103565 GCF_011064425.1 Rattus rattus | reverse complement strand
CTTTTGGCACTAATAGTGAGGTGTGTCTGAGGGGACAGTCACTGTCCACTCTAGCCTGCCTACCTTCCTGCGCCTGCACTGATTTTCTCTGGGTTTAGGGTGAATGACTTTGGATGTCAAATCCCTCTGCATCCACCTCCCAAGTGCTAGACTTAGAGGTGTGGACCTCACTTGATTTATGCAGTTCTGAGGAATGGAGCCCAGGGCGCGGATCTCACTTTATCAACTGGCATCTCAAAAAGGGCAACCAGATCACCACTCCACATGTATCAGTGAGGGTTTTCTAGAGGAACAAAACTTACAGAATATATATATGTATATGTATATATATATATAATATATACATACACATATAACAATGACTGTATTATATACGTTTATATGTATACATATTCATCCTATATATTATATATATATATTCAAGTAGCACGTTATGATCCAGTTAGTCTAACAATGGCTGTCTACCAACAGAAGGTCCATGAATCTAATGGTTTAGTCTGTGAGGCTGATGTCTCAGTCCAGTATACCTCAGAAGTCGGCTCTAATGTAGGGCAGGAATGGACGTGCCGGCAAGAGCAAAGGCAAGCAGGGAAAGAGAGCACACTTCCTTCTTCCGTGTCTTTTATACTTGTCGCCAGCAGAAGGTGTGACCCACATTCAAGGTGGATCTTCCCACCTCAAAAGATCTGGTTTAAAAGTGTGTCTTCCAACTTCAGATGATTCAATTAAGAACAAAAACAATCCCTCAAGGGTGTACCCAGCACCTTAGGTTTTAGTTAATTCCAGATGTAGCAAAGTTGACAATCAAGAATAGCCATCGCTTTGGCCACCATCTCACAGGACCTGGAGGAGCAGCCAGTGAGCTCTTGTCTCACCCCTGGCCTCCTGGGAGGGTCCAGGCAAAAGCTGTGGTAAACAGATGGCTGCTGATCCTGAGAGAGCACTCAGCCTCCAGGAGCCCGGTGGGGGATTAAGGGATGGGGATTAAACAGCATGGAGGACCTGAGGGAGGGATGTGGTCAGCCCCTTCCTATTGAGACTCATCCCTGCTCTAGTTGGAACTCAAGAGTTCTACTAGAGAGCTAAATTGTGTGTGTGTGTGTGTATGTGTGTGTGTGTGTGTGTGTGTGTGTGTAAACCCTAATGACAATATTAGACTCACAGATATTTTATCATTGGCTGTTTCTCAGAACCCCACACTGCTAAACAAGATACCAAAACCCAGGAGTTGAGGGCTGGAGAGATGGCTCAGCGGTTAAGAGCACTGACTCCTCTTCCAGAGATCCTGAGTTCAATTCCCAGCAACCACATGGTGGCTCACAACCATCTGTAATGGGATCCGATGCCCTCTTCTGGTGTGTCTGAAGTCAGCAACAGTGTACTCACACACATGCAATAAATAAATAAATCTTAAAAAAACAAAACAAAAACACAGGAGTCTCTAAGAGTCATCTATTTATAAAATTTTAGTCCAAAAAAGTTCTAGAATTACTGCTACGGAACTGGGCATGTAGCTCGGTCACAAAATACAGGAACCCCTGAGTTCAATCCCTAGCACCATATTAAAAAAAAAAAGGGGGGGTTGGGGATTTAGCTCAGTGGTAGAGCGCTTGCCTAGGAAGCGCAAGGCCCTGGGTTCGGTCCCCAGCTCAAAAAAAAAAAAAAAAAAAAAAAAAAAAAAAAATCCGGACGTGAAGATTAGACAGTAGGGAGGCTCATGTAGAACTCTCACCTCCCATTGGTGCTATAGGCTGGGAGGGGCGGGATCAGCCTAGAGCCTGCTGGACTGCCAGTGACCGGAAGAGAACAGAGACATCCGCTTCCTGGTCAAAGTCACACAGCAAACCAGGAACTTGATCATGCCAAGGCCCAGCTGTTGATATTTCTTCCGTTCCAATCTCACGTAGCCTGTGTTTTCCAAGCAGAAAACAAAACAATCATAATTTTAAAAAAATAGTCTTAATTGTACAGCAACTAACATTTTGGAAGGAGGCTTCCTGCGCCACCCACTTAAGAAGAGGCTCTCTGGCAGGTGGGGAAGCATAAACTAGCCCAAAGAGCAACAATTAGTCCTAAATTCAGGCGAGGTTTATGGAATGTGAACCATTTGGGTAATCAGCTGGGGTGGTGCCACGAGGTGGTAATTAATTCTTTTTTTTCCCTTAAAATGTTTTACTTAATTAAGGGAGGCTCTGATTTATATACCTCCATCCCCTGGGGATGGCTGGTGAGGCGGGGCAACTTGTCAGCCTCTCGCCAGGAGATTCAGGGAATTATTTCATTGTACTCAGATCTCTTTTGCCGCACAGGTTGCGACAGACCCCGGAGTTATGGGGTCATAAATACTGGGGGGGCGGGGGCGGGAAGGAGCTGGAATCGCACACTTAATGGGAAATGTTCTCATAATCAAAAGAATATTTCAAGCTGTGACAATGCAGGCCAAGAGGGGGGGGGCACTTTTTCCTCAAAGAACAGGGGTTTGCTGAAATCAACCAGCCCTTGAAACTCGGGCTCTTTCAGAATCAGCTAGGCTCTCTTAGCAGATGGGCAGGGTGCTGTAGGAGGTCCCGGGTGTTGTCCTGGCTTTATCACAACTCTCTCTAAACTGAAGTAGCTTGAGTTTGTTCTTGCACACACACACACACACACACACACACACACACACACACACACGGGCTGGAACTCAGAGTTGTATGTACAGAATGCTCAGATTACCGTCCCAGCCCCAACAATATTTTCGAGCACCTACTGTGTTCCAGGTACTGTGCTGTGAACGTGCAGCATGTTTAATGGTGAGCGAGGCAGGTTTGTTCCCAGCTTTGGAGAAGTTGAGTCTAGCGAGAGAAAAATACCTGTTGCTAAAATGCCTTCTCTAGGGAGATTTAAAAACACACACACACAAAAAAAAACAAAACTATCTACCTTCCTCCAAAGGTCCCAAGGACAAACTGAGCTATGATCCCACCAAAGATCACCCTGGGGGAGCCATTGAGATTATTAGCCTTACTTGAGAGCACTGAGCAAGGAGTTATGTGTAGGAGCATAGGTAACTTTAGAGTAGCCACTCTGGGAAGTCCGCATGCGGTAAGTGATGCGTTTTTATAAAACCAAGGATATGTTTTACAGGGTGCGGGATAGTGCGGTGGGAGGGGGTACCTCAGTAGGCCGACGCTGAGGCATCCCTCCCCACCCCCCAGGTACCAGCCATATGGGTCTGTATAAAACAGAGTTTATTTGGGGGCATGGGAAGGGGAGTTAAGAGGCAGGGAGAGAGGGAGAGAAAGAGGGAGGGGAGGGAGAGGGGGTTGGGGGAAGAGAGAGAGGAGGCTGCAAACACTCAGAGAGGAGGGGGGAGGGGATGAGGAGGAAGGGGTCAAAGAAAATGAAGGGGATCAGGGAGTCAGAGAAACCAAACAGTCCCTTTTACAGGAAGCCAGGCCTACCTGACTGGTGCTAGGCAACTGTTGGGTAGAGCAAAGACAAAGCCAACAGTGAGGATGGAAACCCCTACCCCCACCCCCAAACCTTATGCCATTAGATCGAATTGTATTCAACTGGTTTCTATGGGTGGGTGGATTTGCCCCACCCTCTCCTCTGGGGAAGGTAAGCAGTCAACAGGCCCGGTTGTGATGATCTCTTTGAGCGGGTCCAGTAGAACGCCTCAAGATGGTGGAAGTTAGGTCAGAGGATAGACCTGTTCACCAATACTATAAGGAGGTGAGAGAATAAATTGCTGGTGAGAGCACCTACCTTACCATCTGAGGCCCCTTTCCTAGACTTGCATCCAAAGGAAGGAGCAGCAGGCGGGAGCGCTTGCTTGCTCTTCCAAAAGACCAGAGCTTGGTCTCCAGCACCCATAGTCCGGCTGCTCACAACTGTAACTCCAGCTCCAAGCGATCCAATGCCCTCTTCAGACCTTCACAGGCACCTGCATGCATGCATATGCCCCACTCGGACACAAATACACATAGTTAAAAAATAAGCCCAAAGTGTTGGTGCGTGCCCTATATCCCAGCCTTCAAGAGGCAAAGACAGTTGTCAGATCTCTGTGAGTTCAAGGCTAACTTGGTCTACATAGGAAGTCCCCAGGCGAGCTATGAATACAAGATGAGACCTTACCTGTCCCATTTAAAAAAATGTTTTAAAAACAAACAAGCAAACAAACAAATAAATAAATATGTGGATCAATAGTAGACATCTTCTCCATTGCCTAAGCTGCATTCACCAATCATTGTTTCCTGAGCCAAAATAGATCAAACCTGGGTGGATGAGACAGAGAGGAATGGCCCCATGACCCCAGCCCTCTGTCACACTGCATAGGAGATCAGACTCAGAAGTACACGTAGTTGCAGCCAAAAGTGCTGAGGTGGGAATGAGGCTGGAGATGTGAGGCCAGAAATGATCACTTGACCAAAGCCAACAAATTCATTGGTTAATCAATAACCAATTAGCAATCTTTAAAAACATGGTAGCATCTTGTTTTAAGGTGATGAGTGAGTTATAAAATGGTAGAGACTGGCTCTCTCCTCCAGCCGAGCAAGATGTCCAAAGGAAAGAAGGCCAAGGGGAAGAAGGTGACCTCAGCCCCCACCCCCCCACTGTCGTCAAGAAACAGGAGGCCAAAAAGGTGGTCGGTCCTTTGTTTGAGAAGAGGCCTAAGAACTTCAGCATTGAACAGGACAAAAGAGCCCAAAAGAGATCTCACACGCTTCGTCAAATGGCCCCGCTACATCAGGCTGCAGTGGCAAAGAGCCATCTAAGCGGCTCACAGTATCCCCTGCCATTAACCAGTGCCCCCAGGCCCTGGACAGGCAAACGGCTACTCAGCTGCTTAAGCTGGCCCACAAGTACAGGCCAGAGACAAAGCAGGAGAAGAAGCAGAGGCTGCTGGCCCACGCTGAGAAGAGTCCATGATGTAGACCCCATTGAGCTGGTGGTTTTCCTGCCTGCCCTGTATCAAAAGATGGGGGTGTCCTACTACATCTTAAAGGGAAAGGCCAGGCTGGGGCACCTGGTCCACAGGAAGACGTGCACCACTGTTGCCTTCACACAGGTTAACTCGGAAGACAAGGTGCTCTGGCTAAGCTGGTGGAAGCTATTAGGACCAATTATAATGACAGATCTGACGAGATCCGCCGCCACTGGGGAGGCAACGTCCTGGGTCCTAAGTCTGTGGCTCACATTGCCGAGCTGGAAAAGGCAAAGGCTAAAGAACTTGCCACTACACTGGGTTAAATGTACACTAAGTTTTCTGTGCATAAATATAATTATAAAATTATCTTCCAAAAAAAAATGGTAGAGACTGGCAGGTCATCTTGTTTCTGCCCATTGCTGTTATGCAGAATTAAATACTGAGGGACTGTGTGGGACTCTATGAAATGCCGGAACCATCAAGGGAACACTGGGCTGTCGGAAGACACAGGACATTGGTTTCAGGGATCTGGAAGGCAGAGCTGGCTTTGGGGTCTGGGAGTTAGGGAGGTAAGACAGCTTCTCTGTATAGCCCTGGCTGTCAAGGAACTCAAAGACCCAATTGCTTCTGCCTTCCAAGTACTAGGATTAAAGGTGTGCAGCACCACTCCGCTCAGAGTTGGCCTTTGTGCTAAAGCCTAATGAGCTGGACTAGCATTCTATGAACTGAGGTGATCCCTGCAGTCCCAAGGGTTTCCAATTAATACACGTATTTTACAGCTAAGGGAATGGAGGCTCAGGGAGGTCAATGATGCTTCCTGAGGGCTCTGTGACATGAAATAGAAGACTTGAACTCAAGTTGGTTTGACTACAAAATTAGCACATAACATCTCCTCCCACCTCCTGAGAGGACGGGAGGTCCCAGACGCCCTCAGGTAAATTGACCCCAGCTGTGGCAGAACTTTGTAAATTTTTATTAACCCCACCCCCACTCCATCTCAACTGAAGGACAGAGGCAGTTGACAGCTGGACGAGGTGACGGAAAGGCAAGGGTGGGTCGTGGCACTACTCTAGATGTGCCTGATCAACTCTAACCAAATTGGCGTCTGCTTGATTCTCAGCCATTGTATTGATGCTTCTTGCCTTGGAGGCCAAATTGGCCCCTAATCAAATTGGATTCCTTATTTCTGGCTATAAAGAAACACTGAGAGATCAATAAAAATAATAGCAGAGACATTCCAAGATGTGTATTGCTAGAAAAATAAAGGGAGTTTCTTCCAACACAGCTGGGGCCCCTGGAAGGGCAGGGGCGTCAGCAAATGGAGGTCATAGCCTTGTTTCCCAAACAGCCAGGGCTGAGGACAGGGAAAACCAGAACTGTACCAGACGGCTCTGTGGGGCCCGGCTGTCACCCAGGCCATGAAGGTATCACTAAGTAGCTCTTGACAGAACATCTGAAGATCCGGTGTTTTTGTGGGCTGGGAAGAAACTCGAGGGAAACACTGGAATCTTTAACCAATCATTCGTTATCCACCTACGAGGTCTCTTTGCCGTTTCTTTTCTCTCGGTGGATTTAAATTAGATCGGGAACTGGGCATAGTGACACCATGCCCTTCCCGGGGACTATCCCACCAATCCCCTAGCCAACAAGTGCTCCCAGATCACACATTTGAGTAAGTGTCCAATGCTTACCTTGGATGAAGCCCACTGGGAAACAAGCGAAGAGAAACTGCAGGCGGAGCATGGATCAGATGCCAGCATCTCTGTTGACTCCCGCAGGCAGGAGCGGCTGCAGTTGGGTGGGGTTGGTGGGAGACCTCCAGACTACAGGAGGATCCTCCAGTATGGGTTTCAGGGACAGGCATAAGGCATCTGACCAGTCAGTCACCTGGTACCCAGTCTCTGCCACCCAGAGAACTTGGAGATGGGGTGACCATGTTTCCCAGGTAGCCTGCCCCCTTGTTTGTCTGTCCACATCCCTCTAGGTTTCCCGGTGTTTTCCCTCTGTCACAATCAGGCCCCTTTCCGTCCCCTGGCCTGTGCTAAGTGCCCTAGTTAGTACGTCCACCCCAAGTCCTCCTGGGGTGTTCTTCACCATTCTAGTCCCACCAGCTCTAATGGGTTCAGAGGGACAAACATATGACTGCCGATCTCAGATGCCTGACACCCCAAAACTCCACTCCACAGTCCAAAGTCCAGCCTGTTCAACCACACTCAATCTCCAAGTTCAACAGCCAGTTCAGAACCAGGCTTTGCGGTCTGATTGCCCAAGTTTGAAATCTGGTTCATAGCTGTGTGATTTGGGGCAAAACATTAACTCTTACTACCTCAATGTTCTCATCTGAAAAATGGGGATATTCCATAGCTTACTGATTCTATGAAGCATAGTTTTTATACTCTGAAATTGGCTTCTTATAGTAAGTGTTATGCCGTATTTTTTTTTAATTATGTCATTTGTTTATTGGGCAGTTGAGTACCAGAATGGGTGTATGGAGATCAGAAGATAACCTGGAAAGTTCCCTCACTCCTTCTGTGTGGGACCCAGGGATCAAACTCACACCCTCAGGTTGACAGCAAGTGCCTTTACTTTGCCCACTGAGCCATCTCATTGACTCTGGCACACCATACATTTAATCAGGAACTTCTTTTTCTTGTCCGTAATAAAACAATGGTGTTTATTTGTCCATGGCAGACTTGGTAAACTTTGACAACAGTAAGACTCAGTAGCTGTAAGACTCACTAGTTAGAGCTGGGGCTGGTGGCCCATCCACACCCCTTCTGTGCAGGCTGATCCCAGTGAGGTCTCTGCCTGCCATACCTCCCTAATTCACAGACAGAGGTATGCAAAACCTACCCAATCCCACTGGGCAATGGTGTTGGTCTCTCTGAAGGGCGCTCCACTTGCTGAGAGAGTCCTACATTTGGCTTGAGGTATGGGAGTCCTTGTGCCTGCTCAAAAGAGGGAAAGACACAATACTTTCTGTTCCTCCCGTAATCTAGGGACCCTCAACTCCCAAGACCCATCTTCCCACCATTGGTGTCTTGTTTCAGAGGCCGAGGGCCTGCAGATCTGGTCAGATGACTTTAAGTCCTGAAGTATCCTGCTGTCCCGTTTTTGTGAGTATTTTTCTTTCCCGTTTTGGGGAGAAGGTGCCGGGGATGGAACCCAAGGTTTTTTTGCGTATTTGAACACTGTGCCGCACCCCTAGATCTGTTGATAATTACTTGTTTGTTTTAAGGCAGGATCTTGCTGTTATTCATGCTCCCCTTAAATTTAACTCACCATCCTCCTGCCTCAGCCTCCTGAGTGGTGGGATAACAGGCCTGCACTGCCAGGCCCAGCTTGGTAACTGCTTGAGAAGGGATTCAATACTCTTTTATCCCCTTGCTCTAGGTCCTAATGCCAACTCTGGAGCAACAGGACAAAACACACTCAGGAACTGCCCATCTCCATAAACTGAAGGAGACAGGGCTGAGAGGGGGTAGGGGCATAGCCTCATGGATAAAGCCCACTTTTATTGTACCTAGTTTGTGCCAGGTTCAATGGCTTCTCTATTTGGGAGCCCCCATGAGTGTTCTTAACACCCAGCACCAGCCTAGACCCACAAATGCTATAAATGCTCCATCAGTCTCTGTTGAATCACTGATCCTGGTCCTTGAGAAGTTGAAGCAGAAGGATTAGGTATTCTAAGCCAGATTTTACTACGTAATAAGTTTGAGGCCAGCTGGGGCTATAAAGAAATCGGGATGGAGGGAGAGAGGGAAGGAGAAAATGGAGTAAAGTTACAGAGGCCGGCCATTCCCACCCACCGTGCCTGGGCTGAATTCCTGATGCATGAGATCTGTGGACCTCAGGTGTGAGCAACTGCATGGGCCAAGTCAGCCCACAGCTCCATGCCCACCACCATAGATTGCTTTACTTATCATTTAAGTTGCTCTCCGAGCTCTGCCCAGTGACAGACACTGAGGTCACAGGTCAAGGAGGGCCCCCAAGTTTCTGCTCTCCAGGTTTACTGTCTCACAGGGAAGCAGCTACATTGGTAAGGGCCGTGAGAGGGGACAGGAGGGGGGTCTGAGCCTGGGAAGACAGGGAGGAGCAAAGCCTTTCTGGAAGGGGCAGACCTAAAATGAGACCTGAAAGGCAAAGATAAAGGAGTCATGAGAACAGCCTGAGCTAAAAGGTCACAGTCGGACGCGGCATCCTGGAGGTGTAGCATGCCTGACAGGCAAACCTGAAGCAAGGCTTCTGTTGCCATCCAAAGGACTTCCATTGAAACAGGGCCTCCAGCTGGGGGACGGTGGCACATGTCCTTAATCCCAGAGCTGCAGAGGCAGAGCAGAGGCAGAGGCAGAGGCAGAGGCAGAGGCAGAGGCAGAGGCAGAGCAGAGGCAGAGGCAGAGGCAGAGGCAGAGGCAGAGGCAGAGGCAGAGGCAGAGGCAGAGGCAGAGGCAGAGGCAGAGGCAGAGGCAGAGGCAGAGGCAGAGGCAGAGGCAGAGGCAGAGGCAGAGGCAGAAGCAGAGGCAGATGGATCTCTGTGTGTTTAAGGCTATTGTGGTCTATGGAGCTAGTTCCAGAACAGACAAAGTTACACTGAGAGAGAAGAGAGAGAAACCTTGTCTCTCAAAAAAACCAAAGAGGAGGAGGAGGAGGAGGAGGAGGAGGAGGAGGAGGAGGAGGAGGAGGAGGAGGAGGAGGAAGAAGAAGAAGAAGAAGAAGAAGAAGAAGAAGAAGAAGAGAGAGAGAGAGAGAGAGAGAGAGAGAGAGAGAGAGAGAGAGAGAGAGAGAGAGAGAATATGGACTTGGTATGGTTGAATGGGTTCAGTGTCCCAGCACCAGCACCCCCCACCTGAGATGGTATATGGCTCCCTGCTCCTTACCAGGTTCCTGGCCTAGAACACTTCCCACACTTCCCACCTAGGAAATGTGACCTGTGGTCATGTAGCCCAGGACAAAGTTCTCCAGGCTAATGAGGTATCTAGAGGCCCTCGGGGTTTAGCCAATAAGCTTCCCTTCCCAGACATTCCTCCCTGTTTAATCTCTGGTCCACCATTTTCCATGATGGACAATCAATAAACAGTTTGGAACATCAAGCACCACCATGGGGAACATGGAGAACTTTGCCTGCAGAGCCGCTGCCTAAGCCTCCCCCAGAAGGCCCCTCTGTGATCCCAGACACCCACCAAGCTAAGGACTTGGCCTTTCGCCAATGAGCTAAGACAACTTTTGCTGATGACCTAGGCCAGAGCGCCCCCCTCCCAACACACACCTCACACCTCCACACTCCCGCCCCACACTCATCCTCAGCCTGCAGGCATCCTCTGTTCTCTATTCCTCCACGACCTCCAGCGGCATCTGGATGTCCAGGAGTCTGAGAACCCCTGGGCCTCAGGCTTCTCCTCATGGGCCCATGGACTCCCAACCCTTCATTCCCAACTCCATGTGGTTTCCAGCCGTGACTGGCTGCCCGGGAGCTTGGGAACTCCAGATTCGGTCTCCCACATCCAAGGCTGCGTTTTCCCTACTCCGAGTGGTGTATCTGTGCTTCCCTTGAGCCCAGCACCTGACAGCAGCAGCCTAAACAAAGTCTAGCATCTCCACTTTCCGTCTGCCTAGTGGTGTTTCCCGCACTCCAGCAGTGGGGTGAAATGTGGAACAGAGAGACGGGGGAGAGGAGCGCAGACAGACAGACAGACAGACAGACAGACAGACACAGGGTCTCAGATAGCCCAGGCTGGCTTTGAGGATGCCCTTGAACTTTGAATCCTCTGCCTCCACCTCCCCAGAGCTGGGATCACAGACAGGGGCAACCACACCCAGCTTATTTGGTGTCAGGGATCAAACGTGTTGGTAATGGGAGCTAGGGGAGAGAATGAGGGATGAGGCTTGCTTCACGGTGTGTGTGCCTGTTGGAGTCTTCGTTGCTGTTTCTGCAGAGCTAGGATAGGACGGGCAGCATGATCTGTCACTCGGCTATGTCTCCAGCTCCTAGGATTTGATTACAGAAACCTGGAATTATATAACTCATCCAAGAGAGGGGACAAAACGCTGGTGGCAGAGCAGAAGACGGTGAGTGAGCTCCGAGGCCGCAGAGCTCGGGTGGCTGTCTCAGAGCGCGGTGGGGTTTGTGTCACAGCTCCGAGGTTAATGACAGCCATAAAGCCCACTCAAGCATCTTGCAGGCTGACACTTTGTGTCACTTCGTGTGCTGCATCCCGACCCTGGGATTTTCAGGAAGCAAGGCCAGGTCAGTACAGATGTGAATTTCATAAACCTTAAAACATGCGAAGTCCAAGCAAGGCCCTGGGTTCGGGTCCCCAGCTCAAAAAAAGAACCAAAAAAAAAAAAAAAAAAAAAAAAAACATGCGAGTCCTGACAAGAAGAGCTCACCCCTTTAATGAACAGGCCCCAGACTGAAGTGGGGGTGGGGCCGGGGGAGGCAGAAGCCTCGGCTGAGAACTGCCTCCAAGTGGACCTTCTTCTGCTCTGTGGGCAAATATTTAAAAATGACCCCAGGCCAATAAGATCTCCACCTGGATGCCATGACTCAAGGGCAAGTAGACAGGGCCAGTTCACTGCACGGAAATGCATCAAGACAAGAGGACACACAGACAGACTGACAGAGTTCCTGCTCTCCCTCCTCCTTCTGCATATGAGTCAGACTCAACAGGAGAAAAGGCTGATCTCCCGGGCAGCGAGAATGTCCACAGTTGTTAACTAACCTCATCGACATCCCCTTCACAGCAACCCCGAACTGGAATTGGTTGGGTCACCAGGCGCTGTGATTGACCAGCATCAGTCTCTGCCCTTCTGTCCACCCCAACCCAGGAGTGAACCACAGGCAGGTGAGCCACAACCAGCCTTCCCATCAGTCAGCTTGTCACCTAGAACCCAGTGCCACCAGCGGGCAATCTGGAAAAGCATGTCACCCCCTTTAAACTAAACTTCATCTTCATTACTCCTGGTGGCTACTGGGGGCCAGGCACCTGACGCCATTCTCCTTCAATCCTTCGACGATTCAATCGATTGATCAACAACCCTGGGAGGGCCAGGGAGCAGAAGAAACTTGTTCAAAGATTTGAGGCTCTGGAGCTGGGGATACGGTTCCGTTGGTAAAATGCTTGCTTGTTCGTTTTGGTTTCTTGATTTTTAGGCTGGGTTTCTCTGTGTAGCCCTGGCTATCCTGGAACTTGCTCTGTACACCAAGTTGGCTTCAAACTCATAGATCTGCCTGTCTCTGCCTCCCAAGTGCTTGAAAATGGTGTGCGCTATCATCCATGCCTGGCAATGACACAAGCCCAGAACCCACTGTAAAAGGTGGCATTCACCTGGTGCTTGCTTTCTTGCTTGTTTTAGATTTATTTAATGCTATTTTATTTTGACAAATTTTAACCTTTATTTTTATTTCATGTGTTTGGGTGTTTTGTCTGCATATATATCTGTGTACTAACTGTGTACAGGGCCTGAAGAGGCCAGAAGAGAGCATTGGATCCCCTGGGACTGGAGCAGCAGATGTCTGTGAACCACTGTGTGGTTGTTGGGAATTGAACCCAGGTCCTCTGGAAGAGCAGTCAGTGATCTTAACCACTGAGCCATCTCCCCAGCTTTCTATAGTTTTTGTTTTATTGTTTTTTGGTTTTTTTTGGAGGGGTGTTGTTTGTTTGTTTGTTTGTTTGTTTTTAAGACAGGGCCTCTCTACATAGCCTAAGCTGTTGTAGAACTCATCACACCCAGCAAACCTATGGTATTTTTTAAAGATTGATGTTTTGTGTGTGTGTGTGTGTGTGTGTGTGTGTGTGTGTGTGTGTGTGTGTGTGAATGCTGGGGTGGGGTACCCAGAGAAACCAGAGAGGGGGTTGGATCCCTTGGATCTGGAGTAACAGCTGTGAACTGTTTGGTGTGGCTCTTGGGAACTAACCAGGGTCCCGGGGAAGAGCAGGCAGCCAGTGCTAGCTGCAGAGCCATCACTCCGGAATGAACTTCTAATCCCAGTTCTTGGACTGCCAAGAGGAAAGATCCCTGGGGCTCTGTGGCCAGTCAGCCTGACCAAATTAATCAATAAGTTGTGGGCCAGCAAGAGACCCAGTCTCAGAAAACAAGGTGAATAGAGTATTATCGAGTTTGAGACCACCGTGGAGAGATAACCAGACTCAATTCAGATTATAATTAGTCAAATTTATTAAAACTGCTAGTAAGGCCACAGTCTCTAACCCAAATCAGAGACTCACCATGCAGAAGCAGATTCGGGAAGGCAAAGCCCCCAAGAACTGCTCTGCTCTGCCAAGATTACAGGGTCAGGGTGACCTCAGAACACTCCTTGAATGACTGCATAAGCAGATTACAGAAGCCAAACGCAGTCAGTCGTATCAACAAGCACAGCTCTACATTCTTGGGGAGGGGTCATGGGGCTAAAGTTGCTGGGAGCTTATCTCCAGGGACTTCGGTTGGAGACAAATATCGATTGGGTACCAGGATGCATGAATAGCACAAAATGGATTTTGTTTTGTTTTCTGGAACAGGGTCTTTCTGAGTAGCCCTCTCTGGTCTAGAACTAGCTCTCTAGACCACATTGGCCTCAAACTTAAAGAGATCCGCCTGCCTCTGCCTCCCACGTGCTGGGATTAAAGGCGTGCACCACCACTGCCCAGCAAAGTTCGTTGGCCGTTACAAATGGTGTCCTGAGAAAGGACACCCATGGGTGACCTCTGACCTCCATAAGCACGCACACACTCGCTCATACTCATACCAATAAATTTAAAGAGTTGAGACACTAATATTTCAGCCCAGGTCTGTGAAGTGGGAACTTCTAGTTCTCTGGAACATTAGTTATGTCAAAGGATGTTTTGCTGGGGCACACAGGTAGAAGGATGCCTTGCTAAAGCAGACATCACGTGATGAGGTCGTGTAACTATGACCCCACAGACAGTGGCAGACAAGCACTGAGCCTTGGTTTGCTCCGCCTCACTATCCCTTGCTAACGGTACGCATGTATTGGTTCATCTGACGTAGTGTCGTTGAGCTCAGCTTGTGGTAAGGCCGCCATTGAGAGGTTCTTTTGGTACCTTGCCATTTCTGTGCCCTCCCCTTAGGCTGGTTGGTGAGCCTGGCGGTTTCCTCAGGATTGAGCTACAGCTGCCTGGTGTCTGCCCGCCTAGAGGACTGGACTGAAGCTGCTGATTTGGTGTTTGCTATGGAACTAAACTGCTACCAAAGAAGATCCAGCTCGCCCCCAAAGAACTGTTGCTACAGAAGTCCCTTCCCCCATATCCTAATAACTTTTCTCTTCCACTACCTCTGCTGGGTAGTGGGCTAGAGGAGAAGTTGAACCCTTATTAAAAATAGGTTGCAAAAAAATGTATGCTTACAGATCTGCTTGAAGTCAGAGACCACACTGCCTCTCACAGGCTTGGAAAATAAGAAGATTCAGGGTTCTTTATGGTTTGGGCCAGACCAGCGATGCTGCCTGCTTCTGAGGGTTGGGGTCTGGCTGTGGAAATGCCGTTGGGAAGGGGAAGTGGCTTTAGTCCTTTCTCTGCTCCTTCCTCAGTCTGTGAGCTGCAGGCCACAGCTCCTGCAGCAGGGCTGCCCAGAACTTCCCACTTAATTAAAAAATAAAATCAAAGAAAGACAACTTTTTATTACACTTCCCTAATAGTGGAAAATAGTTTCGGGCATAAAAAAGGCATTCAGCTGGCTACTTCCCAGGCGTCGAAAATTAACAGCCACTACATTTTATTCTGAGGAATTAATGGAAATTTTTACACGGTGGTGTAAAATGCAGGACGAAATGAAGGGCATGATTCTTCAGTGCAGAGCTCAGCCCCTCGTTTGGGGCTGGATTTGGCTATCTGCCCTGAGCTAGCATCTCGGGCTCCCAGGTAGGCTGTGGGAGCCGGAGGAAAGATCTAAGGGAGGATTCTGGGCAGCTTTGGGATGAGGGGAGCACAGCGTCGGCCCCTCGAGCTAGCATCTTCCGTACGCATCTTTTCTCTGGGTTAATGGCTGACGGTAGCGGCTTCACAAATAACAATTTTCACCAGCTTGTATGTTCTCTAAGGGAAAGAAGCATGTTTTGGGCTGGAGAGATGGCTCAGCAGTTAAGAGCACTGTCTGCTCTTTCAGAGGTCCTGAGTTCAAATCCCAGCAAACACATGGTGGCTCACAGCCATCTGTAATGAGATCTGATGCCCTCTTCTGGCCTGCAGGTGTACATGCAGCAGAGCACTCACACATGAAAGGAAGACAGACTTCATTCTCTGCTCAGGAGGAGTGGATGCTGTACCAAACCCTCTGTGGCCAGGCTAAGGCGAGAGACAGTTTATCACCCCCAGCCAACCATCAGAGCCCACTTTAAAGCCAATGCTACAACCCCCTCTGGAAAATGGGAACTGCAGGGAACAGGAGACTTTGTAACGTACAAGTATTGGGGAGGGCGGTGCCCACTCCACTGTTACATTCTTGTCTATGCTTTTTCCTAAAACATGTTTCTGAACCCAAATTTTAAAAGTTTAATTCTATTCTTAAAAATATATTATTATGGGCTGGAGAGATGGCTCAGTGGTTAAGAGCAGTGACTGTTCTTCCAGAGGTCCTGAGTTCAAATCCCAGCAACCACATGGTGGCTCACAACCATCTGTAATGAGATCTGGTGCCCTCTTCTGGTGTGCATGAAGATAGCTACAGTGTACTCACATACATGAAATAAATAAATAAATATTTAAAAAAAAAAGAAAAAAATTATTATTTGGAGGGGAAGCTGCAACTGTCACAGAATTCGGTGGAGAAAGCAACTTTGTGCTGTCATTTTCTCCTGCTGCCTGTCTGCAGAGAGAATTCAGATCCCCGTGTTGGTACACAGATCCACGGTGCCATGTCTCCAACTCTAAATCTTTTCAAATATGGATAATTTTAATCATGTGACAATGAACTTGTCAGAGGGCCTACGCTGGAGTCCCATTCTCCCAGGACTTCTGTCACTTACAGTTTCAGTGTCCCCCTTGCTCCTCTCTTCCAAGGCTTCTGTCCGCTCAAAACAGCCATGGCGGCTCCTTGCCAGACTGCCCGTGCTATTTCTGCAGCCCAGTCTTTCCCCAGACCACTGAGTCTGCAGCTTCTAGATTGTTCCCTGATGCCTTGCCTCTCACTGGGCCTGACATCAACCATAGCTATTCCCGCCTTTTGCTGCCTCCAGCAACCCAGCGGTCTGTGAATCAGTGCTCCCCCACTCCCACCCTTACCTCCCCCTCCCCCACGTGCCTCTGGCACCTTGCTCAGGTCTGCCCCCTGCTGTCCAAGTCTGTCCTCTCCACCTTAATTCAGCCACTCTGGCCTGGTACTCAACAGGGTGCAGAGGCTGCCTCCCAGGTGCTGAGATCGCTCCTGAGGAAGACACCTGACATTGTCCTTCACGTGCATAAGAGCACCCACACAAACACACGCAAACACACTCACGCAACGCATACACACCAAAAGGTAATGAGACCTAATTTGTGCTGGAGACTCACTGCTAAGTTCCCATAGCCCTCCTGGTTCCCCCTCATGCCTTGTCCCCGAACGTGGCCCCCACCAATCTCCTCCAGGGTCTGACAACGCCTCTCTGCTGCCCACTCATGGCTTCCGGACCAGGAACACAGGGCAGAGGCCAGGCAACTGCCTAAGAATCCCCGACATGGCTCGGGGCCCCGGCCCTTCTAGACATCCCTATCTCTGTAAGTGTTCCCTCTGAAGTCCGTCCCCCTGCCCCCCGCCCCCCCCCCGTAAAGGGTGGGTAGTAAATGCTTCCCTCCCAGACCAACGAGCTATGATTCAATGACCCTCATGGTCTCTGGCTGTTTTATGCTGATGGAGCCGGGAAAGGTCATGCAGCCAGGAGAGTGGCTGGGAACAGAGAGTGTGTCTCTGCCTTTTGTTAGCTTTGCAGGCTATTCCTTGCCACAATTTAACTATGCTCTTTAGAATATATGGTGCAGGGGTTGGGGATTTAGCTCAGTGGTAGAGCGCTTGCCTAGGAAGCGCAAGGCCCTGGGTTCGGGTCCCCAGCTCCGGAAAAAAAAAAGAACCAAAAAAAAAAAAAAAAAAAAAAAAAAAAAAAAGAATATATGGTGCATGTGCCTGGCCACAGTCGCCATTTCTGAGGCATCGTGGCACTTCATACTGCTGGTAAGTATGGGGGGGGGGGAGGCTTGAACCTGAAAAAGAACAGGCACACATCTGTAACCCTAGCACTTGCAGGGGCAGAGGCAGAGGCAGGCAAGTCTCTGGGAGTTCAAGGACAAAGTGGTTTACAAAGTAAGTTCGAGGCCAGCTAGGACCACATAGTGAGATCCTGTCTCCCCCACCCTCCTAAAACAAAGAATCAGCACCACAGCTGACTGTTCAATGTTATACCCCAGCCCCTAAAGTGGTACCTCGCAGACAGCGGGTACTCAGGAAACGTGGGGAAAGGAAGGAGAGAGGAGGAAAGAAAAAACCACTTTGAGTGGTTCTTCCGGAAGAGCAGGAAGCAACCCAGGTTCCATTCAGCAGAGCAGGAGACGATGCATGGGAGGGGTCGGGGAGGCTGCTCATTTCAACACTTCCATCAAGTGACGTCAGAACTCAATTCCATCCTGAGCGGTTTTCTCCTCTCATTTCCATCCCCTGCCATCTTTTTTTTAACGTTCTCCGTTGAATTTCGTGTTGGGAAAGGCTGATTGAATTGTGGCTCCAGGGACTTGCAACAGTCACTTTAGATACTTAAGAGTTCCAATCATGCTGCCGCCACCCAACCTCCCACCACCTGAGTGCCGGAGAAGCCATCTCTTGTGAGAGCTGATTATGTCTTTGCAGCCCGGAACGTCACATTCTAAAATGGGGCAGTAAAAATCAGAATTTGCCATGACTAACACAAGTCATAGAAAAGGCACCAAAATGCCTGTTTGACGAGACATAGGCTGGTGGGGTTTGCAGCTGATATCATGGATGGGGCCAAGGCTAGGGAGGGCTGTGAGGTGGCTCCCGCATGCGTCAAACTGTCCAGTCTCTAGACAAGCGAGTGCCCGAGGTTCTCCCTCCACAGTAACTGAAGGAGCCGTTGGCTCAAGGAGAAAGTATGCAGGCTGATTAAACAGCATCCCTGTGGCAGACGCAATCTTAAAAAAATCCTAAAAGCCGTTTCCACCCCTTTCTGGGTTGGAGGGGCTTCCCACGGGGCTTTGAAGAATGAATGGGAATGATGGGAAATGGAAAGAGAACAGCATATGCACAGTGCAGAGACAATAGGAATGCGTAGCTTGCAATGGCCGCACCTTTCAATGCCAATGGGAATAGGTGAGGATGAGGTTGGAGGTAACAGAGGACAGTCCCAAAGAGTTTTAAAGACCTTGCCACAAGCCAGAAGCCAGGGAGGCAAGAGTAGGCTGTCACTGGGTCCCAGAGACAGACCACAGTGCCTGGAGAGAAATACCCCAAGAGCAGAGGTAACAGGACTGAGTGGCTGGCGAGATGGCGCAGAGGGAGAGAAAGATGGCGTTCCACGTCCGGTCTCCAGGGGCAGTGGGACCCACAGGAGGTCTGCCTGTAAGACCAGCCCGGCAATGGCTCCTAAAGTCACAGGGCTGACAATGTGCCAGGACAGTGGGCGTAGGTGGTGGCAGGTGGGCAGCCTTAGGCCCCTCCCTACGCACAACTCAATTTGGCCTGTACAAAATCTGTGAGCTCCTTTTCTGAAAGGAAACGGAGGAACAGTGGATCTGGAAAGGAAGTGGGGGGACAGGCGGGAGAGGTGGGAGGGGAGGGTGGGGATGTGTTGTATGAGAGAACAAAGAAAGAGAAAAGAAAAACATTATTTGAGCTCTCTAGCTTGTCTTGGGAAACATGAGCTGGGAAACCCCAGAATAGCCTTCTCTGGCTGGTCACCGCTTGGACAGGATCCGCATTCTGCACCTGTCCTCGTCATCCCCGTAGGCAGAGGCTTCGGGTCAGAGGACACGGTGCTTGCAGGATTTCTACAGCTATACCTCTGTCAGCTTCTGGGAAACTCAGAGAGACCCAATTACTTGTTCCAATCAAAACAGGACAGTAGAGCTCTTCACCAAGACAAGTCCTTGTAAGAGCAATACAAGGCCAACATGGGACCCAACATAGGCTGTCATTCCTGAGACCTGCTCCTGGGGACTCCGGGTTTAAACAAAGACAAGATGTCTTGGTTACTTTAGAATTGCTGTGACCAAATGCCATGACCAAGGCAAGTTCTGAAAGAAGGCGTTTGATTTGGGGCTCACAGTTGCAGAGGGCTACAGTCAGACGATCATGGGGTGGGGGTTGTGTCAGCAGGCGGCATAGCGTTGGAGCAGGATGGAGCCGAGGGTTCACAATCACAAGACAGAGAGAGCTAGGGGTTGGGGATTTAGCTCAGTGGTAGAGCAAGCGCAAGGCCCTGGGTTCGGTCCCCAACTCCGAAAAAAAGAAAAAGAAAGAAAGAAAAAAGAAGACAGAGAGAGCTAACTGGAAATGCCATAGCTGCCCCAGTGACACACCTCCTCCAACGAGGCCACACCCCCTAAGCCTTCCCAAACGGTTCTACCAACTGGTGACCAAGCATTCAAATAGATCACCTATGGGGGCCACTCTCATTCCAACTAAGAGAAGGACACACAGAGAAGAGAGATGAGAGGACAGTGACAGGGGAGGTGGCCAGGGAGGGAGCACAGAGTTGTCCACTGCTGCCAAGAAGTTAAAGTGTGTGTGTGTGTGTGTGTGTGTGTGTGTGTGTGTGTGTGTGTGTGTTGGGGGCTGTGACATGTAAGCACCCTCTAGGCCATGGGTGAATCCACACAGAGAAGTGTAGACATGTGTGTACATGTACTAGGCATATATACAAGTCCACATACGGCCCTGTAGACTTATGCCCTGGCATGCACACACACACACACACACACACACACACACACACACACACACACACACACACGTATATATATTTAAGCATATATTTAAGCCAACTTATGGTCCTGTGCACACAAGCTCTTTCATACACAGAGGTATATATGTGCACACTCAGAGAAGACAGAAACACAGGGGTGTGCAAGCATAAGTAGTCACACAAACACACGCACATGGACTCAGACACTAGGTTTGCATGTTTGACAGACACACACACACATGTGCACACAGACGTTAGGTTTGCATGTCTGACAGACTGATACACACATGTGTACACGGCCTGTGGTCCCACCTCTAGGGATCCCCGCTCAGTCCTCATGAAACCCTGCCAGTAACAATCCAAAACCTCGTAACTAAATAAAAATGACAAATAGCCCCTCCAGATGGCTCCACACGCACGCCCACTCCTTGTGCTGGAGGGATGGCACACTCTGTGCCAATAAATCCTCCTGTTTGAAAACATTTGCCTTCTTAATTGGCCTGTTTATGAGTAAAATATGTTTGGGGAGAGTGCTTTGCCAGAGAGGGCCCCTGGGCCCAGGACTGATGCACGGGACAAAAGCCTTCCTTACCCAGGGCCCAGCCTGACCTACGTCCTCAAGTGTCAACAGAGGGGGTGTCACTGCCGCCAGTGTCGTCCTTGAAATGTCCTCTGGACTCACTTCAGTACAGCCTTGGGTAGGTGATCTCTCAGAGCCTGTGTCCCCACCAGACCCTGTGAATGTGACATTCCTGAATAAAGGCTCTTTATAGATGGGCTTGAGTCAGGTTGTAAGGTGACATCATTCAGCATGTCACTCTGATGCCAACGACAAGTGTCTTCATGAAGATGAGAGAAGATAGTGGCGGCTCTGATGTGAGGACATGCCAAAGATGTCATGGGGCCAGAGAGGACCAAGGGCTGCCCAGAGTCCCTAGGAGGGACTCCCCACCACCTCAACTTCAGACAACAAAGGGCCTCTTGAAGACAGTTTGAATTATGAGGCAGTTTGTCTCCTCACGACTGCAGTAAGCCAGTGTCTGGTGATGTTCGGGCGGCCTGGGGGAAACAGACCCACTTGCCTGTTTCCACTTGTCTACACAGAAAGGGACCTGATGGCCCCCAGCCAGCTGGAAATTGCCTTTGCAAGGTACCCTGAAGCCTCAGCCTGGAGAGGACCTGAACCAGCTGACCTTACCTAGTCACTTCCTCAGACGAGCTGAGTGGGGTGGTCTACACAGCTCAGAACAGCCCGGCACATGCACCACAGGAATCCGTTCTGGAATTCACTGGGGCAGGACAGGAAAGAGTCCCCATAGGACTCTGTCTGTTTCACTCTCCAACGGGCCCAGGGTCACCTTCTCCTCACACACCCACCCCACCCAGATATGTGGGTGCTGACACCCCTCCGCCCCACGTGCGCTAGGCTGGATAGTAAGGCTGGGAAGCCATCCTCCTGCGGAGACCGCAGCTCCTGCCTGCCTGTGTCTGACCTGCACAGCCATCCTGCCTCCAGGAGAGACAGGGCTGCTCCCGAGTTGTAAGACACACCAGGCCACAGCATCGGCTCAGGTACTGGTTCTGCTTCTCCTAGTCCTAAGAGCTGGTCTGTGGCCCTGGGCCCCAGGACACTCAGGGCGGGTGAGTGGGAAGTCGGCACCGCACGTTGTTAAGTCTGGTCGTTCCTCAGAGACTCTTGTCTCATCTGAACAGTGACGGGCACCATGATGGTCCCTGAGGGTCACGTGAGAGAGCCCTCCGTATCGTGCTGGGCACCCAGGTATACCTAGTACATGCTGCCTGCTGTTAGAGGGAGTGGAGAGGCCGGAAAAGGGTCGTCCGGGACAATCACAGTGTGACAGCAGACTGTCTGACAGATGGGACTGAGCCCGGCACTGGGCTCTCCACAGGACACCAAATCCTCTACATGACTCAGCCTGGCCACTGTCCTCAAAGGCCAGGGTGACCAAGGATGATCCGCGCACAGGCATGGGTGGAGGGGGAGGGAACAGGAAGGACATATGGATTTACAACCAACGTGATAGCTGAAATGACAATCTGCCTTACAGGAACATAAACCGATCATTAACACAAGCCAGGGGCAGGGGCTAAGGTCAAACGTCTTTGTGACAATGACGTCCCCTTTCACAGTTCTCAGAGTCACTGTATGGGATCCAGAGTCAGAGCTGAGGTTCCTTGCCCCTCCCTTGACCCCGTGGCAGGCTGAACAGATACAGGGTTTTACATCACGAAGATACCATTTATCTAAATGATCCTGTTACCAAAACCTACTGTCACCGGCCAGCTGTCAGTTTTAGTTAGTTCAGTTCAGCAGTACAAAGTGCTCGTAGAAATGCCAAGCACAACAATACGGCTGTTGCTCTCCGTGAATTTACGGTCCAGTAGGAGAGACAGGCATTGAAAAGGGAAGTGTGAAGTTTCCACAGTGCAGTGCTGAGCCGCCAGGCCAGGACGTATGAGCGGAGAGTTAGCCAAATACAGAGCGGGAGGGGCCAGAGCCAGGCTGAAAGGCCTAGTCCCGGCTGGGGTATGTGTGTGTCTGCACACACGTCTGTGTGTCCATGTTCCAGTGTACACATGCATGTGGAGGTCAGACGTCAGCTCCGAGTGTTATTCCTGAGGAGCCTTCCACAGCCATTTTTGATGTAGGGTCTCTCTCTGGAATCTAGTGCTGAGTGAGCGTGGAGTTCCTCCTATCTCAGATGCTTTTGATTGGACGCTGGGGATTAAACTCGGGCCTTCAGGCATGTACGGCAAGCAGTTTACAGACGGAGCCGTCTCCTCAGCTCCGTCTTAGCTTGTAAGGACAAGAGTCAGGTGGAAAAGTGACAAGACCTGCTGGATGCTAAAACGCTTCCCTAACTGCCCGTTGGAGGCTGATGTGCAGGGAGGCGGTAGGCAGATAGCAGGAGGTCATGGCTGGCAAAGATGGCGGTGGGCTGGACTAGGGAGGTTAAGTACCACAGTTGTTCAGTCCTCACAGCTACATAGAGCTCTTACTCTGCGTGATGGTTTGTCTATGCTGGGCCCAGGGAGTGGCACTGTTAGGAGGTGTGTCCCTGTTGGAGTAGCTGTGTCACTGTGGGCTTGAGCCTTAAGACCCTCATCCTAGCTGCCTGGAAGTCAGTCTTCTCCTAGAGGCCTTCAGATGAAGATGTAGAACTCTCAGCTCCTCCTGTACCATGCCCGCCTGGATGCTGCCATGTTCCTGCCTTGATGGTAATGGACTGAACCTCTGAACCTGTGAGCCAGCCCCAATTACATGTTGTCCTTATACGACTTGCCTTGATCGTGGTGTCTGTTCAGGGCGGTAAAACCCTAAGATACTTTGCAGCACCCACTTCTAGTTAGGACTTACTGTCTTGAGAGTCTTGTTTAGGTTTGGTTTTTCTTGTGTTGTATCTTGAGACAAGATGTCCTGTATCCCAGACCTGGAACTCAAACTTGCCATGTTTCTGAAGTTGGCCTTGAACTCCTAATCTTCTTGCCTCTACCTTCCAAGGGCTGGGTTTATAAAAGTGTCCCACCATGCCCAGCTTCATGTACTACCTGTCGGAACTGAATTTGATGCGTTGATGGCTTTGATGCAAGCCTTTTCCCAATCGAGCTACATCCCAGGCCTTCTGTGCTTTTCTGTTTCCTTTGTTTGATTTGCTGAGACAGGGTCTCATGTAGGCCAAGCTGACTCAAACTTTGTATATAACTGAGGATGATGTCGAACTTCTCACCTTCCTGCCAAAGTGTGGGCCACCACCCAGATTGTTTTGTTTCTTTGAAGCAGTCTTACACTGTCTGTAGCCCAAGCAGGCAAAACTTTCTAGGTAATCCCAGCAGCCCCTCCTGGGGAGGAGATTTCCTTTCCCTGTAAAATATGCCGGGGAAAGTAAGTCCTGTGACTGTCTCAATGGCCTGCTGGTCCCTCTGAAATCTTCATATCCATCTGCCTCTGGCAGGAAGAGAACACACACATCCTTCCCTCAACTGATGGCGTCATCTCTCTGACAGCAAGCAAAGGTCAGTGAGTGAGTGTGTAAGGACGATGAGATTCCTCTAGGGGTTCAAAGAGAGGAGACTCTCAGTGACACTCCTTCCAACACCTCCTCACACCCAGAGGTCTGCAGGCAGCGCGGGACCAGTGTTACTTCACTGCCTGGGAGATGGCGCCACCTGCGGGCCTCCCGGAGCACCGCTGCCCTCACGCCCGATGCTCCTCGGAGTAGCCAGGTTCCTTTCCTGTCCACATCCCACGGGGTCCTGGCGATTCCCAAAAGGGCTGCGGATCTAAGAGTTTGGAAATGTTCCTTGTACATTTGCTCAGTGTACATCTGCCCCAAGTCTAAGTCTAACTTAACCCTAAACAAAGGGGTTGGGGTGGGGGGGGAGGAGGAGGAGGAGGAGGAGGAGGAGGAGGAGGAGGAGGAGGAGGAGGAGGAGGAGGAGGAGGAGGAGGAGGAGGAGGAGGAGGAGGAGGAGGAGGAGGAGGAGGAGGAGGAGGAGGAGGATGAAAGAGAGACAGAGACACAAAGAGAGGCGAACTCAGCCTGAAACCTGAAAGCTGACCAGGAAGCTTTTTTTTTTTTTTTTTTTCCTCCCTTAAAAGAGAAGATCTGGGCTGGGGATTTAGCTCAGTGGTAGAGCGCCACCTTGGAAGCGCAAGGCCCTGGGTTCGGTCCTCAGCTCCCAGGGAGAAAAAAAAAAAAAGAGAAGATCTTCTCTGCTTCTCAGGCTTCTGTCTCCAAGTGCTGGGATTACAGGTGAAAGCCACCGAGTCTGAGCATGCTAGGCAAGGTGGGCAGCAGGAAGAGCAGTGAGGCAGCTACAGAAGTTCCCAGGGAGAAAAGAAGTGGGCCAGAAATGACGACAGGGTGAGGGGAGACAGCAGGGTAAGGGGAGACAGCAGAGTTCAGAGGTGAATTCTTCACTCAAGTCTTTAGTATACACATATCTTATGTGTCCGCCTTTAAAAACTTTAAGCAGGGGTTGGGGATTTAGCTCAGCGGTAGAGCGCTTGCCTAGGAAGCGCAAGGCCCTGGGTTCGGTCCCCAGCTCCGAAAAAAAAAAGAACCAAAAAAAAAAACAAAAACAAAAACAAAAAACTTTAAGCAGCTATGTGTATATTGCTATAGAATCTAGCACAGTGGCAAATATAGAGTTTATAAATATAGACTATGTATATATTAAAAAATGACATTTTAATACAGGTTCAGAGACCAGATGATTTGTACCTGGAATATACCAAACACTATGTAAAAAGCCAGGGGTATGGCTCAGTAGTAGAGTATTTAACCCTAGCATAGGCAAGGCAGTGGGCTCTACAACCTAGAGAAAGTGGGTTTTCCTGCCCTCCATGCTCTTTTAAAACTAGCCAGGTCCCTGTCAGAGCTGGTCTCTAAGTCCTTACCTCCTGCACTTGGGTGAGTTTACAAGCCAGTGTTTCTGTGTGTTGTCCAAGGCTGGGTCACAAGTGTGCTGCTTACTCTGCTGGTAGGGACAGTCACTCAGAGCTCTGTGCTCCCACTAACAACCCCAGCGAGTCCCAGTGAGGCACGTGGTAATTCTCAGAGCCTGGGACTGAAGGAGATGCAGGAGCCTGCAGCCCAGCTCGTTACTATGTAGATCAGATAGAACGCCTCTGTCTGGGTCTTCTGAATTCCGACCCTTGGGCTCTGAGTGTAACGACGGCTGCTTTTCACAAGCTTCAGGCTTGGTAGATAATTGTGTGCCACACGAGCATGAAAACCTGGATTTGAATCCCCAGAACCCAGGTAAAAAGTTAGGCATGGGGGTTGGG
This sequence comes from Rattus rattus, assembly GCF_011064425.1. Lineage (NCBI taxonomy): Eukaryota > Metazoa > Chordata > Mammalia > Rodentia > Muridae > Rattus > Rattus rattus. Next base: position 134,077,942 of record NC_046158.1, on the reverse strand, counting down.
GATTTAGCTCAGTGGTAGAGCGCTTGCCTAGGAAGCGCAAGGCCCTGGGTTCGGTACCCAGCTCCGAAAAAAAAGAATCAAAAAAAAAAAAAAAAAAAAAAAGTTAGGCATGGCATGAAATGAGAAATTGAGACAGGAGAATCCCCAGAAGCTCACGGGCCAGCTAGCCTAGCATATGTAACAGCAAACGACAAAAAGACTCCTCTCAAACAACATGGAAGGCAGGGATCATCACTCAAAGTCATCTAGACATCCATACATGAATCATGAACCATGGCAAGCGTGCACCATGTGCACATGCACACACACACACATACACACGTGTACATACTTTTCCAGTGGCTTTTTTTTCTTTTTCTTTTTCTTTTTCTTTTTTTTCGCATCAATAGAGAAACAGACCACCTTGGTAGCTTTGTCCACTCTTCCTGTGAAGGAGCTGAGTGTCCCCAGAGAGCCATCCAAGGTGAAGAGTGAGAGGAGGAAACATCGATTTCCCGGGAGAAAAGAGAAAAGGTCTCGGGTTGTGGGAGGCTCCCCAACCTAGGCTCCCCATGTTACCAGTCTCTGTGGAAGGGCACTGGAGCCCAATTACTGCATGACTCTGCCCCTCTGCTTCCTGGCTCTCTAGAGCAGCAGTTCTCAACGTTCCTAATGCTGCCCCCCCCCTTTAATACAATGTCTCATGTGGTGGTGACCCCCAACCACAAAATTATTTCACTGCTACTTCATAATTGTAATTTTGCTGGTATGTAATGTAATTATCTGATATGCAGGATTATCCAATATGGAACTCCTATGAGAGTGTCATTCGACCCATAGGTTGATAACATTTTTGGCTCTCAGCAGCTAGCAGAAATGAAAGGGAGCCTTCTCTCTGGGCCCAGCACTTGGTCACATCAGGGCTGGCACCTTCTGGAACAGAGATGTGCTTCTGTGAATGCGCCTCTGCCTCACCATGGTGACAGGTAAGAGTGTGTGAGGAGAGAGGTTGGTTCTTGTGCCTACTTGCTGGATGCTCGACCTTAGACAAATCTCTTTAACCCTTCTGTGCCTGGGCTCCTCCCACTGTAAAACAAGCCCCAGGTGGTCTGTGTGGGTTGAAGGCAATGATGGCTTTACAGTGCTCTGAGCTCGCTGCTCCTTCAGAGCCGCTGGTCTAACGGAAAGAGTGACTGCCTGTGATGCTCTGGGCCAGAGAAGACACTTCTGGAAAGAGAACAGCAAGGCTAGTATGCAACTTGGCAGGGGAGGGAGGGAGGGGGAGGGGAGGGTGGGAGGAGGGAGGGAGGGGTGGAGGGGGGAGGGAGGGAGGGAGGGGGAGGGAGGAGGGAGGGAGGGGTGGAGGGGGGAGGGAGTGAGGAAGCCATTTTTGTTATGTGGATGCAGGAGGCATACCAAATGAGGCCTGGGTGGGCAGAAGGGCACTTCGACCATGTCTTAGTGCTGGCCAAGGCTTAACACACCCTGCTGCCTCAGTTTTCTTTATCTATAATTCATCTCATAAATATTTAACGCAGGTATATTGGCACTGTCATCGCTCAGAAGCAGGGCAACACCAGACCTCTGCTCAGGCTTCAAGGTGGGCTTGACAGGAGTCTTTGACTTCCCACTTCCCCCAAGTTCTCCTTACCCCTCACTGTGGTTGATGGTGCTTCTTCCCACCAGTGCTCCTGGGGCTGGAGCGGCGAGGGTCTTTCCAGTGTGTTTGACCACACCAGAAGGGAAGTGACAGCAACCGCCTTCCTCAACTTCCTGTCAAACTACAGTTTCATGAGGGATGGCAGAGACAAGCAAAATACTACATTTGTAAGGTTGGGCTTATAGTGGGCCAGGAAGGTGCTAGGCTCTGATCTCAGCAGCAACACACACACACACACACACACACACACACACACACACACACACACACACACACACACACACACTCACACACACACACACACACACACACACACACACACACACACTCACACACTCACACACGCCCTGGAGAGGGACAGGAGAGAGAAGAGGCTGTGTCCAGGAGCGGAAGCCAAGGCCAAGGGGCTACTAGAACTCACGTTCTGAGAATTCTGGGTAACAGTAGCTGAGTGATGAGTGGGACCAGGTAATGGAGCAGCCACATATGCTTTTCTGGGGACATATGTCTCCTGGCTTTAAGGGTAGGCCCCTAGAGTTACCAAGAACTTTGTTAAACTGGATCCTCACATCTCCACCCTATTTTGGGGTTTTTGACAGGGTCTCACTCAGTCCTGGCTGACCTGGAACCCTACAGACAAGGGTGGCCTGGCCTCAAACTGAGATCCCTCCACCTCTATTATCATCAAGGTGGGATCATGGTGGCATCCAGGTAGGCATGGTGCAGGAGGAGCTGAGAGTTCTACATCTTCATCTGAAGGCCACTAGCAGAATACTGGCTTCCAAGTACCTAGGACTAGGGTATTAAAGTCCACACCCATAGCGACACACCTACTCCAACAAGGCCACACCCCCTCCAGCAAGACCACAACCCCTAATAGTGCCCCTTCCTAGCCCAAGCAAATACAAACCATCATATTCCACTCCCTGGCCCCAATAGGCTTATTCAAATGTATGAGTCTATGAGGCCACACCTAAACATAGCATAATGCAAAATATATTTAGTCCAACTTCCAAAGTTCCTCATAGTCTATAGACATCTCAACAATGTTAAAAATCAAAATGGGATTTATCCGATAACTTTACTGTAATCCCCAAAGCAAGACAGGAAACCAGCTGGGCAAACTCCAAACTCTGCATCTTCATGGCTGATGTCAAAGCAGTCTTCAGACCTCCAACTCCTTTTTCATCTTTGTTGACTGCAACAAACTTCTTTCTCTCTCCTGGGCTGGTTCCACTCCCTGTTAGCAGCTTTCCTCAGCAGATAGCCCATGGCTCTGGCAACTCAAACATCTTGGGGTCTCCAAGTCAGCTTCAATATTACGGCTTCTTGTTTCAATGTCTGGGATCCACACATGATCTTCTGGGCTCCTCCAAAGGGCTAGCGTCACTTCTCCATCCCTGCTGAGTTCTGCTGTTCGCTGGCGCTGGAACACGCCCTCCTTGTTCTATTACATTTTTACCAGCTTTCTGTTTTCCAACTCTTTCACTGCCTAGGCTTGGCTGTCCTGGATCTTGCTCTGTAGACTGACCTTGAAATCAGATCTGCATGGGTCTGTCTTCTGTAAGTCACAGCCCATGAGACACAGAGATAATCTGTGTGTAATCTTATGCGATCTGTTAACACAGGCGGAAGTGAAAGCAAGGCCAGATGTTCACCCCACTGCTTGCTCTGGGAGTAGAGTGTGACCCAGGGTAGCTCGTGGAGCAGAGGCAGCAGTGTAAAGAAAAGCCCACGTGCCTAGGCTGAGTGGCAGGCAAAGCAGTTGTTTTGTTTTGAAGCAGGGTCTCTCTGTGCAGCCCTGGCTGGCCTGAAACTCAAGAGATCCTCCTCCTTCTACTTCCTGAGTGCTGGTATTGAAGGCATGTGCCATGCCTGGCTGTTTTCACTGTATTTAAGACAGTCTCACTACCACACACAACTGACTAGCCTTGACTTTGTTGTCATTAGTTATGCACTACCACAGTGGCAAGAGCTTTGTTCTTGAGAACACAGCGGAGATGTGGAACCCTAACACTTCCATCAAGACTTCCTGTCGGGCTGGAGAGATGGCTCAGTGGTTCAGAGCATGGACTGCTCTTCCAGAGGTCCTGAGTTCAAATCCCAGCAACCACATGGTGGCTCACAACCATCTGTAAAGAGATCTGATGCCCTCTTCTGGTGTATCTGAAGACAGCTACAGTGTATAATAAATAAATAAATCTTAAAAAAAGACTTCCTGTCCTGAGATCAACCTGCAAGACACCCCAAGGGCAGGCGCTCTGTTACATGTAAACCCAGTTCCTGCACAGAATAGGTGCTCAAAAAAAAACAAAAACAAAAAAACAACACCTGAATAAGCTTAAAATAAGTGTCATGTCTGTGTGTTGGCTGTCTTCTTCTGTTGCTTGTACCCAAAATATCTGGAATGGCAACATCTCTTCAGGCCTGAGAACTTCCTAAGCACAAAAACCTTTGGGTTGGGGATTTAGCTCAGTGGTAGAGCGCTTGCCTAGGAAGCGCAAGGCCCTGGGTTCGGTCCCCAGCTCCGAAAAAAAGAACCAAAAAAAAAAAAAAAAACAAAAACCTTCTAGACACTGGTGAGCACTATGCCCCCCGACCCAGGCACAAAGTATGTATGTATGTATGTATGTATGTATGTATGTATGTATATATGTATGTATGTAGGTAGAAATAAACACCTTTTTCTTGGAGGGAGCCCAGACACTGCCCCTGGACTAGCCTCTGTGCCTGTCAGAGCTGAGGGGGATCTAGAAGCTCTACTCACACAGACCTAGGGAGAGAAGTCCTAGGCAGCTGGAAAGACTCAGGAAAGGCTGCTCTGGCTTTCCCACATTAAAGGATGCTTGGGAACCACAATCCTGTTGGCAGAGAGACCCTGGCAAGTAGAGCTTGTGACATTAGCCAAACCCAATTCCTCCCAAACCAGGACATTTCAACTCCGCCATGGAGTCTGACCGAGTGTGGCAGCCGGGAAGGGGAGCAGGCTCTGAGCTGCTTCACACACACAGACCTCCAGGCCGGGGGAGCCGTGGGGTTTGGATGGGAATGCCTCCCATCAGCTCATGTCTTTGAATGCCTAGTCCCTCGCTGGAACTGTCTGGGGAGAGATGAGGAGATGCGGCCTCGTTGGAGGAGGTATTCCACTGGGGGCAGGCTCTGAGGTTCCAAAAGGTCACACCGGGCCCAGTCTCTGCCTCTAAATTGTAGATTAAGTTCTCAGCTACTGCTCGAGCACCATGCCTGCCTCCTGCCACGCTCCCTACCATGATGGTCAAGTTCTGAAACTGTAAGCAAGTCCCCAATCAAATGTTTAAGAAGCTGTCATGTGTCTCTTCAAGCGAACAGAACACTGACTAAGACAGGAGAGTGGTAGCTTGATCTGGGCACACTGAGAATAACAATATTCCATTGTGAGCTCAGACCAGTTTTAATCTCTTGAGAAGCTAGGGGAGAGGGGGTGGCTTCTCAATCCTGAACTTGACATCCAGGAGAAGGAACGTGTTAAGATCTACTTGGCTGAAGAAGAGAGTCCCAAGCATCTTGGCACCATGGTTTCCACCAGACAGAGGCTCCCACAGGCATCGCCCTGGGTGCTGGCAGACAAAGAGGGAAGATTCTGGGGCTGTACAAGAACCAACTCTCTGAAAGGGGACCTCGACAGTCCCAGGCTAAGTGGGGCCACAGCTCTGAGGCCTCCAGGATCTTGAGATTTCTGGAAAAGAGATCTGCCGTTTCATAGCCCTTCATGTTTCCCCAGATGACCCTGGACTAGTGCTGGCCTAGGAGTCAGCTCCCAAGGAAGGTGAGAGATTGACTGAACACAACAGCAATATGAAAATTAAATCAAGATATTTAATAGACAGTGCAAACCATAATTTCATCTGAATATAAATGTATGCACATGTTTCCAATGAGTTATGTACCAATTATCACAAACAGCAATGAGGACCTTAGAGCTATGTTAGAAAACTGGATAGCTGGAGCTTAATTCTAACAATCTCATCTGCTCGCAAGAGAGCACACCCACTTCAGATCCGTGTCACAGACTCCAAAAGACTGGGGGGCAGGAGTGACAAGGGCAGGGAGGTACACATGGGGCCAGTACACAGGTGACAGACAGAAACACAGCTCTTGAGGAATCAAACCAGGTATGTTATTACAGCTAAGAACAAGGAAAAGCCTATCTATGGCTTTAAAAATGACTCTCCTGCCAGTACCGTACACGTCCTACAGAGAAATGTGAGACAAGTCAGCTGACTTAAAGGACACGGGCTATATTCTCCGGGTCGTTTCAACTGCAAATGGCCGACCCTCTCCACAGAGGCCTCAGCAGTGGGGTTAGCGTAGTCCAGAAGCTCAGTGTTGGATTTGCAAATACAGTTTATTTTACAGAAATTCAACATTATAAACAGCAGGCACCTCCCACCCGCCCACCCCTCCCCCCACCCGCCCTGGGCACAGGCCGCGCTATGTGAGAGTGAGCAGGGATGCGGCCTACTGCTTTGGGTGAGAGCTGAGCGATGGAGGAGCCTGCACCGCGTCCTGCCTGCCCTGCGCACGCACACACCTGCCCGGTGCACAGGCCACCAGAGTCCGCCTGGGCCCAGCCTCTGCTGGGACAGTTACATGGATCCCGCCCAGTTCTCCAACTCCTTCATGTCGTCGTCCTCCTCCTCCTTCTTCTTGGCTGCGAACACAGAAAAGATGCTTTTTGATGCCTGGCTGGGAACTGAGTCATGCCCCACTATGTACACACACACACACACACACACACACACACACACACACACACCACACCACACACACACCACACATCACACACACACACACCACACACACACACCACACCACCCACTCACACCACACCCCCACACACACCCACACACCCACACCACACACACACATACACACCACACCACACACACACACACACACACACACACACACACCACACACACACACACACACACACACACACACACACACACACACACCACACACACACACACACACACACACACCACACACCACACCACCACACACACACACACACACCACACCACACACACACACACACACCACACACACACATATACACACACACACACACACATCATATACACACCACACACACACACACCACACACACACCACCACACACACACACACACACACACACACCACACCACACCACACACCACACACACACACAAACACCACACACACACAGCCCTGTCCTGTAGCCAGACCTACAAGCTGTATGCAAATTCAGGAAGCCAGCACATCTTCCACAGCAACTCCCTTCAGCCCTCAGCAGGGGGAGCCACACCAGGGTCCCTCAGCTCTGAAGCACCCAGGGTTGAGGAGACAGACAGGAGCGTCCCTGCCGTCTTTGCCAAGCCAACTCCACTCGGACCTGCTGGAGCCGGCTTTGCTAGACTGCCTTGACAGATGAACTGAAGAGCTGGGGCTTCCTCCTTACCACAGCAGGGGTGGGGAGGGGGGAGGGGAAGGGGGAGAGGAAGCCCCCCGCTGACAGCCCCTCCACTCTAGAGTGGTAGTTTTGACTCTGGAGCTTTGTGCGGAGCCTTTCAGTGAGGAGTGAACACGCAGGGAGGGGAGAGGGAGGAAATGATGGTTTTACAGAAGCATAACCAGCTAGAGCTGTTTCCCTCCCTGAGAGCAAACCGCATGGGGTCCTAGCTAGGGCAAGACTCAAGTTCTCAGAGGACTGCACGGTGCCCAGAACATGCCTATATATGGTGGTAAGAAAAGCCATTCTAGAACAGAGGTTCTTTTTTTTTTCTTTTTCAAATTTTTTAAAATTAAAAAACAATTACATCGGTCCCCCCCATCCCTCCTCTCTCTAATCCTTTTAACCTCCCTCACTAGGACGGAGTGTCTTAATTCCCACTCCCAACTCCACAGGGGACATGTAGTGACGCCTGGAGTCACTGTAGCTGTGTCTCTGTGACCTCTGTGTGGCAGTGGCTGCTACTAGCATCTGGTGGGAAGCCAGTGGTTATGCTGCATCGTAGCCCCACTGCTACCCCTAGAATTAGCTGGCTATGTCACCGGTGCTGAGGTCAGGAAATCCTGTTCTGGAGAAAACCAGGGAAAGTCATACAACACTGGCATTGTGGCAATCACAACCATGCTGTTTGGCTCAGACCCCAAACCAAAGTCAACTGACCATGAGATCACCCACTTCCCATGGCGCCAGGGTGTGTCCCGACTCTGGGCATACTCACCGGGTTTGGATGGTAGGGCTACAGAGGGGACATTTGGTAGAGGGACTGTTTCGGGCCCACTGATCTCCAACAAATTCTTGTCTAGCTCCTCTTGTTCGAGTTCCTCCAGCTCTGCCATGAGCTCATCCTGCAAAAGGAAGTGTGCTGAGAGTCTCCCGTAGCCATGCCTCCCCTCGATGCCCACTGAGCCTTCTGAGGGGATCACTGGTGTGCATGTACACCTGGGTTCCCGGTAGGAGCTTCTCAGGAGGACGGACTGCATTTTTTCTTTCATTCCTTTCCAAGAGAAGTCAGTGCTGAACCTGGGACCATGCGTATGTGAGGCAAGTGTTTACCACTGGGCTATGCTCTCAGCCTGTTTGCCTTTTGAACATTTTGAGGGAGGTTCTGTAACCTGCCCAAGCCAGCCTTACACTCACTCGCTCTGTGGTTCAGGCCTGCTGTTCTCCTGCCCCAGGCTCCTGAGTTGCTAGATTAGAAGCCTGGACCTGACCTGATGAAGCATCAGCCTAGCACCATTCTTTCTTTCTTTCTTGTTTGTAAGACTTTTAAGTGTCTGGATGCTTTGCATGCAGTGCCCTCAACAGAAGGCATCAGACCCCATAGGACTGGAGTTACAGAGAGTTCCTGGCCACCAAGTGGGCCTCTTTTAGCCTCCAAGGCATGCAAATTGTGTACAGATATACAGGCAGGCAAAATAGCTATAAACATAAAATTAAAAACACCTGTTTTGTTTCTTTCTTTTTTTAAAGGCAGGGTCTCACTGTCACTCTGAATGCCCTGGAACTCTCTATGAAGACCACTTTGGCCTCTGCCTCCTGAGTGCTAGGATTACATGCATGTGCCAGTATGCCAAGCATAAAATACATTAAAAACTTTTTATGTTAAAGTCCAGAATCTGGCCAGGCGGTGGCGGCATATGCCTTTAGCCCCTAGCACCTGGAAGGCAGAGGCAGGCAGATGTCTGTGAGTGAGAGGCCAGCCTGGTCTACAGAATGAGTTCTAGGACAGCCAGGGCTACACAGAGAAACCTTGGATCAAAAAAACCTAAACAAACAAATCCAAGAACCCGAGATGTGTACACTGTGCCCTGTTGGTGTCTGAGCACCAGAGACTCAGGTGACCTTCCTAGAGCCACTCACCTCGTCAAACTCTTCTCCAAAGCCCACAGGTTTGGAGATAGCTGTGGAAATCTCTTCTGCAAGTTCTTGCTGGTCAGCAATGTCCTGCATTAACTCATCCACTTTATCAATGTCCCTTAAAATCAAACGAACAAGTTATCATATACCTAGGATGGGTCTGAGTCCAGAGCAAACCCCGCTGCGTACCATCTGTCTCTCAGCACATAGTCGCAAGTCTCCTCTAGAAATGGCCTGTTATTACCGCCTTCCTCCTTCCCTTTAAAACTGGGACTCAAGAGCTGGTGAGACAGCTCAGTCAGTTATGTGGTTGCTGTGCAAGCATGGTGACCAGTTCTTACTCCAGGACTCACATAAAGGTGGAAGGAAAGAACTGACCCCACACAGCCGTCCTCTGATCCCCACCCCTACACCCACACAGGTATGGGCGCACACACTCAAAATAAAAGTAAAATTGAGAATCAAAGACTCAAGCAGATGAAGTGTCCTTAAGCCATTACTTAGTCCAACATCCAAGGAAGCCAGGCTTAGCAGCCAGGTGGAGTCACACACACCCCACCCATACCCCCACACACCCACCCACACCCCCACACACCCACCCACACCCCCACACACCCACCCACACCACACACACCACCCACCCCCACACACACCCCCCTCATACACACATACCCCACACCACACCCACCACACACCCACCCCACCCCCACACACCCACACCCACACCCCCCACACACACCCCACACACACACACACACCACCACCCACACACCCACCCACACCCCACCCACACACCCCCCACACACCCCCCCACACCACCACCCCCCCCACCCACACACACCCACCCACACCCCCCACACATCCACGCACACCCCCACACACACCAGGATTTGTAAACACATCAGATAAGACCACAGGATTTTTTTTTTCTGTGTATAAATATCAGAGTTCTCAGTCAGACTTGAAAACACTTTTGAATAAGTCCTTGGCAATCTCTAAATTGTTTTTGGTGACCTTAATAACCCTTTGATCAAAACTGAGGTGAGAGGGACATATAAAAAAGTCACCTTTAAGACCACAGGATTTTTAACTCCTGCACCAAGACCTCTTCTTCAACCCCCAAAGCAACTCTGAACAGGGGGGCAACCAGAAAACACAGCTGAGTCAGCTAACAGCACCTCTATTAGGTCCCAAAGGCAAGGCAACTGTGCGATGTTTATACACTGTGCCGCCCAGTTACTCAGGGTGTCTTATACTTCAGAACACACACTCTCACTAGCCTCTGTGTAAATGTCTGGGAAAACTGAACTAAAGGGATGAGGCCGTGGCCTGAGCAGCACATCCCGCACCTCACTTATGGGGGCAAGCGCATCGGGTTTTCCCAGCCCACTAATGTAAATTAACGGTCCACAGAGGTTGCTAGCAAACACGTGACTCTGCCGTGGAGCAGAGCAGCTCCGGCCAGTCTGTAAACAAAGGCTGTGGGCAGGCCAGGCCGGAGGCTGCACTCTGCAGCTCTCTGTGCAGGACCCCGGCTGAGCAGCCAAAGCAGCAAGCGCCGGCTGCAGCGTCAAAACTAAAGTACAGGTTTCCCATAGAAAGACTCCTGTCATTTACAACCAGAACCAGGCCAGCTGAGTGAGAAGCAACTGTCCACAGGGAAGGAAAGACCATGGAGTACAGGAGCACAGGACAGCCATAGCCCGAGAGTAGGGAGAGGCAAAACGCCATCCTCAGAGTAGACTAAGAACAGATTCAAAGCCCTGGGAGGAAGCGCACATGTCAGAGCCCAGTCCTGTCCACTCTTAGCACACAGCGCAGACAGCTCCCCTCCCTGGGACACAGACCTCCATCTGATGAAGAGGTGGCTGAGAAGACCTAAGGACTTCTCAACTTGAAACTTTGCCTATCACAGTACCTAGAACCAGTGAGACAGCAAACACCTTTCCTTCCTCTCCTAAGCTCTGTGTGGAACTGAAGGTGGCAGACACAGTCCAAAGTTCCAAAGTGGGTGACAACCACAGCCAGGCCATGGCCTAAGCAACATTCCCCTCCAGACACCGCTCCCCAGCAATGGCACATACATGTTGTCGTGGGCAGCCTTCATGGCCTTGGCGGCATAGCCCATGTTCTTGAGCACCTCCGTGTTGGTGTTGGCATTCTCTAGGGCCTCCCGCTGGAACTCGATGGTTGACAGGGTGCCATCAATCTGTGCCAGCTGCTTCTCATACCTCTTCTTGCGCTTCAGAGCCTGCAAGGCCGCTAGAGGGAAGAGAGCAGACTTGAGTGCATGGCATGGCGTGATGTCAGGGAGGACGCAGAGCCCTTCTCCCGAGTGTACTGTAGACACCTCAGCTGTAGTCTCTGTAAGACGGCTGATAACATCTTCTACCCGGGAGTATACAGACCTCACAATACAGACGGGGAAGAAGCATGCCCACAACTTTAAATGCCCTCAGAGTAAGAACATGTTCTGGGGTCAAACTACAGCTCAGACAGAGGTGAGAGGCTTAGTGTCCCTGCTACACTCACTGTGAGGAGTGAATAGGCCTAGCGCATTAGTAGAGCAGGTACGGCATCCCAAGCACCCTGCTAACTCTCACTATGATAAAACACCATCCCATACCCACTAGGGACAAAAATAACAAGCGGCTGTAGCAAATACTGCCTGAGTTTGGGTTACAGTGCTATCTATCCACACAAAAGCCAACGACTCTAAGTAAGATGGCAACAGAGCGCAGCACAAAGCTCAGCACGCTCTGACCAGCAACTGCTGTCTGGAAACTAAGTGACCGAAACCAGAAGGCCACATGCCTAGAGGTGGCCAGTGCACCATCCTCTCTAACAGGAACACACCACAACTGAGGATGGGGCTCTGGGCATGAACAAATCTGGAGTCTGACCACTCGGTCAGATCGATGCTCTCTGCTTTCTTAGCGCCCAGACTGTATAGAAATAGATCATTTGTCTGAGGTCCAGTCAGGACAAGCGATTCAATAAGGCGAATCTCTCTGTGGCAAAGCTAGGGACAAACTGTATCTCCCACCAAACCCAGACTCCTTCCCCTTACAGTCTCAGAAAGGCAGCCCGCCCAGCAGGCTCTAGCAAAAACTGTAGGACTAGGTGGGTCAGGGGAGCTGCATTTATGTGCACTCTTGTAAGCATCTCCCTCATACAGGAGGGGTGCACCAATGCCATCTCCACAGGCTGCAGGTCACAATCACCTGCTCTATCCACAGAAGTGGTTTCTTTGTATGGTACACATATGTTAACACATTCCTTCCACTCAGGTATGAGCCTTACAGCCTGCAGGACACATGCTTCATAGGTAGCTATGAATACCAACACAGAACTATAAAGTCACTTGAAACACTGAAAGGTTATCTATCTATCTATCTATCTATCTATCTATCTATCTATCTATCTATCTATCTATTCATTCTCCACTGAGAGTTTTGTAGATAATAGCGAAGGTTAAAGACACAGACTGTTAGCCTAGGCATCTGTCCTAAGAATCACTTGCTGGGGGCTGGAGAGATGGCTCAGAGGTTAAGAGCACTGAGTTCAATGCCCAGCAACCACATGGTGGCTCACAACCATCTGTAATGGGATCTCATGCCCTCTTCTGGCCTGCAGACATACATGCAGGCAGAACACTATACATAATAAATGAATAAATCTTTAAAAATGTATTAAAAGAGTTAGCATGTGCTTATAAATCTTGAAACATCCCACTTGGGGCACTGGGTACTCAGCACTGTTAAAACCTGTCCAAACTGCTATTAAGTAACAAGTTCTTTAAAGAAAAAAAATCACTTGCCAAGAACAATGGTTTGGCCTCAAAAAAAGAAAAAAACAAAACAAAAACCCACTTGTTTTTTTGTGTTTTGAGACGGTTTTTCATCTGTGCAGCCCTGGCTGCCCTGGAACTCTGCCTTCTGAGTGCTGGGATTGAAGGTGTATGCCATCATGCCCGGCATAATTAGGTCTTTGAAAGAAGAACATCTAAACTGATTAAGACCGAGGGCATAATCCAACGGCAGAGCATGCATGAGGCCCTGGGTTCAACCCTAGCAGAAAAGCCAACTCTCTCAGCCAGAGAGAGGAACAGAAGAGTGAGTGACTCTCAACTTGTCATGATGAGACACCCTGCATCATCAGACATTTACAATTATAACAGTAGCAAAATTTCTTATGAAGCAGCCTCAAAATCATGTTATAGCTGGGTCATCAGGGCATGAGGATCTGCACTAAAGGTCTCAGCATTAGGCAGGTTGAGAGCTTCTGCCCTCAGAGAACTTGAAACAACAAGAAGAGCAACACTCGGCCCTCACTGAAGTTTGGAAAGCTGCTGGATCTGCTCGGAGTAACTGAAAGGGCCGACCCAGCCCTTGTTGAACATTATCATGTGTGTGCTGTCTAAGTGCCTTAGAACTGCAACCTTACAAGGCTTCAGCAGACGAGGAAACAAGTTCAGAGCAGTTCTGCTCCTCAGCCCAGGATCTCCAGGCAGAAATCCCCAGAGAGGAACTTACACGGGGTGTGGGCTCTAAAGCCAATGCTGGGCAGCCTCCTACTTAATTAAAACAGCAGACTCTTGCCCTGGGAGTCATCCAGCCCAGCAAGACCATCCAGGAGAACAAATCCAACCACTTTTGCTTAAAACCTTTCGAAGCTCTCTCTACGCAAACTACAGCTTCTATCTACCCTCAGGGCCCTGCCTAGGAGAGAGATGGACCCTCCTCAAGTCATAGTCCTGGGAACCCTAGTACCTGGCTGGAGCTGCCATCATCAGCAACCATAGCAGCTAGAAGTTACCTTGAGAGAGCCCGCCCTTAAGCATTATGCCTAGGGCTACTTCACTTTGCCAGAAGCCCCCACCCCAGTCATCCAGTGATGCCAAGTCTTCCCTCAGGCCTTCTGAGGCAAGGCCTCACATCCCACAGTGCTCCTTTCTCAGATCCGCCCTCGTAGCTATCCCACCACTCAGATGAGAACAGAACTTATCTACAAAAGGGTCAGGAATGTAGCTCCATGGTTGAGTACCAGTTTAATCTCTAGTACCAAGGGACAGACAGATGAACATAGGGACAGATGGACATGCGTGTGCACTTGCACACAGGGCTACAGAGCATTCTGGTCTCTAAATGACTGTTTGTGTGGCAGTCATTTCCTGTGTCACTCAATCCTCCAGCACCTTGTTGTGGTATAGAAACTCCAGATCTCAGTCTTACAGGAAGAATTGGGGGCCAAAAAGGGGAAATACTCTCCCGGGTCATCTTCTGTTATGAGTGGAGGGGACAGCTCGGCCACTCCCAACTCTTGCCCACTGTTTGCCACAAACTCAAAAGTGACTTCAAGTAACTCCCGGATGGTTCTATCCATCTTTGCAAACCAACAACTAACACAGGACTGGTATGCAGTTATTAATATATGCCAAGTTTAATATTTAATTCCATGTATTTTATTGTGCTTTCATATACAAATGGCCCTATCCTAACACGTAAGGCAGCTGTGTAAGGTATACTAATGTATTTTTTATTTAATACTGTCCACTTACAATGAACTTAGAGTGTAACCAGAGGAACACATATGTTCTATGTAGGCATCTTCAGGTGGGGTAACCTCTCCTCGGTTCATACAAGCAGGATCTCTTGCAAGCCTCTCAATATAAAGTTAAGTATACAAAACTAAGGAAAGGCACCCAGCAAACACCCTCCAGGATCACCCTCCTTCTGCAGGTTTATAAATTTCAGCCCAGAAAGTGGTGGATTCCCTAGGCTGGTATATGGCAGGAGCTGTGGATTTTTTTTCTCCTACCCCATCTAACTTCTGTATTTTTCAATTACCTGACAGCTACCGAAAGAAAGGGTACACTCTTGAGAAACCCCAAATGTTTCACAAATAAAGCAACTCATTTGGTCAGCACTGGCCCTCAAAAACATGTGAGCACAGATGCCACACACTTCACTTCCCATACCTTACAAATGTGGCAAGCTGCAGTGGAGGAGAACCTGCGGGAACCTGATGTTCCTTAAGCCAAAGGACACACTTCTTTCTGAACACTGTCCAAGAAAAACTTCCTTCATTCTGTCTGGGTATCTATTGGAGGGAGGGAATAGGTAGGTGTAGGTCTGAGCCACCATACCCAGCTCTAACCAGATTTCCAACCAGACTTGCTTTTCTAAGTAGTCAAAGTCCATAGAGCCCAAACCCAGTATTTACATAAATAAATGCAAACTGGCTTCTAATGGCTTGCCAACCTCCCCAAATCCTGGATGGTTGGATTAAAGAAACAAGTTGTCGGCTAAGGAACAGCTGTCCATCAAAGCCAAGTCTTCAGAGAGGAAGTATCCACAGAAGTCCCTCTTCTGCTACAGAACTCGGGTCATACACAAACACACTGGCTCTAACGGCTCTAACAGTCTAAACTTAACCCTACAAACAGAAGTTGAAGAAGTTGCTTTTAGATGAGAAAAAAAAGTCTGTGAAATCTCCATATTTAATTATGCCTTTGCCAGTTCCAAGAGAGTAATTACAGCAGCAATTACAGAATCTAATAACTAGCTTTATTGGCTCTGAAAGCTGAGCAAAAGCAACTGCAACCATGTTGAAATAAACACTGGTCTCCAGACGGTTGCTTCATTAGACCCTCCTAACAGCTATTTAGAAGGCAGCATGCAAGAGACACCCTAAGCAGCAGAGCGACTGGTGGAGAAACCTCTTCTACAAGGCGGTGACACCGTGGATGTGTCAGTTCAGTACAACTGGAGAGGACTCCCTTTCTTCTAGGCCAAGGTCAACTACGTTCTCCAGGAAGAAGAGAGGTCTGCCTGGTGATGACTCCACGTTCAATACAGGTGAAACAGCCCACAGCATCTGACAGATGTGGAGAACGAATGCCTACACACTCCCTCCAGGCTGAGTGCCTCAGCATTCAGGGTTCAGAAGCAGCTCTCACAGAATGGACGAAGTGTCTGCGACCTTCCAAAAGTCCTGATCTACACCCAGTGAAGTAAGACGTGGTGCGGAAAGGAGCGATTGCACTTCTTTCCCATCAGCATAAACCACACGGCAAACGCCAGCACACTCCACAGGGGATTTCCCCAGAAACAGTGGGCCAAAAGCAGCAGAGAAGGCTGCTTCATCTACTCTACCCATCTTTCAAGGGTTCTTGCCTCATTATGCTGTGAATGAAGATTTTCAGGGAACCTTGAGCTAGAAGACCACAACTAGGTTTCAAGCCACTGGCCATTTTACTGAAAACAGGGCAGGGGCTCATCTGTCACCTGTCCTATGCATGAGAGCAAGATAAGACACAAAAGTCAAATCAGTTATCCAAAGTCATTCAAAGTCCAACAGCCTCTTCTATTAGCTAAGAGGGTGTGGGATCCCCTGGAGCTAGCGATAAGGTGGTGTGATCTGCCCAGTGTGAGTCAGTACTGGGAACCGAGCTCTAGTCCTCTGCAAGACAGTTCTCTAACCTGTGGGACCAGCCCAGCTCCCTCATCTCATTCCTAAATTTTGCTCCTTGCAAAACTTATTTAAGATTTCTGCTGACCTACAAAGAACTGAAAATGACATGGTTTGCTCCCCTAAGTCCTCCTAAGTTAGAAGAAAAAGAGGCCAGGCATGGTCAAGGAGGCTTACATATGTGATCCCAGGTTAGCCTGGGCAACAGAGTAAGCTCTGTTTTAAGAAAACAAACCAGAAAACACAGAGTCATCACTCGACCAAGGTCAAGGGTGCGCTGTCTGAGTGGATGCTGTAGTCCTGTCAGGCTGGGTCAGATGCACCTCTCATTCTTCTGCCCTGCATGAAGGCAGCAGGGCCAACCTGGGCTTTAGAGTGAACACGAGACTCCTCGGAAGCCAGGTCCAGGGAGAGTGAGATTGGTCAGCAGGCAACAAGCTTGATAAGTCTGAGTGAGACCCCCCAGGATCCACATGGTGGACGGACAGAAATCCTTTCCTACAAGTTACCTCCCTCTCTCTAATAGACGTAATGTGTTTTTCTTTTTTAATTTCAGAAGCCAAGTGTACCTTTAAAGCCTAGGCAGCTGCTTTGTTTCAGACTCACCTGTAGACTGCCAGCTTCACTCTGCAGCAGCCGTGGAATGATATCCTGACATCTCAGTATTTATTCCCACACAGCTGGGAGTTCAGGCCAGAAGCACAGGCACGTTTTCCAAGCAGCCTCATTCTCGTGATGTATCTCCCTGCTCCCCTAATTTGCTCTCCGTGGCCTGGAGCTAATGCACTCCATTTAGAGATGGTAAAGTAAGTACTTGCATAAGATCAGGAAATGGGAGTCCAAAACCCTGCTGACTTCATCAGCAAACACACAGGGAGTACAGTGGTTTCTGCAAAGGAGATTCTAGAGGAAAAAACCACCCATCTGTTTAACACAGACAAAGAGAAAGAAATAGGCCTCACAATTAACAACCTTACAGAGCGCTGAACCGCCCAGACACACTAAACAGCATACGGTGTGTTCTGTGTAAAACTGCATGAGACACTTGCATTGTCTAGCGAACAGGTCTGCTGGGTTACAGCATGTTAAAACAGTGGCTTAGGGAGTCCAGGTGGCCAGCTTCCTAATCCAGCTCCACCATTGTCATACCAAGCCAACTGCTTAACCTCACTAATCCTCACGGTGACAACACCAATCTCAAGAGGTTATTGTGCTGGTCAAAATTAGGTATGTATGTGACATGCTGTACACAGAGTCTGATATGCAGTAAGTGCTCAGAAAATGTCTGTCACTGGTAAATGTAACTGCAGAACATCTGGTCAGAGCCCATTTAACAGGAAAATATAATCATCAGCCCCAAGATTAAAAAAATCAAAACCGTGAACTTGCGCACACCAACCGACACGTCAATACTGGTAAATCACAGCTTGGACCTGAGGAGTTGTGGCGCATGTTTTTAACCCCAACACTTGGGAGGCAGAGGCAGGTGGATCTCTCTGAGTTCAAGGCCAGCCTGGTCTACATAGTGAGTTCCAGGACAGCCAGGGCTACACAGAGAAACCCTGTCTTGAAAAACAAAACACAGATAAACCTTACAGCTTGGGGAAAAAGTGCTTTCTGCATGAGCGCGGCAGTTGGTCTCTGACCCAGCAAGTACATAAGAAGCCAGGTCGGCGCACCAGTAACCCTAGTGCTGGGGCCATGAAGGCAGGGGGACCTTTGGAGATCGTGGCCAGGCAGCGTAGCTGAATCGGTGAGGACCCTGCCTCAAAAATTAAGGCAGAACTTAACTAAGAAAGAAACCTGCCACACCTATACACATATCCACACCCATGCCCACATGTATCACTCTTGCCAGTGCCAGCCTAAGCATTCCTAACCCTTGGCTAAAGCACTAGGAAATAAAGGGATCATGGGGCTTGCAACCGAAAGAATCCTGGCCCTGATGCTGGGCAAGAAGCAGGCTGTTGTTGGACCGCTCTGAGTGTGAGAGTGGTCCTAACACTGCACGGTCGGAGAGGAATACGGGTGGAGGGAGCATTCACTGCAGACTGCTTACTCTTCCTCCTCTCCCTCTTTCCCTGCCTTGCCCAACATCCTCTCCAGGATGACAGGTGCCATAATCGGCACTTTACATGCTTACTGATACTTTTGGGGAGCGAGAGAAGGGGTTGTTGGTCACCTACCATCCTCCCAGTGACCCCATAGGTAGGCATTATTATTGTCTTACATAACAGATTAGGACATTGAGGCACAAAATGTTTATCCCCCATCCAAGGCACACACAGAGGCAGGGATACAGCTCACAGCCTAGTATACACCATGCCCTGGGTTCTATTCCCAGAAGCCCAGAAACCAGGTATGGTGGGACACCCATAATCTGAGCTGGAGTCAGGAGGATTGGAAGTTCGAGGTCATCCTTGGCTACGTTGCTAGTTTGAGGCTTCCTGGGATACCTGACACTTCAATAAAGGTGGGGCAGGGCTGGTGCGATGACTCAGCAGGTGAGGATGCTCACTACCAAGCCTGACTGATGACAGGAGCTGTCTCTGAGACCCAGATGGTAAGAAGACAGCTGTCTCTGACCTCTACCAGCACACACATGCATGGGAGTGCCCATGTGCACAGACACACAAATCAGTGTAATATTTTTAAAAAGTTGCAGGCAGAGGATCAAAATTAGGCTGCCTGTCTCTCTCCATGGAGAGCAGCAGGCAGCTGGCCTGCTTCTGTCTGAGACATCGCTGTGCCTTCTGCACCCAGACTCTGAGAGCTAGTTGTCTAGCACCAAGGCATCAGGGGAGGCTCAGTCTGCCCAAAAACTACCATCTGGCAACCCAAGACAGCAGGCAGTAAAATCCTCTGACTAGACAAAAAAAATTACTTCTCAGTAGATTGGTTAAAAAAAAAATCATATGCTGAAACCCTGCACATTAGCATCTCTCTGTATAGCAGTGATGGATGCCCAACTAAGTTGGGTCTCATCCTTGCCTGTCAATCACTGCCCTCAGTCCTCTCACCCTCCCAAGAGTCTAAACTGACCTCTGCTCTGGGAGGCCAGAGCTCTTGGGAAGAACTCTGTTCTCAAACTGCCACTTGTCCACCCACTTCTCTCCATGTCAGTTCTCACTGGGATTATTCAACTATGACGCCACAAGGCCCAGTGGTTTGTTATTAAGGGACAGTGGGTTTGGCTGTCCTGTGACTATACCTGGAGGGAGGTAGCAAAGACAGTAAAAGGAGACTGCTCTAGATTGTGATAAGCAATGGCCAAAGACACAAGAAAGGAGAGGCAGAGGGAAAGCACCACCAAAGGGAAGGGTTCAGAGGCTAACGTGGCAGGCGCCTCCTCCTCCTGCTAGGGCAGCTAATGTCTTCAATGGCTCTGCTACAACAGGGTATGTCTGGGTAGGAGAAGTAGGGCTTTTTGTTGTTTTGTGTTTGGAGACATGAATGTGCTAGACAAGCATCCTCCACTGAGCCCCATCCTTGACCCAAAGGGGGTTCACCTCCCAAACACAGCAGGTAGGAAGCAGTCTTGGCGATATGATAACTCAGGGCAGGACAGAGAAATGAGATTTTAGGAAAGAAAAGTCGCCTGGCCCCCTTGAGGATCTATCTCAAGCCAGGCTCTCTTCCTAACCAGCCACACTGACTTCCTAGACGGCCCGCAGACATCTAACTGAAACCTAGGGCCCACACTTGGTCTTGGCCATTCCATGTCTTTACTAAAATGTGTCCGAGCCAGATGCAGCGATACGAGACTGCTTTCTCGGCGATCATGAGGCTGAGGGAGGGAGATTTGGACTTGAAGGCCCGTGTGGACTTCAGTCTCAAGAAAGGAAAACAAATTCATAAAAATAAAGAGGCCAGTGCTTGCTATGCAGCACATGCCTGTAATCTCAGCACTTGGAAGGTGGAAGCAGGAAGACCAGACGTTCAAGGTCATCCTCAGCTACACAGTAGGCTCAGCATCAGCTAGGCTTACACAAGACCCTGTCCTAAAAAATAAAATAAAAAACAGTCAAAAGGTCTTAATAAGTAAAGTTACATTTACATATTTTACCCCAAAATGCACGTTTGGGGCTTTCTCTGCAGATGCTAAATATCTGGCAACGTGGAGCCCATCTGCAGCCTGGCATCGATCTGTCAGAGCGAAGTAGCAACCAGCATTTACTTTTCTATCTATCGCTAATTATTTTACAACACGGCCTCACTACACACAAGTTTCTGGCCTTGAATTCTTGACCCCCTTGCCTCGCAGCCTTCTGAACACTGGGATTACAGGTGTGCACTGTCCATGCCCAACTTTAGACGAGGCGCACACTCTCCAGTTCACTACAGCCCATCTCCTGCTGACAGTTCTGAACATGTAGCTCACCTCTGGAGGAAACAGCCTGCCTCCAGGCATTAAGGCTGCCTCCAACTGACAACAAGCTCAGCACCTTGCTAGAGGTCACGGCGCTAAAGGCAACAGACAAGAAGAATCTCGGTACAGTGTTGTGTATGGACAACACTCTCTGATCTCTGATGGACAGCTGGCTCCCAACAGCACCTGCAACACCCACCCTGTGCTCCTGTAAACGGCATCTAGCTCCGACGGTGCCATCACCAAGATGTGTCACAAGTAGGACCCCCTGTCATCTCACGGCCTCGGCCTCCCCAGGAAAGGCACGGGAGTGGAGAGCAGATGTTCTCCCTGAGTCTCCCTCCAACTTAAACAAAATTGGAGCTCACAGAGTTTGAGATTTCCACTAACAGACTAAACAAACACAGAGGCAAATCTCTCCTGATCGACGTGCATCATCCTGAAATGAAATTAACACCCACACACTCCACTTCCTGACTATGTCACATAATCACGTGGGAGCCTCTCGTCTTGACTGGTTTCACAACCTGTGTTGTGATCTGTGGAAAGATCAGAGACTCCAGCTGCCAGAGGAAGTCAGCACACAGATTTAATGCTGGCCACAAGTGACACTCAGGATGGAGTGGCGTGGGATAGGTGACTCCTCACACTTGCAGCGTGGCTGTCCTCTCTAAACCCCTCCCCTGCGCCGGGGTGCTCTAGACACCGCTCTCTTTGCTCCTTTTTCTCCATGTACTGTAACTGCACTCAGTGCCTCATACAGAAACACATGTTCCAGCACCAAGCTATCTCTCTGTATCCCTAGCCATTTCTTTTCAAGTTTAAGGGGTGCTCAGAGAGCCCAGAACAACCTTGAACTCCCCTCTGCTTAACCCCTGAACGCTAGCTTATTGCCATACAAACACCCACGGTGGGGTTTTTACGATAAGTCCTCATCTCAGAGTTCAGGCTGGCCAAACTCACAAGCCGTCCGTCTCAGACTCCTGAGTACTGGCATTACTCATTTGCACAGCCATATCTAACAGACCTTAAAAGGACAGACATGTCCCAAGAAAAGACTTCCATAGGAATACAGAAATACAGTATCCAACAAGGAAAAGGTTACACTTGCGATTCAACCAAAAGTTTCTGATTATGTACAAAAGACTGGGTAATACCCATAATGTACAGAAAGAACAAATTACAAAGTAATGAGCATAAACATAGATGCCAGAATTGGAAGAGATTTTTGTTTTGAGATTGAATATTTTTTTAATTTTTAATTATTTCTTTTATCTTTATGTATTTATGTATGTACTTAAATGCGTGTTTGTTTGTCTGTGTATGTGCACCGTGTGCATGCTGGAGCCTGCGCAGGTCAGAAGAGAGCATCAGGTCCCACAGAATTAGACTACAGACAGGTATGAGTTGCCATATGGGTGCTGAGAATTGAACCTGGGTCCTATGCCAAAGTGTTCTTGACTGCTGAGACATCTCTCCAACCTCTGGGTCTTAGATAGCCCAGGCTACCCTCAAACTCACTGACTAGCTAAGGATAACCTTGAACTTCTGCTCTTCCTGCAGCTACCTCCCGTGTACTAGGATTTCGGGTAGACCTAAGCACTCACATACTCGCACCCCTAGTCTTAAAGCATAAAAAAATAGAAGTGCGCTCTTTCCTTTTTGCTGGGTGCCGGCTGCTCGCTGTCGAAATGGGCAAGTTTATGAAACCCGGGAAAGTGGTGCTGGTCCTGGCTGGACGCTACTCCGGACGCAAAGCCGTCATCATGAAGAACATTATGATGGCACCTCCGACCGCCCTTACAGCCATGCCCTGGTGGCTGGAATTGACCGCTATCCCAGAAAAGTGACAGCTGCCATGGGCAAGAAGAAGATCGCCAAGCGATCCAAGATCAAGTCCTTTGTGAAAGTTTATAACTACAGCCACCTCATGCCCACAAGGTGCTCTGTGGATATCCCCTTGGACAACAGTGTTGTCAACAAGGATGTGTTCAGAGACCCAGCACTGAAACGCAAGGCCAGGCGGGAGGCCAAGGTCAAGTTTGAGGAGCAATACAAGACAGGGAAGAACAAATGGTTTTTCCAGAAGCTTCGCTTTTAGATGTATTTTTGTTTTCGTCATTAAAAAATTAAAAAATAACAAAAAAAAAAAATAGAAGTGCTCAAAACAGAGATAAGAAAACAAAATCTTTAAAGCAGCCAAAGGAAAACAAACATAATTCTGACACAAATTCCTCACAGAAAACAAGTTATAGGTAAGAGGATTTAAAGTAATCAATCTTAGTTCTGACTACAGTGATCAAATACGACGACAACCACAGCAAGGCAAAGCTAAGAAAATGATTTTAAAGAGAGTGTGGTGGCTGGGCCAGGGGGCACACAACTTTAATCCCAGTACTTGGAAGGCAGAGCCAGGTGTAGCTCTCTGAGTTCAAGGCCAGCCTGGTCTACAGAGCAAGTTCTAGGACAGCCAGAGCTACAGGGACTCTCAAAAAAAAAAAAAAAAAAAAAAAAAAAGAAAAGAAAGGAAGAAAAGGAAAGAAGGAAGGCAGCGAGCACGGTGCTCTCCCCTTACGAGCCAGGCCCTGGGCTGGCCGTCCTTAGCCTGGGTGAGACAGAACGAGCTGCCTGCCCGCCGTGGTTCCGTTCCCAGGCTGGGATGTACTGTTTCTCTTCCAACCGGCTTTTCTTCTTCTGCTTCCAGCTGAATCCACGCCAACAGAAGCCCCCTTCTGCCTGAGCAAGCATGAGAGCGCCCTGGAAACCGAGATAACAGAGCGCTGGGGGTTGGGGACGCCTGTGTGGCAGTAGGGAAAGAGGAATGTCAGCAGAAAACGCTGGAATCCAGTCTGTACAACTGTTTAGAAGAGTGGAGTAAGAGACCAAACTAGCCCGTCCTTTCCGAGTCCCCAGTCACCAAGAGAGGGCTACAGAGACGGACTCGTCCTCCTGTCCAAATGGCAGCAGGCGAAGCGGGGGAGGAAAGACTTTCTTCAGGGAAGTCAGCCTGTGCTTGCTTGGTCCATACAAAAATAGGGCAAACCCTCAGAGTCCTGATGCTTGCCTTCCTTTTACTCTGCATGCAGTCTAACTAGAATGTGTACCCTGAGAGGCAGGCAATGTCCCACTCCCTCAGGGTCCTTGGTACACAGCAAGTGCTCAGAGACAAGCACTCGTGCACAGGAAGTTGAAGTCCTGGGCGCAGAGCTCAGCAGATCCTGACTGGTAACCACTGAAGGAGGGGGCCTAGGAGCAGAACCCTGGTCTCCTGCTTCCCCTATAAGCCCTGCTTACAAGGGAGTCAAGAGAATGGTGCTAACTGGCAGAAGAAAGCCCAGCCCCACCCTGCCCTTTCCTGCAGTCACGAGAGTCACTAAACCCTTCTGCTGCGGAGTAACCGATGCCAACACCTGTACCAAGAGCGGCAGTGGCTCTGCTTGTAACCGCAGCACTCAGGGGGTGGAAGCAGAAGCCTCTGACTCAAGGCCACCCTCTGGAAGTTCCAAGTCTGCCTGAGGTAATGAGCCCTATCTCAAGGGAAAACCAAACAACTGCACTTAGCCAGAGGTGGTGCCTGAACTCCACTCAATTCCACTGACTCCAGAACCTTCCACCACTGCATGCCTTTTTGAGAAGCAACTCACCTTAAAAACAGGAAGGACAAACATAAGAACAGTTTTACCTAAGAGTAAACACAGTGGGGTTGGAGAGATGCCTCAACTTGTTAAGATCAATGGCTGCTCTTCCAGCAGACCTGGGTTCAATTCTCAGCACCTACATGGTGGCTGCATCCACCTGTAAGTCCAGTTCCAGAGGACATCCTCTTCTGGCCTGCCTGGCACACATGCATGCATGAAGGCAAAGTATCCACATACATAAAATAAAGTAAAAATTTTCAAAATTTAAAAAAAAAAAGCAAACACAGGGATAGAGAAATGGCTCAGCAGTTAAAAGCACTGACTGGACTCCCAGAGGACCCAAGTCCAATTCCCAGGACCCATACAGCAGTTCACATCTGTTTGGAAGGAAGTTCTAGAGGACCTGACACCCTCACACAAACATACAAGCAGGCAGAATGCCAAAGCACATAAAAAATTTAGAAAATAAAAATAAAGAGTAACCAGAGCAGGTTAAGTGTGAGGGTCACAGAGCTGCACATTTACTACTTGCTAAAATGGTGAGTTTTATCTTCTGTGTTACATACATTTTACCACAGCTACACCACAGAGCCGGTTGGCGGCTGGAGATGTAGTTCAGTTGACAGATTATTCGCCTAGCATTTGCAAAGCTCTGGGTCCCATCCCACCACTTCAAAAATCAGATGTGGTGGCTCATGCTCGTACCCCAAGCCCTTGGGAAAAAGGCAGGAGGATCAGAACCTCACGTTCATGTTAGCTGCATTTCAAGTCTGAGCCTGGAAAGCACTTGATTGGCATGAACAAAGCCCTGGGTTCAATCTCCAGCACTAAAAACAACAGCAGACTAGTCCTGCGCCCACATCCTCGTCACCCCTGGAGACACAGCAGATAAGACATGTCACGTGGGCTGGAGAGATGGCTCAGCGGTTAAGAGCACTGACTGCTCTTCCAGAAGTCCTGAGTTCAATTCCCAGCAACCACATGGTGGCTCACAACCATCTGTAGTGAAATCAGATGCCCTCTTCTGGTGTGTCTGAAGACAGCTACAGTGTACTCATATAATAAATAAATCTCAAAAAAAAGAGTCCAAGTGCCCTTTTTAGGGGAAAAAAAAAATCATGTATGTGACATAACAAAACTGGAGAAAAGAGGTCAAAGTGCACAGAGTTATCAAAACCTGAAATATTAGATGAAAATAGTCTCTGCTCCCTTGAGTAAGTCACAACAGTGTAGGCCACAGTCCAGCAGTGCAGGAAAGAACGCAGGGTAGGAAGTTGATGGAGCACAACACATTGCTCCTACAATCTCAGCTCTTAGGAGGCAAAGACAGGAGTTCACCATGGGCTCTAGGCCAGCTGAGCTAGGCAGGATCATGTCTCAGATACAAACAGGAGTGCTGAAGATGTAGCTGTTAGAGTGCTTGTTTAGACAATCAAATGCTGGGGTCTAGCTCTGGACCACATAAACTGAGCATTGTCTCAAAAACAAGGGGTAGGACATGAGAGGAGATGGCTCTGTGAGTAAAGACTAATGATCTAAGTTCAATTCCCCAGACCTATACAACAGAAGACAGAACTGACCCCAGAGTTGACCTCTGACCTCCACGTATGCAATGTGGTATGTGGCTCTGTACGTATGTACGTACGTACGTACATACATACATACATACATACATACACACACACATGCCAATATAATTGTTAAAAGATTAGGGGACAGAATAAAGATATTTAAAAGGGGGAAAGGTCCTAGGGTGTTGGCTCAGTGGGCAAAGCCCTTGCCAGAAGCATGAAGATGTGAGTTTCAATCCCAGGAATCAATTTTAAAAAGCAGAGGAGGGGGTTGGGGATTTAGCTCAGTGGTAGAGCACTTGCCTAGCAAGAGCAAGGCCCTGGGTTTGGTCCCCAGCGCTGAAAAAAAAAAAAAAAAAAAAAAAAAAAAAAGCAGAGGAGGAGAGGAGGGTGACAACACACCTGTAATCCCAGAGGGAGGTGGAGAAAGGGACTTCCTGGAGTTCCATATATACAAACATTAACACACACATGCCAAAGGAAGGAAGGAAGGAAGGAAGGAGGGAAGGAAGGAAGGAAGGAAGGAGGGAAGGAAGGAAGGAAGGAGGGAAAGAGGGAAAGAGGGAGGGAGGGAAGGAAGGAAGGAAGGAAGGAAGGAAGGAAGGAAGGAAGGACGGAAGGAAGGACAGAGGGGAAGAGGGAGGGAGAGAGGGAGGGAGGGAGGGAGGGAGGGAGGGAAGCAGGTTGCCTGGAGAAAAACATTGCCCCGGACAAAACAAGACCAGAGTAGTTGATCAGAAGTAAAAATGAGTGCTATGGGCCGACCTGCCTCTCCCTGTTTACAAGCTGACGCCCCAATCTCTGGCATGTCAGTATTTGGAGATGGAGCCTTTAAGAGGTCAGCAATTAGGGAAGCTAGAGAGATGGCTAGCAGTCAAGATCCCACCCCAGCACTTCCAATCTCCAGGACTGTGAGAAAGCCACTTTCTGCTAGTACAAGACGAGCCATGGAAATCCTCCAGCCATTGACCATCTTTAATCTCACATGGTATGCCCATGGCTCCCTGGGCCTGCCTCTCAGATAACTGACAGTCCCAGTGTCTTCCTTGCCTGCCCCACCTCTTTAGCACTTGGCTATTCCTGGATTCCAAATTCTAGCAATAGAGGTGTAGTGGTTTGAGTATGTTTGGCCCAGGGAGTGGCACTATTTGGAGGTGTACCTTCAGAGTAGGTGTGTCACTGTGGGCGTGGGCTTTCAGACCCTCTTCCTAGCTGCCCGAAGTTGGTCTTCCTGTTTGCCTTTGAATGAAGATGTAGAACTCTCAGCTGCTGCTGCACCATGCCTACCTGGATGCTGTCACGCTCCTGCCCTGATGATAATGGACTGAACCTCTGAACCTGTAAGCCAGCCCCAGTGAAATGTTGTCCTTATAAAAGTTGCCCTGGTCATGGTGTCTGCTCACAGCAGTAAACCCTAACTAAGACAAGAGGGGAACACCTGCCAAGCTATTCCCCCTCCTCCCAATGCCACTCTCTCCTAACTGGTTCTGGTCACAAGCCTTAGTTCTCTTGTCTGTAAAATGGGACAAGGGATAAACTCAGATAATTGATCCCTGGGCTTTATATTTCCAAGAGCCGGGGACTCATTAGAACCTGAGCAACGCTGCCAGCTGTTTGAGCATCACCCTTCCTCTCTGTCTGCCGCCTACATGTGTGCCTAGATAAGCTCTGGACAGCCCAGGCTGCGGCCTCTCCGCACTGACTCCACCTCAGGAGAAGCCTTTTGAAACATGGTCCCCAGGATTCTAGTTTGGACATATCCTTCTTTACCCCCACCCTGTCAGCAGTTACAACTTCCACTTACTTCAAAAAACTGGATCCGAAAAGCTGCTCTTGGGTCTTTTTTTTTTTTTTAAGGAAAAAGAAAACTTTCTGTTTTAAATTATCCAAAGAAAGGAGAGACATTCAAGCCAAAATTATCTCAGATGTGTGGTCTCACAGTCTGAAGACCCAGAGAGAACAGAAGTCAGCTTGGAAGCCTGGGGCCATAAGAAGAGGGGCAGACTATTGTTGTGCCTACTTGCAGGGGGGAGGTAAGGTGGAGAAGCAATACAGCTCTGAGACAGAGCCAGCGCCTCAGAGAGCAGCACCACAGTGCAAAGAACCAGCCGGCAGGCTGAAGAAACAAATGGCTCAGTGGCTAAGAGCACTGATCCAGGAGACACAAAGCCCTCTTTTGGCCTCCACAGGCACTACATGCACTTGGTGCACAGACGAACATACAGGCAAAATACTCATATCTGTAAAAACAAAAATAAATAAAATAAAATAAAATTATATATACATACATACATACATACATACATACATACATACATACATACATATTTAACGGGAAAAAAGAACCAGCTGGAAGAAGCTGAAATATGAAGGTATCTACAAATAATGAAAGGACGTGTGTGTGTGTGTGTGTTTGTGTAATACCCATGTCTTTGTGTGTGTGTGTGTGTGTGTGTGTGTGTGTGTGTGTGTGTGCTTGGCGTGTGTGTAATACCCATGTCTTAGTAAATTCCTAACTTACTCCTCTCCCAGCAAGAGGTAACCCTTCTTGTAGAATCTCTCAGTCCTTCTGGCTTCCTCCCTTGGACTGTAGTCACAACCCACAGATTAGAAGTCTCAGACATCAGCCATTAATCATTTCTGAGCTCCCTACAAAACCTAGCACAGCCAGCACTGTACAAGTCTGAGAAACACCCAAGTCCCAAGTGGCTGGCTAGGAGGTCAAGACAGTTTTTAGGGGGAAGGAAGTTTACTCTTTGTACTCATCTGCCTTACTGTAAGTAATATACATTTCAATTATAACACACACACACACACACACACACACACACACACACACACACACACACACACACGGTTGGAGAGATAGCTCATAAAGGGCCTGGGTTCAAATTCACAGCACCCACATGGCAGCTCAGAACTGTCTGGTAACTCCTCCTGTTCCAGAGGATCCACGATGCTCATACATACTGGCAAAATATCAACGCACATGAAACTTAAAAAAATTGATCATTTTTAAAATTTAAAAAAGAAAACTGCCATGCCAACTTTTTTTTTTTTTTTTTTTTTTTTTTCTTTTTTTTTGGAGTTGGGGATCGAACCCAGGGCCTTGCGCTTCCTAGGCAAGTGCTCTACCACTGAGCTAAATCCCCAACCCCGCCAACTTTTTTCTTAGGTCTCTAAATCCTCCCAGATCCTACATGAGTTAAAGGGGAGAATTAGTCTGATCCTTTGCATGGGAGGGAGTTGTGACAGGGAAAATCAGAGCCTTCTCAGCCTTGTCACAGAATAGAATGAAGCGGCAGCAGCCCCTGGGTTTGTGGTCCTCTACCCAGGCTGTGCCAGTCCTCCAAACCACCCACAGTCACTTACAACTCCAAAGAAAACAACCCCCAAATAGCAACTGTTCATTTCATCTCTTCTGTCGGCTGACTTTCTGCAGCAACTTTATTTTGAAAACTATCCTGGCAGGGTAGGGAACACAGTGCCACAGTGCTAGTCTGTCTGTCAGAAAACATCAAGGCAGGAGGACTCACTGGGACAAAAAGAGGCACCGAGGGCTCCATTCCTAGTATGCTTGCAGCGAGCTGCCACTGTTAGCAAGTCTGAGCCTCTAGGCCTGGGCTATCCTTGGGTATGATAAGAAGAGTTCAATTCTCTGACTTTCCAAAGCTTCCTAGAAGACAAGAGTGTACTGTTCAAGCTACTAGAGAGCTTCTACAACAGGCACTGTCTGGGACTTGAGGTTTTAGGCTCCCGATTTATAAGGGAAATGTTTTCCATATTAAGAGGCTTAGCTTAACTGCTCACGGTAGGGTCAGGACTTACACTGAACACTGAGGCCTCTGGAGAAGTCTGCATCTCTTCCTGACACTCCCAGCATCCCCAGTAGAGATGGTGGCGTCTCAATCGCCACTCTATAGTAGAGTACATGCAATTAAATACACTCCAGGTAGGCCAACCTTTAACAACTGTACACAGGAGACAAATCCTCCATACCCGATGACCCCACAGATGGATCAGTGAGGAAGTAAAATCCTGTCAAAGACATAAACCTACCGCTTAACTCGTCACTACTGGCTTTCTGTTCAGTAAGACCTGAGGCTGCTCAGACCAAAAGGAAATCTGTGTTTGAATCACCAAATGGCTAGCCTGTTACGGAGCCAGGGGAAATGCCCTACACATCTGTGCGGTTGCCTGGATCCAGGCTCACTCAGGGAGCAGCCGGAAGCCATTATGCGGTCCTGGCCTCTGAAGGAGGGAATGGAATGGAAGGGGCTTCGCACCTGCTATGAGACAGCCTGTGGCTGCACTCACTCTGCAGTGACCCAACCGTCCGCCAACACAACAGCAAAGCTGCTACTCCATCTCTTCACAAGGCCGAAGCTTGGAGCAAACCCTGGCTCTGGATTGCTAATGTGGCTCTTGTCAGTCTGAGAATGGCAGAGCATGGGAGCCTTAGCACCCATCCGTCTCTCTTCCTTTATTGCTGAGTAAAGGCCGGAAGGTGAGAAGACAGCTCACAGACCACACGGAGTCAGGGCCAGAACCTGAGTGCAGTTTCTCGAGGCTCCAAGGCTCTGCCGTCTGTGAGCAGGACAGGGGGCACTCAGGGGCTGGAAACATGGAGGCTAGGATCCCAGACTGTTTGTGAATGAGGTAAAAGTCTGGACTGAGTTGGAAATGTATAGTTTCAGAAATAGGTTATTTCATTCAGAAGAAACCACCTCTGTCTTGGAAAAAAAAAAAAAAAAAAAAAAAAAAACAAGAAAAACTAAGTAATTTTTAAAGGGTGAGAGATGGCTCAATGGCTAGCAGTGCTTGCTGCTCCTGCAGAGGACCCAGACTCAGTTCCCAGCGCCTACGACACAGCTCACACCCACCTGTAACACCAACTCCAGAGGATCCAACACCCCGTTGGCCTCCATGACCACCAAGCACACACGCTCTCCACACAGTTACATTTATATATGTAGACAAGAACACACATGCAAAATAAGATGTATACTTTTTTCCATTTCTTTGAGACAGGGTTTCTCTGTGTAGTCCTGGCTGTCCTGTCCTCGCTCTATAGGCCAGGCTAGCCTCAAGCTCAGAGATCCACCTACTTCTGTCTCCCTGTTGGAATTAAAGGCTTCAACGGCCACTATGCTAGGTCCATTTTTTTGTTTTTATTTACTTACTTATTTAGAGAAAGGATTTCTCCATGTACCCTGGCTGCCCTAGAACTTTCTATGTAAATCAGGCTGGACTCAAAATCACAGATCTGGGGTTGGGGATTTAGCTCAGTGGTAGAGCGCTTGCCTAGGAAGCGCAAGGCCCTGGGTTCGGTCCCCAGCTCCGAAAAAAAGAAAAAGGAAAAAAAAAATCACAGATCTGCCACCAGAACACCTGGCACCTGGCTTTTTTTTATTGTGTGTGTGTGTGTGTGTGTGTGTGTGTGTGTGTGTGTGTGTGTGTGTGTGTTGATGCAGGTGAAAGAGACATTGGAGTCCCCTGGAGATGAAGGTACAGGAGGTTGAAGCCACGAGTTGGGAACTAGGTTTGGATTATCTTGAACACCACCAAGTGCTCTTAAACACTAAGTGACTTCACTGGTGGTGGTGCACACCTTTAATCCCTGTGCTCAGGAGGCAGAAGCTAGTAGATCTCTGAGTTTGAGGTCAGCCTGGTCTACAGAGTTCCAGGACAGCCAGGGCTATATAGTGAAACCCTATTTTGAGAAAAAAACAAGCACCACCACCAAACCAAACCACTAAGTGATTCCTGAGCCCTGAATTAAGTAATTCTGAAGATCACAGTGAACCGGCTGAGTGAGCCAGGCAGCTGAGAGTGAGCCACCGACACATGCCAAGAAGCCATGAGCCTGCTGGTTAAGTGAGGGTGCGTCAAGGCAGTTTAAGTAGCAAGGATTAGCCTGCTTACTTTGCCATGTCGCCTGAAATAGCTTCAGAGTAGGGGGAAAAGCCATTCTGCTTCTGTTCAGCTGCCCAGGATGTGTTGGGCACAAAACCAGGGCAGTCACGAGAGTGGTAATGGCTGGGACTTCCCTTATAGAAAGCAAGCAGCTCCCAGCCTGTCCTCACAGGTAGTGAGGGATAAAAAGCTGCAAGGATAACTGCTGGTCCCCACACACTCTCTGGGTACAGAAGGTCCCTTCAGTATGCACCTCAACACGACACAAATCCAGCACAATTCAAGTGCTTTGACTTAGCACCTACAACTTTCTGAGGCAGGCTGTAGGCTGCCTTTCCCGGCCATAACTCATCAGCCTCCCCCATGTCTTCCAGGGAACACATGGCAGGCATATGCTGATCCCTGCACTCTGGCCTCCACAATCTATCTCTACCTGGACTGGCCCTGTTCTTTAGTTCTTTCTATGCCCCATTCATCTACCAAGGCCCAGCTCAGAAACACCCCAGCAATGCATACTCCCTGGCATGTCGGACTCCTAGTGTGAAGTCTTCCTTCTCCTGCCATACTGTGACTGTGGCTGAATGCCAATGGCAGCGTGCCTTATTTGAGAGATAGCTGGACGCTTCTAGAGGATAACAACTGGGTCCCAGATGGCCCCGTGCAGACAGTTTCGCAGTGTGTTCGGAATGTTTGCAGAACTGGGCGGAACTTTAAACTACCAGCCTCTTTTCTTTGCCATCACCATCTAACAGAAACAAACAACCCACCCTGGACACCATCCAGGAGCCCCAGCTCCTAGTGTTAGGAATGGCTGGCTCTTTTTCTGGGATGATTTGTGTGGCCTGGCCTCTCTGCTTCTTACCTCTCAACGAAGAATAATGGTTCTTGTCAGAGAAGCCGAGTATTTTGAGATGAGCAGCTCTAGAAACAGATTCTCAAGTTCAAGGCCATTATTTCAATCCCCCTTTAGACTCATGTACCATTTACCAACTAATGCTAGGAACTTGAAGCCTATTTGAGCCAAAGGCCTCTTCTTTCATCACAAACACCCTAGTGTGCGCAGTGAGAGAGCTGCACTGAGGACTCTTGGGTAGCCTGTTGACTTTGTATTCCAGAGCGTAGGGATTTCCAGTTCAAGTGTGAAGACAGATCATGGTTTCAGGCCTGCTGTGCTCTCCAGGCTCCTGGTACAAATCACTGGAGCCCACAGGGTTGATTCAGTCAGCACTCCCGTGATCTCACTGTGCTCACAACCACTGCCTACACACTGATAACTGAGTCAACCTTTATACACGCATCTGCCTACCCACTCCCCACTATTAGGTCAGATACATTCCGAAGGATGCTGGGTGGATATTGGCTGGGAAATTCTGTACCTGCATTAACTTAGTATCTATTGGTATTTAAAAGTACAACTGGGGATTGGGGATTTAGCTCAGTGGTAGAGCACAAGGCCCTGGGTTTGGTCCCCAGCTCTGAGAAAAAAAAAAAAAAAGTACAACTGTTTTCACTTGGCTATCCTGATAATTTTAATTTTTAATTTAGAGATGGGCCATCCAACTTTTTTAAAGTGTCCCGGCTGGGGCTGGAGATAGAGTTCAGTGATTAAGAGCACTGCCTGAGACAGTTTCTTCTTCTCCTGCACAATCAGGCTAAAAACACAAACTAGGTTGGGCATAATGGTGCGTAGCTTTAATCCCCGTACTCAGGAGCCAGAGGCAAGCAGATCTCTGAGTTCAAGGCTAGCCTGGCCTATACAGCAGTTTCAAGCCACCCTAGTGATATTGTACAGTAAGATTCTGTCTCAATAAATAGATATAGATATAGATAAATATAAATGGCTGGAGAGATGGCTCAGTGGTTAAGAGCACTGATTGCTCTTCCAGAGATCCTGAGTTCAATTCCCAGCAACCACATGGTGGCTCACAACCACCTGTAATGAGATCTGATGCCCTCTTCTGGAGACAGCTACAGTGTATATAATAAGTAAATAAATCTTTTTAAAAAAATAGAGACAGACAGACAGGTAAAATAAAAATCACAACCTGATGGCTCAGTAGCACAGCATTTACCTAGCATGTGAAAGGCCCTGGGCTCAATACTCTGGGTTTGATCTGCTCTATTTACCTTACATATATGACAGTACTTTGGATGCTGTAAAACACAGTAGTTTCTTGTAGGTGCTCACGCTGTGAAGGGAATATTATAAAAGATTCCTTCCCAATTATATTGATAATTTATGAGTGTCCATGGAGATAAAGTTCTAGTCTTATGAAAACATCAGAGATCAGAGCCACTGTGATACAGTCCACCTCAGAATGCACAAGCCAGGCCTGAGTCAGTAGCAGTAGTTTATATAGCCCAAGTCTCAGCTTTCTCATCTCTAAAATGGGAGACACCACTCAATGTATAGGGTTGTTGAAAAGGCCAAGAGTGACCAAATTTGTAAAGTACTTGCTGTCTTCCCTCTGAGCAACAAACTGAACAGGTAGACAGATAGCAGCTCCTTCCTGAGACATGGCCACAGAAGCAGCACTGGAACTTGATGCCCAGATGGGCTAGCTCCAGACCTGACAAGCAAACAGTGGCAATGGCTACTTGTGTGCAAATTCTAACTCGAGAAGATGCTCAGAGAAGTACAAGCAACAGGTCCCCTGAGAAAAGTAAGACTCCAATACTCCAGAGGCAGGGGCCAGCCTGGTCTACATAGGAAGTTCTAGGACTTATGTAGAGAGACGCCTGTCAGGAAGGAAAGAAAAGAAAGGAGAGGAGAGGAGAGGAGGGGAGAGGAGAAGAGAAGCCGAGAGGAGGGGAGGAGTGGAGGGGAGGGAAGAAGAGGGGAGGGGGGGGGGGGAGGGGAGGGGAGGAGGAGAGAGGGAGGGAGAGAAAAAAGGAAGAAAGGAAAGAAAGAAAATAAATTTGCAATCATTTAGCTTTTAAATGTCAGCCTTGGGGCTGGAGAGATGCTTTAATGGTTATGAGCATTTTCTGCTCCTCCAGAGGAGTACCTGTATCCGGGAGATCACAATGGCCTGTAACTCCTGCTCCAAGGAATCTGACTCCGACTCCCTCCTCTGGCCTCTGGAGGTACCCATTCACATACATGCACGCACGCACACGCACACGCGCGAGCGCACACACACACACACACACACACACACACACACGCACACACACACGCACGCACATACGCACGGGCACACGCATGGGCGCACGGGCACACACCACACCACACAGAGAACAATGTTGTTTCTTTCTTTCTTTACTGTCAGCCTTGTCAGTCATCAAAATGATGAAATGTCTCCCTTTAGTGAAGAAATCTCAAGCAAACATCTTTCAGGTAGCCTTGTTCAAGCCTCTCTGGGTCTGAACAGGGAAGAATGGCAGGGCCATACAGAGACAAATCCTATTTTTGGGTTTACAACTATTAGATCTTATTAGGATTACAAAGAATCCACAGTTCTTGCTTACGCAGATATTAAAGAAACCATTCCTAGGGTTCGTAGATCCTACTTCCTTTTACAGGAAGCGAAAGAACTGTTGTTAACTGATCTAACTGAATTAATGAAGCAAATGTATCATTAGAACAAACAATATCTTAAAATAGATACCAATGTTAATTATTTTGAGTTAAAATTGATCCATTCCTTTTTTTTTTTTTTTTTTTTTTTTTTTTTTTTTCGGAGCTGGGGACCGAATTAGGGCCTTGCGCTTGCTAGGCAAGCGCTCTACCACTGAGCTAAATCCCAACCCCAAAATTGATCCATTCTTATATCATCTATCACTGGGGCATATGATTCAGATACAGCTTTTTAAAAGCATGGCATACACCTCCATGTCTCTTTTTTTAAAAGAATTAATTACTTATTTAATGTATATGAGTACACCGTAGCTGTCTTCAGACACACCAGAAGAGGGCGTCAGATCCCATTACAGATGGTTGTGAGCCACCATGTGGTTGCTGGGAATTGAACTCAGGACCTCTGGAAGAGCAG
Source organism: Rattus rattus (assembly GCF_011064425.1). Classification (NCBI taxonomy): domain Eukaryota; kingdom Metazoa; phylum Chordata; class Mammalia; order Rodentia; family Muridae; genus Rattus; species Rattus rattus. The sequence goes on along the minus strand of NC_046158.1, from coordinate 134,041,948 downwards.
GCAGTGCTCTTAACTGCAGAGCCATCTCTCCAGCCTCCACGTCTATCTTTTAAAAAAAAAAAACTGTTTTTAACTGGGGCTAGAGAGACGACCCCATAACTGAGTATGCTTGCTGCAGAGGACCTAGGTTCAGTTCCCAGTACCCACGTAACAGCTCACAACCACCTGAAACTCTGGTTCTAGAGGATCCAACAGCCTCTTCTAGCCTCCATGGGTACTGCACACATGCACAGACATATATGCAGTCAAAACATCCAGACATATAAAATAAAACTAAGCTTTTAAAGTATATGTAATAAAGTTCTATTAATTCAAAGTTAATTCAAAAACTTAAATGCTCCTTTCTGACTAAAATCCTATCAGTCTTCATAACTATTTAATAAAACATAAATTAGAAGTTTTCTCCCCTCCCTTCTACTCTTACCCTTGTAAACCAAGTACTTCTGAAGATGCTTCTAGAACAGAGCACACTGCGCCCTGGTTATCTATTTATCACTTCAAGGAGACTTGTGTTCCTCAGGAGCCTGCCGTTGCCTGCAATCTACCTAGCAAGTAAGACAGTGGCTAACACACCTCTCCAACTAAAACACACTTATGCACCAGGTACAGGAACGGAGCCAGTTCCAGACTGTTTTCTTTTTAATGAACACCTGAACAGAACCTGCAATCCTATCGTTTGGGTAGCAGAAGCAAAGTTGAGCCAGGTGTTCAAGGTCAGCAGAGTTGTAAGAGTGCAGTCTCAAAGGAAATGGCAGCATCCAAGTCCCCAATGTATGATCTCCAAATTGGTTCTGAAACCCCTCAAACTTTCCAGACATGGTGGCACAATAAGTAATCCCAGCACTTGGGAGACTAAGGCAGAATTTCCAATTTGAAGTCCGTCTATGCTACAAATGAGACCCTGTCTTAAAATCAAACAACAACAAACTCACAAAGCAAGCAAGATAGTTCATGAGTAAGAAGTGCTCACCACACAAGTCCAGCAACTCAGTTCCAATCCCTAGGACTCACACAAAAAGCCAGATGTGGTAGTAAACATCTGTGATCTCTTAGCAGGTGAAGACAACACGGTAGCCAGAAGCTCGCAAGTCTGTTAGCCTGCAGCATACAAGTACACAGAGCAGCACAGAAAGAGAGATGGAGGAGAGGGAGAGGGACTCCCCAAAGCTGTCCTCTAACCTCCACACAAGTACCATGGTGCACACATGCGCACCTCAAACTTCAAGGAGCATATAAACTACATAGGAAGGTAGCCTCCAAGTCTGCATTTCTAACAACATCCCAGATGTTCCCATAACTACATCAAATACCAAGAATGTATAGAAACACTGTTCTGAATTTTGCAGTTGAAGAAGCCAATGCTCTTAAAGATGAGAAAATTTGGGCAGGATCCCAGACTACCAAAAGGCAGCGGCAGACTTGTGAACTCAGGTCTTGTGATCCCAAACCCAGTCTTTGCCACTAACCCACATCACTAATCTTTTGATCTAAACACCACAACCAGAGAGATGTACAGCCAGCTTTCCTTTGCACTGTGAGGAAGAGGGAGGAGGTAGAACTGGAAATTCCAGCTAAGGAGGAGTCAAGCCAGTCAGGTATTTACCTTAATTTCAATTCTTCAGCTAAGACTCCTTAAAGGCTGGAAGGAGGCTAGGGATTTAGCTCAACATATGCTCAGTACACACCGCCCTGAGTTCTAGTCCCAGGGTGTGTGTGGTGTGTAAATTCTCCCTCTCCCTCTCCCCCTCCCCCTCCTTCCCACCGTCCCTCCCTTTCTCAAATGCATGCACACAAACATGTACACACACAGATAAACAATTGTTTACTGAGCGAAGGAAGATCTGGCTTGGTGATAAGGGAATTATCTGGCCCAAGAGTTTGTACTAACAAATGTGACTCTGCAAACTCAGGGCTATGCTGCTCAGACCTCTGCTGGAAGATTTAGTGGTCCCCACCACTGAATGGTTGGTTGACTGTCCACAGAAGGTAACAGGGAAGGAACAGAAACGTGTCTGTTCTAGAGAAGTGCAGACTTGAAACATAAACACCACTGTTCTCCATCAGCCATGGCATAGAGATTGGACCTGCCCTCTGGGGCTCGAGTCTGGCAAACCTGTGCCAGTTTTCTGGTCCACAGTTGTCTAGTATCAGACCCCAAACTTTGTGACTTCAGCCCAGGCTGCTTCCCTACAGGAGTTACCATCCAACCTGATCCAACAGTGTAGGCCCTGAAGCCAGCTCAGCCAGGTAGAAAATCTTCCAGGCAGAGTTATCCATACCAGGTCAGAGCTCCTACCCCAAATCCGGTTAACACACTGTTAACCACTTGGCAGGAACACTGCAAAGGGGACCTGGGCAGTGGATGGGTGGATGGGTGGGATGAACCAGCCAAGCCCAGAGAAGACTCATCTCTCCTGCTATTTTCCTCTAAGATGTCATCCATATGTTTTCTACGGTTCCCCTTTCATCATGGTTCCTTGAAGCTGAGTGTACTGCCCTTGCCCAGTTATGAATCCCCACGAGGGAGAAGGCAGAACCGTTCTATCTTTACACCCTTACTGAAGACTGTAAGTGGAAAACCATGGAAGGAAACACATCCCTTCCCTGTGCTGGCCCTTCTGCTAGGAACTGCACACACGCTGATTTACTTCTACGAAGAGCCCTGTGAAGGAAGCCAGGGCACTCCCCTTTTACAAAGGCACTGCTGGTCAGAGGGAGGATGCATGCAGACACGGAACTGTCCACCATGTTGACTCCCTCCTGTATAAGGAGCACAATAAATGTCTGCTCACTTGAGCACACCATGTTAGAAGCTGACTAGTACTATACCCAGCTAAGACTGCTGCTTCCTCTTGTGCTCAGATTTCCCTTCCAAATACAATCACCCATCCTCAATGACTAACCTATTAGATCATTCATCCTTAATGACTAACCTATGTGATCACCCATCCTCAATGACTAACCTATATGATCACCCATCCTCAATGACTAACCTATATGATCACCCATCCTCAATGACTAACCTAAAGCAGCTGCTGGTTTTGATTTTGGTTTTTGAGGACAGGACTTTACTATGTAGTACAGGATGATCTAGAACTAGCTATGTAGCCCAGGATTGCTTCAAACTCACGGCAATCCTGTTTCAGCCTCCTGAGTGCTGAGATCAAACATATGTGCTAGCACGCGCACGCACACACACACACACACACAATTACTAAAGTTGCTTATGAATATTCTCTCTGGTTTTGCTTTATTTTTTAGAACAGAGTCTTGCTAAAGCTAGCTGCCTTACCTCCAAGTGCTAGGACTGCAGGTAGAGGCCATTATACTCTGTTCTCTTTCACTCTTTTAGAACAGTCCCTGGTGGCAGGCACACACATCTGACTTAGACTCCCAGCACCTTCACATGCAAAGCTGGCGGTAGTGAAGTTTATCTGTAATTCCATCACTGGAGAGGTAGAAAGAGAAGTACCCTTTAGGCTTACAGGTCAGCCAAGCCTGGTCCAAGTGAAAGACCCTGTCTCATGAAACCAAGTAACCAGCTCCTGAGGAATGACACTCAAGGTTGACCTCTGGCCTCCACATATACAAATATATGGCACACATATGTCATTTGAATCCAAGCACCAGTATGTTTGAACAGTCAACACAGGATCTGACACTCCATCTGACTTAAGAAATAAATAAAACTATGTCTTCAAACAAGAAGCTAAAGTGTCACTAAGGGAAATGCCCACTGCTCAGTTCCTTGGGTGGGTTTCAAGTTTTCCACCAAAAGGCCTCTGGGAGGACAGTCCTTCAGGCACACTCACTGTTAAGATACTGTGGCTTTCAACCTGGTATCTTGATACCGAGGACCAAATGGCCACATTCGCTACCCAGTTAATTCAGTAAGACACCTCCCCATATGCTAATGATCTGGAGTGACTTTACTCAGCGTGAGGATGCTACCTTTGTCTCAGCAATAAGCAGAACTTAATGAAGATATATTTCCCATAAGCTCCTGGCCTCTGCATCGGTCACACATTCTCAGCAGAACTTAACAATAAATGATTTGCTTCCATGAATCTAAAGAAATGTACCAACACAGTGTGTAATCACCCGTCTCCACTGCTCAATCACATATTGTATATAACTAAAATACAAACTCTTTTCTTCTTTACTAAGAAAAAGAAAATCTGAATGACCTACAGCAGCTGCTTCCTTAATTAGTTCCCATCCATAAAAAGAAACTGGGGCAGTAAGACAGCTCCACAGGTAAGAGCGCAGCCTGGGAGCTGACAGTAAGATAGCTCCACAGGTAAGAGCGCAGCCTGGGAGCTGGACGCCCGGGTTCAATCCCCCACCCAGCCCCACTCACGTGGTACAAGGAGAGAACCAATTGTATCAAGCTGCCACATATACACACACACACTAAAAACTAAAGATGTGGTGGTGCAAATCTGTAACTCAGGATCCCTGCACTCAGGAGGCTGAGGCAAGTGGTCACAAGGGTAGCCTGGGCTACACATAGCAAGGCCTACCCTTGCACTGCTCATACTCGCCCTCAAAATAAAATAAAGTAAAACAAGGAGCTACAAGATGGCTCAGCAGGCAAGGAGCTTCATATACGAGTCTGACGACCAGAGTTTGAGCCCCAGAACCCAAAGAAAAGATGAGGCAGAGAACCAACTCTTAAAGGAGGTCTTCTGACCTCTGACACACATGCTATGCCTTGAGTGTCTGAACAACAACAATAACAATGATAAATAATTTGAAATGAAGAGGCGGAGCGATAGCTCTGTGGTTAGAGGTGCTCACTGCTCTTACAGAGGCCCTAACACTCACATCAGGCAGCTCACAACTGCTGTAACTCCAGTTCCAAGCGATCTAGTGCCCTCCCAATCTTCTACAGCACATGCACACGTGTGGTGCACAAACATACAGAGGCACTCATGCATACACATAAATAATAAGTAAATAATCTCTCTCTGTAAGAGGGATAGAAAAAGGGGAGACGACAAGAGAAGCGAACCTTAGACATCTGACCACCTTTCTCAGGAGACTAACAAAGCACTATCTATAAAGGTGCTCAGAAAGGTAGTTCTTGTCCGCAGGGCTGGCCCAAGCTGGCTCCTATTAACAATGGAACGATACATATGTGATCACTGGTACATTATCAGACAAGTGCATACCTTAGGTAATCCTCACTTCAGCCATCTCAAATGAGGATAGACTCCTGGATGGCAAGGTCCCTATCCTGGTCAGGTCTATATTCTTAGCTCTGAGCAGGGGACCAGGACCAGAGAATATAAGAATGGTTGTATAGCTTAAAGGTAAAGGAACTTGGAATAAAACATGTGACCCAAATTTTGCTCTCCTCCTCTAACTGGAGACACGCTGTCTAACCTGGGATACACTGAGAACAATCCAATCTGGCGTCCACGTTTTCCTTTCAAAGGGCAGCGTTCCGTCTTTGTAATGTGTGTACCACCAAGACAGCTTCTGAATTCAGGCACATTCTGACTCAATGTTTCCCTTCTCAGCCCCACACCTTACATACATGGAGGATGCACTAAGTGGAAGGACAGTGCCAGCCATGATGAAGCCCATGGCAATCACAGAAGTAAAAAGAACACAAGATGTGTCGCTGGTCATTTGACCAACCAGTCTCTGAGTTGAGATACAGCACTTCCTAAGTCTCATTTTCCTCCGTCTACACTGGGACAAATAGATAGACCTAACAGATACTTTCTGTGCGTGCCTGTGTGTAGTTGTATGAATACATAAGTGCACATGTATATAAATGCTAGGTCAAGGTGGAAAGGTCTGAGTTGAATAGCTTCTATTAATCACCTTATTTTTGGAGACAGGATCACTCACTGAACCTGGAGCTCTGAAATTCAGAAAAGCTGACTAGCCACTAAGGGCTCTGCCTGTCTCTGCCTTACCCCAGCTGGGCACACTGTTGCCCCTTCTCATGGGTGCTGGAGATCCGAACTCAGATCCTCATGCTGGTGTGGCAGGTACTTCAACTGAGCCAGCTCTCCAGCCCAAGGCTGGTTTTAGTCACACAACACTCATCCGTATCTAAACGCCTACCGAGTATTAACTGTCACCCAGATGGTGCTGGGGATATGGCCGTGAACGTAACGTGTCTGTAAAATCCCACCTCATGGATGCTGGAATACCCATGAGAAAGCATTTTACAAACTTCAAGGGATTCTATAGTATGACCCCAGTTTGATCCGTGCATCACCAGACACCCAGCTGCTCCAGCTAAAAGCCTGAAAATGATCTTCCTCCTGTCTGTCCTGCTCACTCCAATAATCCCCAAAAAATCACCAAGTCTCTTCTAACTCTCCTTTACTAGTCTTGTCCATTTTCCATGTGCTGTGGGCCTTCATTCCCACCGGAGTCACTGCTGTGTGAAGGTGGCGTCCAGCAAGTGCTCATCTTACCACATGGCAAGCTTTGTGCTGACTTTGCACACACAGCGCTCCTTACCTGTACTGCTGATGCCTACAGAGGAGCGAAGGGCACAGAATGCCCTGCCCAAGCACACAGTCAGGCAGTAAGGATGCTACAGTCAGGCCCTGATCTATGTTACTGTTTTCAGTTTACACACCTTTGTTTACACTGCTGCTGCAATGTTCTTTAAAAACCCGAATAGATAGGATTTTCTACCATAAAAGAAGCACCGGGGTTGGGGATTTAGCTCAGTGGTAGAGCGCTTGCCTAGGAAGCGCAAGGCCCTGGGTTCTGGTCCCCAGCTCGAAAAAAAAAAAAAAAGAAAAAAAGAAAAAAAGAAAAAAAAAAAAAAAAAAGAAGCACCAAAGGCTCTTCAACATATAAGGTAAGATCCCAAGGCTAGGCAGCCACTCTCCAAGGTGGCTATCCTGTCCCAGACTCCAGCTGGGAGGCACCAGAGCTGCTCCAGAGCACACGAAACCCTCTATGACCTACCTCAGCCTCCCCCCTCTGCAGAGCCTCCCTCCCTCCCCCCTCCCATCCCCCAAACAAGAACCTCCCCCTGTAACCTCAACCAACTAAACACACTTCACCACTGGCTTCTAAAATTACTCCTGGACCTTCCCACCCCCACATTTCCAATCCTGACTTCTCCCAGGAAGACAGGCAATGTTTTCTCATCCCTGACACTCAAGAGTCCCAGCCAGCAGTAGGTCAGGAAATGAGTCCTGTGCACACAGTGGTGGTAAAACCTCACTCACAGCACCGTCTGAAGAAGTGGTGAGGCCCTAGGACAAGAACACAACTATCAGACCTCGCAACAATAAAAAGAAGGGACGCTTGCAGCAGTTCCTGTCCTCACAGGCAAACTGAAAAAGACACTTTGAACAAAATGTTTACGACTGAGTCACTTCTCCACAGTGTGTCAGCTGCCTCTCTACTAGCGTCTGGAAAGCCAGGTCAGTCACCTCTACAACTCCAGAAACTAAGCTAGCCTGGACAGAGACCTGAGTTACTGATCTCTTACTGTAGGGCAGACAGTGTGCTCGGAATCTGTGAGGCGGGAGAGGATGCACAGTGATGCCCTCCTCCACTCCACGGTGAAGAAATGAGCTTCCAACACGCAGATTGGCAAAGCCAGGACTAATTAGCACTGGTGAAAAGAGGGTCCTGATTAAGGCAGAGTTGTCAGAGAAAAGGGCTGATTAGTGAACACAGGCCTGGTCCCCATCCCCACAGTTCTCACTGGTGTCCAGTCCACAGACAGAGGCCTGCAACTTCCCTGCATTGCCCCTCCCACTCTCCAGACAGCAGCCAGATGCTGAAACTCTCAGGAGGGTAAATCCACTAGAGTTCACAATCCCAGAACCAATTTCCCTGGTAACCTTCTGGGTTAAATACTTGTTTGTATGATTCCTAAACCCCTCCATCTCTGACCTTTGGTCCACTCTCAAGGATGACCAATAATTAGGACTTGCTTCAGAACACCCTTCAAAGCTTTCCAACCACTTAGAATCCAAATTCGGTTAACAATCCAAGGCCTATCCCTCCCTTTGCTTCCCCCTTCCCCATCAACCGCTAGAAAGATACAGAGATCTTTCAATCTCTTAAATCTTGCCAACTTTCCAGCTATTCCTATGCTATCCTCCCAGTCAAGAAAAAGCCCCCAAAGCTTCGTCCTTCAGAAGGCCTTGGCTCAAACTTTGACTTTTCAAAGAGGTTACCCCGACCAACCTAGCAAACTAGCACTGCTCCCTATGAACCAGCAAGTTAGCTGTAATTAGTACTCATCACGAACATCTCCAAAACGGTCAGTTTCTTCACTTACTGTCCCCACCACCCCTACCATCTCTCTCTTAGAAAAGGTGTCTCTCTACCCAGCTGGCCTTGAAATGTCTCTGTAAACAAGGATGACCTTGACACTCTTGCCTCTACCTGCCAGGTCTGGGCTTACAGGCCTTCAGGGACAGGCACAGTAGTAAGTACCTTTTCTTTAAAGTAGACCCTGTTGGAGATCCCTTTATGACTGGATGTCCTGGGAGCTCAGAATACTCAGAATGTTTGCTATTATATTGACAGAGGAGCATCCCTCAAGACAGGCTATCACATTATGAGACAAAATCAAGCAGCAAATGTTTACCATGTTAGTTAAGCCCCTACTATGTACTGGATATTGTAAACACTCTCAGGAGGGTAAATCCACTAGAGTTCACAATCCCGGAACAAATTTCCCTGGTAACCTTCTGGGTTAAAGACTTGTTTGTATGATTCCTAAACCCCTCCATCTCTCACCTTTGGCCCACTCTCAAGGGAAGAACCGTGATGATATGATTCATGCTCACACTGCTGTGAGAAAAACACACAGAGCATTTTGACTTTCTTTACAGCCCACGAAGCATTGTCACACTCATCTCACTTAGGAAAACTACAAGGCACTTCCTAGACAGGAAGCAAAGAAGCCTTCAAGTACCAATCAACAACAGGACAGGGCCAATGGAGGCAGAGTCCTCCCTATTTCTGGTTCAGGAGGAACAGGGAAGTGGTGAGTCACAAGAGGGGAAGGCTTACAACACGGAAGCTCTGAGAATTATAGAGCTATCGACATCTTAGGTCTCACAGAGGGCCAGATCCTAGCTGGTGAATGTGGAACTCAAACTTGTTCAAGTACACTCAACAAGTGAACAGAGCGGGCGGGTACCAGAGGGTCTCCTCACTCCCCAATTCTCTTTTCTCTCCATAAAGGAGGCTTTTCAATTAGACTCCTAAATCGGAGGCAGGAGGCAACTCAGACGTCATCAAGGGCTCAGGAGAGGGCAGAGGTGGACAAGAAACACATAAATGATAGGGTGGGGCAAAGAAATGAACCAAGGTGGGGGTGGACGCAGTGGCTGGGAAAATGGCTGAGGCCAAAGAGAAAATACAATGGAATTGAGTGGAACAGACCGAGCACGGAGTTAAAGTGCTGTGAGATCTGGGTCAGAAGAGGCCTGACATGGTAGGGAGAGTTTGAAGGGAGTCTAATGATGGAAATGAACCCGCTCAAGGAGACAGAGAAGGAGTCAGATGGAAAGGGATTTCGGGCTCGGACAGGCAACGAAAGAAGTCTGGCCGGAGAGTTCCAGAGTCCAAAGGGACCCCGAAACGAGTTAGACAAAGTGAAGTCCAGGCCTGGGGGAGCCTTAGGAAAGCCAGTGAAGAGTGTGATGGGGCCCGGGCCGCCTCACCGCGCTTATTTTTGGTGCCGTGCTTCTTGGCAGCCGTCAGCTCCTGCTCGATCTTCTTCTCCAGGAACTCCTGTTTCTTGCTTAGCATTTCCTCCGTGTCCCGAAGTCGCTGTATGGCCTCCTGGGGGGTCGGGCCGCCCTTGCCCGCCTTACCCCCTCCAGCCCCGAACAGCTTCCCGAACACCGACATGGTTGCTGCTCGCCGCGCCGGCCTCCGGCGCCCACTCCGGCTCGGCTCGGCTCGGCTCCCGCGCCCACTCCCGGCCTGCCGCTCCCCGCAGCCGCAGGCCTCGCCTCCACCTCCGCCCCGCAGCTGGGCCCGGCCGCGCCACCTCCCACAGGCCCCCACGCCCGGGCCCGGCCGGCGTCAGGGCAACGCGCCGCTGACTACAGCTCCCAGAGCACCACGCGCCCGCAGCCCCTCGAGTCTAAGGGAGGATCGCGCACTGCATGCCGGGAGTCTGAGTTTTCGGGCTCCTGGCGTACGGTGGCGCACCTTTTTAGTCTCGCCGAGGTCAAAGGGCGATGTGGCATGCTGGAAAATGTAGTCTCGTTGGAATGTGTTCTGTAGAGGCGAAAGAACAGGAAAAATAACTGTTGCAAAAGGAGGCATTGGTTGTGCTGCTCCGTGATAGAGCCCTGGACCTAATTCACAGCACCCGAAGCAATCGTGATAACAACATCGCTCATATTCTATGATCTCTGGAACATAGTGCTTTACCTGCATAATCACATTTGATTCTCATAAGCAGTTTATGACCAATAATGCCGTTCCTATTCTGTGTGTCTGTTCTGGTGCCAGGCTTTCATGTAGCCTAGGCTGACCTTGAACTTCCTAAGGAGCAGAGACTGGCCTGCCTCTACTTCTGAAGTATTGGGTTTGTGCTGTTCCTGTTTTATACGTAAGTGAATCAAGCCCAGAAAACTGCCTGTCTAGCTTACCTTACCAGCCCAGTCGGTCCTCTCTACTTGTATGATCTGTCATTCTCTTTATTCACCTAAGAGGCCATCTGAGACCTAAGATAGACTAACCACCTTGGCAGTGAAATTCAACAGCAAAGTTTAAAAATCAGCCTTGAATATTGACGATTCACTTAGGCAGTTACTTTCTCTCACTTCCCAAAGCTGTAAACTTGAAATCGGCACAGGTCCTCTTAAAAGCGTTTGTGGGTGAGACAGGAAATACAATGGGTAGGAGCCCAACCGGCTATGGGTGCTCAAACAAAGATGTGTATTTTAATTGTCTTTTCTTGGGGTTGGGGATTTAGCTCAGTGGTAGAGCGCTTGCCTAGCAAGTGCAAGGCCCTGGGTTCGGTCCTAAGCTCCGGAAAAAAAAAAAAAAGAAGAAGAAGAAGTTTAATTGTCTTTTCTTTTCTTTTTTTTTTTTTTTTTCCAGAGCTGGGGACCGAACCCAGAGCCTTGTGCTTGCTAGGCAAGCGCTCTACCACTAAGCCAAATCCCCAACCCCTAAGATGTGTGTTTTAAACAGGTCTTGGCAATTCATGCCTGTAATCTCAGATCTTGAGAGGCTGAGATAAGAGGACTGTCGTGAGTTCAAGTCCTACCTGGGCCAGAGTGAGTTCTAGGTCAGCTTGGGCTAGACATTAGCCACCAGGGGGGGAAAAATCACTCATAAACACTTTGAGGAGGACCTATGACAATTTCTGTTTTGTTGTAAGACAAGATCTTATGTAGGTAGCCCTGGCTAGCCTCAAACATATCCTCTTTCTGCCTCAGCCTCTGTGGTCTTCTGCTCTCCAGGCATACTGATCATCAATTGTTACTGAACCAGAAGAAGGCCGTAGCACTCTGAAAGTCAGCGGAAAGGTGAGGTGTGGGGGCAGGCATGCCTGTATTCTCACCACTTTGAAGCAAAGGCAAGAGGTCTGGAGCCCCAAACCAAGGTCTCTCTTCACAACAGAGCCCCCCAATTCTCTGCTAGATAAGAAGCTCAAAGCTAAGCTGGCATCCATGAAACCCAAACTTTGGCTGAGGGGCAATGTTTCTAGCACCATGTTTCGTAAGTCACTTTTGTATCTGTTCTCTAATGGAAAAATTGTAATGTTTTATCAAAGTGTTTTTTTTTTTTTTTTCCTTTTTTAAAGAAGCCATCTGTGAAGCATCACGATGGCACAAGCCATTTGGATCTAAGCAGTCTGCCCCTTCACCACTTAACCTGAGTCATGCTGCTCTCTGGCACTCAGAGCAGAGCATTTGCCAGTTTGGAACCATGGTCCTCAAAACCTCTGAACAGGCAGGCAGATGCTACAGGCCTCGCTGCCAGGCTAGCACTGCTGGCGAGCTAAACTGGCTGACAGCAGAGTCCTTGTGTCCTAGCAAGTTAGGGTCATCTGAGAGGAGCTTTAGCTGAGAAAAGCCCTCCACAAGATCCAGTTGCAGACAAGCCTGTAGAGCATCTTCTTAATTAGTGATCTGTGGGGGATGGGCCCAGTCTAATGTGGGTGAGGCCACCCCTGGGCGGATGGTCCTGGGGTCTGTAACAAAGCAGGCTGAGCAAGCCAGGGGGAAGCAAGCCAGTAATCCGCACCCCTCTGTGACCTCTGTATCAGCTCCTGCCTCCAGGTTGCTGCCCGTTGGAGTCCTGTCCTGACCTCCTTTCATAATGAACAATGATATGGAGGCATAAGCCAAGTTAACCATTCTCTCCCCAAGTTGCTTTTGGTCGTGGTGCTTCATCACAACATAGTAACCATCACAGTATAGCAAGACACTCTGGGAGTCTAGAAAGTCATATTGGGGGGATTATAGCAGAAAACTTGAATTTAACCTGAGTACTCTTCCAACACAATTGGCATCTGTCTCTGGGGAAGAATTTGATCCTACCCTGGGACTTTTGTTTTTAAAAGGGTGCTAAAAGGACTGGAGAGATGGCTCAGTGGTTGAGAGCACTGACTGCTCTTCCAGAGGTCCTGAGTTCAAATCCCAGCAACCACACGGTGGCACAACCATCTGTAATGGGATCTGATGCCCTCTTCTAGTGTGTCTGAAGACAGTGACAGTGTACTTATGTATAATAAATAAATACATCAAAGAAAGAAAGGAAGAGGGTTGGGGATTTAGCTCAGTGGTAGAGCGCTTGCTACAAGCACAAGGCCCTGGGTTCGGTCCTCAGCTCCGGGAAAAAAAAAAAAAAAATTAAAAGAAAGAAAGGAAGAAAGAGGATGCCAAAAGCCAGGGGCAGTGTCTGTCTATAGTAGATGGCATGGGAGACCACGAGTTTCAGGCTAGTGTGGCCTTCGTAGCAAAATTCTATCTCAGTCTCAAAAAGAAGATGAAGGAGGAGGAGGAAGAGAAGGAGAATTAAAACTGAGACATCCATGCTGACACACGGAGAACCGCCACCTTGCCTGAGGAGGAAACTGCCATGGTGTGCACAGAGTGCGTTGGTTAAATACTGGAGAGGTGCGGCTTCGTTCCTCTGATCTTTGGGTCAAGTGCATGTCCTTTTGAAAGTTTTTCTTAACTTCTAACACCTCCATAAAAGTCAAGTGAAAGCCAGGGCCGGAGCACTGGCTGCTCTCCCAGACTCAGTTCCCAGCACCGGTGTGGTGACTTACACCTGCAGTCCCAGCCCCAGAGATCCAACACCCTCTTCTGACCTCCTCAGACACCAGCTGCACATGTCGTAAAATATATGCATGTGTGCAAAACGCCTATGTAATAAAAGAATTGTTTTTACTTAAAGCGTTTGAAAACAATGAGCACAGCACAGGTTACCCCCGAACGAAAGAACTGGGCAGGGCACAAACTCACAGCAATCTTTCTGCCTTCACCTCTCAAGTGCTGGAATTACAGACATGAACCACCATGCCCAGCAGGGCATCTTTTTTCTTTATTATTTTCAGTGCTAGGGATTGAACCCTACAAAGCTTTTCTCCCACATCCAATAATTTATTTATGCCAGGTTATTTATTTAGCCTACATCCTTAATCTCAGCACTCAGGAGTCAGAGGCAGTCGGGTCTCTGTGAGTGTGAGACTAGCCTGGTCTATAGAATGAGTTCTAGGTCTCACAGGGCTACATAGAGAGACCGTATCTCGTGTGTGTGTGTGTGTGTGTGTGTGTGTGTGTGTGTGTGTGTGTGTGTGTGTGTGTGTGTGTGTGTGTAATGACCTCCCTGGAGAGTCGGGATGGGGACAGGACAGACCTGACCCAGCAGAACCTGAAGGGTGAGAGGGACATGTGTGCTGGAGGAGATCTCTTCTCAAAGCAAGACTGACCCTGGGCTCCAACCTCAGAGGTAGCAATGAATAGCCTAGTAAGAGCACCAGTGGAAGGGGAAGCCCTTGGTCCTGCCAAGACTGAACCCCCAGTGAAGGTGATTGATGTGGGGAGGGTGGTAATGGGGGGAGGATGGGGAGGGGAATACCCATAGAGAAGGGGAGGGGTGGGTTAGGGAGATGTTGGCCTGGAAACGGGGAAAGGGAATAACAATCGAAATGTAAATAAGAAATACTCAAGTTAATAAAAAAAAAAAAAAAAGCAATGCTGGGTTCAACTGAGTCTCTGTAAACCAAGTGACAGCACCCTGGACTGGCCCACAGGCTCCAGGAGATGACCTTTGCCCAGAGAGACACCCTCCCCACTATACTCTGGTGGATGGAAGGCAACATTCTGTGGTCTCAATCCTCAAAGCAACCCAGAGCCCCACCTCTTTGTCGTGCTCTTCACTGCTGTCACTCCACGCCAGGTCACCACCACCTCTTGCTTGGACTCCTGCAGTAGCCCTGTGAGCGTGCCCCACAATAGCTCTACAAAGATGCCTATCCCCAGAAGCCCTCAGAGGGTTTGAGAGGAACAGCAGTCTGGATTATCCAGTTAGGCACCGTGTGATCACAAAGAGGATCGGAATGCACGAGGCTCCTCCTGGCTTTGAAGATGAGGCCAGGCAACCAAGAAATGCTGACTTTAACAATCCAGAAGGGCTGGAGGGACGGCTCAGTGGTTACAGCACTGACTGCTCTTCCAGGGGTCCTGAGTTCAAATCCCAGCGACCACATAGTGGCTCATATCATCTGTAAGGAGATCTGATGCCCTCTTCTGGTGTGTCTGAGGACAGCTACAGTGCACTTACATAGAATAAATAAATAGATCTTTAAAAAAAAAAAAAAGGAAAAACCCGGGTGGTGGTGACACATATCTTTGATTCCAGCACTCAGGAGGCAGAGGCAGGCAGATTTCTGTGAGTTCAAGGCTGGCCTGGTCTACAAAGTGAGTTCCAGGACAGCCAGGGCTACAAAGAGAAACCCTGTCTTGAAAAACCAAAAAAAAAAAAAAAAAAGGGAATTCAGAGATAACTCAGTAGGTAAAGGCACTTTCAGCCAAGCCAGAGGGCCTGAGTTCACACCCACACGAGTAAATAAAACACAGTTTTTGTTTTTAAGACAGAAAAGCAACGGCTAGATTTGCCCTCCGCTCAAGCCCCTGGTATTAACGCAGCCCTTGACTTTAGCTAGAAGCATTATGAACTTCTGACCTACAAAACTATACAAAAAAATGTTACATCCCTGAAGCACCAAGCTTATTGTCACTCGTTAAGGTACCACAGGAGCTGCAGCTGCCCCTTTCCCCAGGCTGTGCCCCTTCATCCGTGCCCCTTGCCTTCTGCACACGGCCACCGAAGAAGGCTTAAAAAGAAAAGCGAAACAAACACTAAGCAGAGTGGTGCTTATTTCTAATCCAAGGCAGGGGGATCAGGAATTCAAACTCACTCGTGTCCATATATCAAGTTCAAGGCCAGCCTGGGGGACACGAACCTTGCCCCCATCTCAATACCAAATCCCTTTTGAGTTTGGGGTGTAGCTCAGTGGCGGCAGAATCATTGCCTGACACGCACAAGGTCCTGGTCGAATCCCCAACAGAGCAAAAACTCCTAAAAGGGGCTGGAGAGGTGGCTCAGAGGGTAGAACATCTGAAGTCCTTGCCTACGACAGAGTTCAGTTCCCGACACCCATGTTTGCCGTGTGAAGAGGCTCACAACCAGCTGTAGTTGCAGTTCCCGGGGATGTGAGGCCATCTTCTGTCCTCCACAGGCACATAGGCACACATATATAAACAAGCAAATTATTCTGTATATGATGTCTGTCTAGGCTGCACCAGAGACTCAGGACTCAGGTACTCTCCTCTCTCTCTCTCTTTCTCTTTGTCACACACACATGCACACACACACACACACACACACACACACCTCTCTCTCTCTCACACACACACACACACACAGACACCTCTCTCTCTCACACACACACACACACACACATACACAGCGAGACACCTCTCCCTCTCTCTCTCTCTCTCCCTCTCTCTCACACACACACACACACACACACACACACACACACACACAGCGTCCTTTGATGATATTGACCACCCTCCCCGCCCTCCCCTTCCAGGCCCCTCCCTCCACACACTCCCCTTTTATTCCTTTCTACTTTACCACTAACCACATAATTGATGTACTTACTGTGTTCATTTTTTACCCCACAAAGGATGACACAGATCACTGTGTTTAGGACTTATCTTCAAAGCTAGGAAACTGCTTGTTAAATGGGTCAATGAAGGGACAGAAGTAACAATGGCCTGGGAGCCTGGTCCCAGGGAGACCTTGGGAGAGACCCCCTTCCCTCTCAGGCACAGTACAGTCTCTTGGTTTCCTGTCTCAGGACTTGAGCTCCTAAATGTACCCCAAACACCCCCAGAGACTGTCAGACCCTTGACTCTGAGTGCAGACCCTGTCACCCTCCATGAACCTCTTAGGCCCCTGAGAACAAGGACAGTCTTGAAGCTGTGGGGGGTTGGGAGCACCTGTGTTGGAGGCCTTCAGAAGGGGTTGGGGGGGGGGGAGGCAAAACTGGTCTGACTTGTTCTCCTAGGCCACCTAAACTTGTGTTGTCAACTGAGACTTGCAAGCTATTGCTTCAGTCATTTTCCCAGACAATCTCTGCTCCACCTTGGGACAATTTTATGCTCCCTGTCCCTCCTGCCTGGAACACCCTGAACTCAGGTCCCTTTGAACTGCCAGCTGTCCTGCTGCTGTGGTTTTCCCACGGGTAGATTATAGAGATGAGCACCCCTCTGGCCTGTTTCTTCTGCAGCTAACTTAGAGGGTGGGATTGAGAAGTTTCCTTTCTCAGACTATGTCTAAGCCCACATAGCACAATCTACCTGGGGAAAGTCACTCTTAGCTGCCCTGTGGTGGGAGCAGAGGACAGGCAGCCTGGGTCTTGTTCTTTTAAAGTGTGTTGTTCGTTCCACAGCTGTCGATGGAAGGATGCCTGGACAGTTCCAGGCACTGTAGATAGGTCTATGAGCAAAGGTCTCTGTCGTGTTAGATTGGGATTGATGAAGGATGTTGTGGGAGGGTGCCTCGGTGGGCCCACGCTGAGGCATCCCTTTTCTCTGAGATACCAGCCGGTATAGAGTAGAATAGAGTTTATTTAGGGATGGGAAGGGCAGTTGAGAGAAAGTAGACAGAGAAAGACAGACATGGAGAGACAGAGATAAGACAAGAGAGAGGAGTGCCTGGCCAGGAACATGTGAGGTGGGGAGGGGGGAGGGGAGAAAGGGAGAACCGGGTCAGGGTGAAGGGGCAGAGAGAGCAGGGAGGGGCTAAACCCTTTTATATCGAGCCAGGCCTACCCGGCTGTTGCCAGGTAACTGTTGGGCGGAGCCTAGAAGGAATGCTAACAGAGGAGACACAGAAATAAAAGAAACGGGAGACCAATCCCTATACAGGACTGCTCTTCAGTCAGAACAACTAACACGGTGGTGAGAATTTGAGGCCAGCGTGGCCTATATAGTGAGATCCAGGAAAACCAGAGCCATGCAGAGAGACTGTCTCAAAACAACAACTTAAAGTTTGTATTTAAACAGATTTTATGTGTCTGAGTGTCTGAGTGTGTGGGTGTGCACCATGTGTGTGTCTGGTGCTCACAGACACCACAAGATGGTGCTGGATCCCCTAGGGCTGGAATTAGTTCTGGAATCTCCTAGAATTGGATAGTTGTGATAGATGTAGGTGCTGAGAACCAAATTGAAGTTTTCAGCTAGAGCCTGGCTCTAGAGTACTGGCTGGTTTTGCCCTTTGACCTTGTTTGGTTTCAGACCCTGGGGCACATATTTTACATACCAAAGCAGACCTGACCTCCAGGTTCTCCCAGCATTCCCCAGTCCCAACCTGGCATCACACTCCCCCCCCACACACACACACCCATCCCGCCTCCAACCCAGAACTTTCCAGCCCAGGGGCTGTACTGCCCTTCCCCCAGAGGCTCCTCCCTACATAATCCAGCCATTTTGGTCTCCTCGAACTCTCCTCCTCTCTTTACTTGCACATTCTCTCTCTTACTCTTACCCCTCTCCTCTCCCCTTCCCCCGGTGACTTCCCTGATTCTTGAGCAGTTTCCCAATAAACCCGTACTTAATATAATCTAATCTAACTTGAATGGGTTCATTGCACCGGGAAGAGAAATAGTTTATCAGACTGACACAAGCTCAAGCCATCAGAGAGGAAGGAGTCTCTACTGAGGAAACGCCTCCAGAGATATAACTGGAAGTCATTTTCTCAGTTAGCTGTCAATGGGGAGGGCCCAGCCCATTGTGGGCGGTGCTATCCCTGCGTTCGCGGTCCTGCGTTATATAAGACATGCTGTAGGCCGAGGCAGGTGGGTCTCTGTGAGTTTGCGGCCAGCCTTGTCTACAAAGTGATTCCAGGACAGCTAGGTGTATATAGAAAAAAAAAAAAATCCTGTCTTGAAAAAAAAAACAAACAAAAAAGCAGGCTGAGTAAGTCACGAGGAGCAAGCCGGTAAGCAGCACCTCCCAGCGTCTCTGCATCAACTTCTGCCTCCGGATTCCAGCCCTGTTTGAATTCCTGTCCTGACCACCTTCGATGATGAACAGCTCTGTGGAAACGTGAGCAGAATAAACTCTTTTCTCCCCAACTCGCTTATGATCTTGGTGTTTCCTTGCAGCACTCCTAAGACAAGCAGCAGGCACTCGTAACCACTCGTCAGCCTCCAAAGTAAAAAAAATCTTGTCGGGGGAAAAAATAAAATCCAGCACCATGTGTGTAAATAAGGTACAAAGCATGTAGCTTGGCATTAAACGGATGCTCAATCCCACCCTCTAAGTTAGCTGCAGAAGAAACAGGCCAGAGGGTGGGGTGCTCATCTCTATAATCCACCCTTGGGGAAACCGCATCAGCAGGACGGCTGGCAGTTCAAAGGGACCTGAGTTCAGGGTGTTCCAGGCAGGAGGGACAGGGAGCATAAAAGGAGAAGGAGAAAAAGAGAAAAGGGGTGAACTGAAACGCAAAGAAACTAGGGGCCATCGAGACTGCTCAGTGGGTAAAAGGACTTCCTGTTAAGCCTGACATCCTAACTTCAATCTCTGGATCGAAGAGGAAGGAGAGAACTGACTCCCAGAAGCCCTCTGACCTCTACACGTGGACCATGGCACACACCACCCACATATGCACACCATGCACAGACACTCGAGTAGCAAAACGAAGTATTTGCAAGACTGTCTTACTATGTATGAGGCTGTCCCGGAACTCACTGTGTAGGCCAGGGTGGCCTCAGGCTCACAGGGATGAGCACACACACTGCCTCTCAAATGCTGAAGCTAATATCTATGATTTAAGAGAGTTAAGTGCCTGGGGCCAGTTTAGAGGCTGGGGCTGATGGGGGCACTGGTAACAAGCTTATGGGTCCTCACAGCAAAATAAATATAAACTGAGCACAGAACGTCAAACACCTGCGTGGGGCGGGGCCACTGTAATCCTAGCAGGCAGAGGAGGAGGCAGGAGAAGCAAAAGGTCAGGTATCTTTGACTACCTGGTGAGCCTGAAGTCAGCCAAGGCGACGGGAGACATTCTGGCGGGAGGGGCTCCGACGGCTCTTTCCGGCCCCCTTGTTCTGTTTTTCATTCTGCCCCCTTTGAGACATGGAAGCTTAGAAATACTTCTGTATCCTAAACCACAGCTAACCTTCCATTGGAATGCCGGGGACACAGCAGGGCCAAGGGTCATTTGCATTTACATCCCAACTCGTGAGACTGGCTTGCTCTGCTCCCCCTGCTGCCCCCACTGTCAGATAACCCAAGTCCGGATACACTGCAAACCCAGATTTTTAAGTGAAATGCCTACACTTAAATTTTATTTTACTATTTTGTGTTTGTTTGTTTGTTTTTCGAGACAGGGTTTCTCTGCGTAGCCAGGCCGGCGGTGGAGAATTGCATTTTGAATTGCTGCTCAAGAACAGAACATTGGTATGCATCCCTCTCATTGTTTCAGCATTACTTTACCCGTCCTAAGCCTTGTAGCACCTCCTGCTCTCTCTCTTTTTTTTTTTTTTTTTAAGATTTATTTATTTATATGTAAGTACATTGTAGCTGTCTTCAGACGCACCCGAAGAGGACGTCAGATCTCATTACAGATGGTTGTGAGCCACCATGTGGTTGCTGGGAATTGAACTCAGGACCTCTGAAAGAGCAGTCAGTGCTCTTAATCACTGAGCCATTTCTCCAGCCCTCCTGCTCTCTTTTTACATTTGCTTTTGTGTGTGAGCGTGCTCGCGGGACTGCAAACGTGTGGCCGGTCTTGAGCTCGTTCCCTCCTTTTACCATGTGGCAGGTGCTTCACCCTCTAAGCCCTTATGCACCTCCTTTTCCTGTTGTATTGCTCTGGCCAGACCTCCAGGATCCTGCTGGAGTCCTTGCCTCATTCCTGGCAGCTACCATGTTTTCCCATTGTAGTGCATTTTTACCTTAATTTTTGTTTTATTTGCAGTTTATTCTAGTTTCACTATTTTGACATTTATTATTTGGAGATGGGGTTTCATGTATCCTGGGCTGGCCTCCATCTCCATGTACACAGCTCCTGCCTTCACTACCCACATTGGAATTACACGCATGCACCACCACTTGGTTTAATGTGGTGAAAAGACCCCCGGAGAGGACCTTTCCCTCAGGAGGAGACCCCCAAGCGCCCAATGACCGAACCGAGGCCACTCGGATGCAATCAGCAAGAGGGTTTATTGGAAAACACAGACAGGTACCTGCGGGCACACAGTCTCTTCGGAGGACTTGCGCGCCCAGCAGCTCCAGCATGGGGCTTTTATAGGGTTTGGGGAAGCAGAAGCGGGTGTACAGAAGCAGATACATAGTTACGGGGATTGGTGGATTTAAACGAGGCATATAGACATGTTCACATATGATTGGTTATTTCACAAGATGAGGTAATAAGGTATTGCTACACACATTGGCAGGTTTGAATCATATTCGAATGAGGTTGTAACATGGTAAAAGAGTACGTGCAGGCTGGGACGTCCTGAATGTCGGGGGGCTAGGGACTTATCCCTTCCTGCCAGATCCGGTACTCCTAGTCTGTTCTGTATTCCTTTCCTTTTATGGTCTGTTAGTTTTAACGGTGACTCGGCCCTAGGTATCTGGGCGTGCCTGGGCTCGTTCAAGCCTGTTGCAGCTCTGAGTTAAGACTCATGGGGTGGGTCTTTCAGTGGTACTGGGGATTGAACCCCGAGCTTCACATTTGTTATGAAAGCACTCCCAGCCCTTCTTTCCTTCCTTCCTCCCTTCCTTCCTTCCTTTCTCTTCCTCCTCTTCCTCCTTTCCCCTTTGAAGCAGGATCTCACAAATACAGCACTGGCTAGACTAGAACTCACTATGTAGACCAGGCTGGCCTCAAACTCACAAAGATTTACTTGCCTCTGTCTCCTAAGTGCTAAAATTAAAGGTGTGAACTACCACACCAGACTATTAGCAACACTTTTAGGTTGGTTTTTTGTTTGTTTGTTTGTTTGTTGTTTTAAAATTAGGTCTGGCTCTATAGCCCTAGCTGGCCTTGAACTCAAGAGATCTGCTTGCCTCTGCCTCCTGAGTGCTGGGATTGAAGGGTTTGCCATTGCTGGATGGTGTTGGCACTTTCTTTTAATCCCAGCACTTGAAAGGCAGAGGCAGACGGATGTCTATGAGAGTCTGAGGCCAGCCTGGTCTTCAGTGCTAGTTCCAGGACAGCCAGGGCTACATGGAGAAAGCCTGTCTCAGTCAACTAACAAACAAAAGCATGCAGTCATCATACATGAAACACGGTCTTGCTATATAGCTCAGACAACTTACTCAGTGGCCGAGGTTGACCTCAAACTTGTGATCTTCCTGCCTCAGGCTCCAGAGTGCTAGTGTTACAGTTCTGCACTGCCCCCTGGGTGAGGATTTACTAATTTATTTACCTTTCTTTGGCAGTGGTGAGGATTGAACCTGGGACCGTATACATGTGAGACAAATGGTAACCCCTGAGCCGTACCTCCTGTCTTTCTCTTTTTCTCACATGGCAAATGCCTGTCGACTGGATTCAAGCCACCACCTGCCAATTTGTGCTCTCCAGTTTACTTACTTTATTCCCCTGAATTACAGCATTAACCCCATCGAGTAGGACACGGTTCTTCCCTTAAACTGTGGGAGTTGAGAATTCGCCACAGTCCAAAAGGGGCCAGGATTCAAACACAGCCCGGTCTGATGCCAGGTTGTGGTCTCTCTGGATTGGGGTGGGGCCGGGATGCTCAGCCTCTCAACACCCCAGTGTCCCGCAACCTGGGGCTCTTCAAGCTGCTTTGGATCCCCTGCCACCAATTCTCTGTCCCTTGAAGAAGGGCTTTCCTTCCCCCGGAGCTCAGTTTCCTATCTGCTAACCTAGGAGTATGTGTGCCAGCCCACTGTCCAGCTCCCTCCCACAGCCCTACCCCAAACCTGCCTTATTCTGTGACCCGCCTCTGCCACCTATCTGCACATGGCTTTGGTCTGATAACCCTCCATACCCCCACTGCCCTATCTCAGCAGCAAAGCTGGATTAGAGGCAGCTCCTAACTTGAGTGTTGGAACAACACCAAGCTTATGGCAAGTATGCGACTTTCCACCATTCCTGGCAAATATGTGCACAGGAGGCTGCACTTCCGGTGGGCACAGAGCTCTCGAGGTGTGTGGACACAGGAATGTTAACATCTCCTTCAGTGTCCAAGCTTCCGTCTGAAACCAGGTTTTCTGCCTCCCATGACTCCTTGATGTGTAGAGAATGAAAGCCAAACTCTTTAATACCCAAGGTTCTGCTCCTTCACCACCAACTCATATGGCGCAATGTGGCTAGGAGCATGTGCAGACAGGCCAGGCTGGCTCAACTCTCAGCTCTGCAGCTTTACCAGCTCTGCGAGCTTGGCCAAGAGCTCTGCCTTCCTGTGCCTCTGCCTCCTCAGCTGCACACCCAGGAAAGCACTAGCATCACCTGACAGACTGAAACTACGTGGCACGAGCAGCTGAGCAGGGTCCATCTCATGAAGGCTCACAGAACCAGCCACTGTCACCTCCACAGTCTTTAGTCACCCTGGGCCATTCACCAGCCCCAGACCTGCCTCCTCGATCTCATACTTGGGAGGTTGAGATAAGATGACTTTTCAGGAGTTTGAAGCCAGGTTGGGTTATACAGTGAGTTCCAGGCTAGCCTGACACGCAGAGTGAGGTCTTGTCTCAGAAAGTCATCCACCCACCCATCCATCCATTCATCCATGCAGCTATCCATCCATCCAGCTATCAGTCAGCCAGCTGTATAAACCAAAACAAAGCCCCAGCTCAAATGTCCCCTCTTCAAGAATTCCTGTCCCCACCAGTCCTCTGGCACTTTTGCAAACAGGGACACATTGGTGTTGTCCCTCTTGCCACTTCCTACCCCCTTAAGCACGTGGGAAGTCAGGCATGGCTCCAAACTCCAGCCTCGGGACTTAACACAGAGGTCTGAGGATCATGCCAGGCATCTAAGAAACTCAGCCATCAAAGAGTCAACCCGATTGCCCTGCCTTGGTCCTTCTGGGCCTCAGTTTCTCCCTCTAGAACAGAAACAGCGTGGTCCTGAGGATGGCTGAGGAGAGAAATGAGAAAACATGAATTTGGGACCTTTTTCTCCTCCTGCCTCACAGTGGTCCTGGCTTGCCACCCACCTGGACCAGCCCAGACTGGGGGGGACCACGGGAGGTAGGGACTCAGGGATTGGGGCTTCTATCTAGAGAATCCACGGCAAGAGGGAAAAGACCCAGGATTCTAAAGTTACACACACAAGTATAAACCTCTCCCCCAGGCTGTAGGTTGATGTCGAGGTGATACATGATTGGACAGTAAAGAGTGGGGTGGGGACAAAGTCTTTGTAAGGTGGGAGAGGGGAGGAAGGAGAGAGATCAAAATGGAGTCTATAGAGGAGGGTGGTTCAGATTTAGGTGGACTAGATCGATTTTATCTTGTCTAGGTGGGCGGTTTATATCTTTATCAATGGGCAGTGAATTTATTGTGTGGATGAATGTGGATTGAGAATTTAACATGTAAATCTATTTGCTCAATTATAAGTTTCTGGAACTTTGATTTTACCTGGCTAAAGAGGACAGCGTGTGAAAGAAATGGCTGAGAGGCCGTTGGAGCGTGTGGATCTGGTTTTCTTCAAGGAGTGAGAAGGCGAGGCCACAGAATGAGGTAGGGGGTGTGTGTGTGTGTGTGTGTGTGTGTGTGTGTGTGTGTGTGTGTGAGAGAGAGAGAGAGAGAGAGAGAGAGAGAGAGAGAGAGAGAGAGAGAGACAGAGAGACAGAGACAGAGGGAGAGAGAGACAGAGACAGAGAGACAGAGGGACAGAGAGACAGAGAGAGACAGAGACAGAGAGAGCCTGCACACACAGCCAGGAGTAGTAACCACTGCCTGGGGGACCTCGTGGAGAGGGCGCTAAAGGGAGACAGCCGAGAGTGGGGCAGCTTGTGGACCCCGTGGCAGAGTAACAGCTGAAGTGAGCAGATCCAGATCACAGGAACTGATAGAAAATGTTCCTTTTTAATTCTTACCACAACACAGGCCGTTTGTCCAAACTATGCTATGTGAGAAACACCTGGGGAGTTCCAGGTCTGCACCCATGGGAAAGAGGGGGGCAGAAGCCTGTAACCCAGGCTGACCTGAAACTCAAAATCCTCCTGCCTCAGCTTCCTGAGTGCTGAGGACTGCTGGAGTTAGACTGATCGGGGAAGCCTGCTGACTCTCCTGGGCCAGCATGAGGGCTACAAGGCCTGTGCTTTGGGGAGAGTGGTGCCACCATGGGGCTAGAAAAGGCCCAGAACAGTGGTTTGGACTCATGTCATCGGTAAAAACATTTATTGAGATTTACTGAGCACTTTCCAGGTCATGGGTACTCTGCCCAGCCCTTTGCACATCGTAGCAGACTATGTCCCCGGGACACTCTAGGAGGTAGTGCTGTATGAAGTCCTGTTGTACAGGTGAGGAGCTCTGAGCAGAAAGAGGTTAAGTGCCCTGCTCAGGTCACACTGGTGAGTCTGAAGCCAAGGGCTGGCTGGTAGCTACAGCCTTAGCCCTGGGCTGAGTGCCTCTCACATACGCACCTCATACAGTCCTCAGAGGACCCACTCATCACGAAGTGTTTTAGTAATGGTTCAACATACAAGGACTCCGGCCACATCCAGCTAGCATCCCAAATGGCAGCACGACCTGAGGCCACCCCAGGTAACCTGGATAGGTGGGTGGGATCACCCTACCTTCTCTTGGAGGATGCCCAAGTACCAGCCTCCATCATCAGCCAGCCCCCTGGGCACTTCATGCCCTGGCCTTGTCTCTTACCACCGCTATGCCCTGGAGCTATGGCGCCTGCCTCAGACCCTATAAGTGCTGCAGGTTTCTCCAGACAATCGAGGGGCGGAGGAGGACAGCAGCCGACAAGGTTGATACAGTAACTTCCAAAAGGGATTGGGCCAATGCACTTTTCCCCCACCTCACTTTCAGCAAGTCCAGCTCGGTTACTCTGAGGCCTGGATGTAGACTGGGACAGCGAGCATGGCACACCCTCCCTCGGTTCCAGCCTGCAGCTCGGCAAGTGCCAGGTTGGAGCCCAGACCCTCAGTGTGACCAGGCACCACGAGCTCCGGGTCCCCGCCCACCACAATGGACAACACAGCGTCCTGCTCAAAGGGTGGCTTGCCAGGGGCAGCCTCAGGAGAGGGTCCTGCGGCCTTTAGCTCCTCCAGCCCCAGCGGATCCGGCAAGGGGTTCTCCTCCTTATGCACGCTGGCGATGTTGCCAGCACCACGAGCTGTTGCCCTCCTCCGAGGAGGCCGCCGGGTTTGCAGGTCCTTGTCCTTCGAGGGGCCCAGGCGGCAGCGATGATCCTTGAGGTATTTGTGTCGTGAGAAGCCCTTGGCACAGCCTGCGCAGCGGAACTTGTAGTTGCCCGTGTGAGCGCGTTGGTGCTCTGCCAGGTGGGCTCGGCGGCTGAAGGACTTGCTGCATAGCCCACACTTGTGGAGCTTCAGGCCTGGGGAATGAGGAGCCATCAGGGAGAGGCATGGCCACCCTCACCCTGCACATGTCCCACCTGGGAATGCCTGCAGGCTCTACAAGCATCCGTGTGGTTGGACCTCAGCAAGCTCCATTGTTGCTTCTCCATTGTTCCCTGCCACTCACTCCTCCGCTCTGTGCTGCTCCCTGCCCCATGGCCTCTCTTTGTACTTGCCTTTCCCGGTCTGAAGTAATTTGCTAAATCCCTAAGCCTTGGTGAACTCTGTAGGTCACACCGCCTCCCACCCAGATGACTAGGCACAGCCACCTCTTGTAGGCTGCAGGCCTCACCTCTGCCCCTCGGACCATCACAGTGGGATAGAGAAAGCTTGCTGCCTAAACCCTGCTGAGGCCTGGGTCCTACACAACAGGATGCAGTGTGCCAGCCCCTCCTCAACCCTTTGCCCTGAGCTTGGGCCCCTCCCTCCCTCTGGTCTCTCCCATTCCCAGGGGCCTGTACTCGCTGTCCTCTCTTCCAGGAAAGTTTTCCTGCTCTCTCTCCTCAGGCCTGAGCCCTGTGGGACACTTCCCAGATTCCCACACTGAAGGCCAGGCTCCTTCAGTAAATGCTTCCTGGGGCTGGGGTCCAGAAGGGGGAAGCCACTTGCCTGAGACCTACCCAGCGCTCAGAGCCAAGATGTCACAAGCCTTGATCCACTCTCCCGTGTAGCTCGGATGGCTTTTTTTGTTTTGTTTGAGACCGGGTTCCACTCTTGTAACCCTGGCTGTCCTAGAACTCACTCTGAGGACCAGGCTGGCCTCAGACTCAGAAACCCAACTGCCTCTGCCTCCCAAGTGCTGGGATTAAAGGTGGCTTCAGGCTGGCTTTGAGCTTGAACTCCTGATCCTCTTGCTTCTGTCTTTCAAGGGCTGGAACTACAGTTGGTGGCTAGCATGCTTAGTTTATGTGTTGTTGGGGATCAAACCACGGGCTTCATGGATGCTGGGCAGGTGCTCTACACACTGAGCTACGTTCCCAGTTTACTCCCCCATTTTCAAGCTTTTAACAGGAGCAATTTCATCTCCAAGGAAACTTTTGGAGACATTTTTGGTTGTTACTCTATGGGGAAGATGCTTCACTGACTTAACGTGGATGTAGAGGTGGGGATGGACCATGGGGGTGGGGGTGGAGATGGACAGCAGGTGTGGATGTGGGGATGGACAGCGGGTGTGGGTGTGGGGATGGACAGCGCAGGTGTGGGTGTGGGGATGGACAGCGGGTGTGGGGTGGGGATGGACAGTGGGGGTGGGGGTGGGGATGGACAGCAGGTGTGGGTGTGGGGATGGACAGCAGGTGTGGGTGTGGGGATGGACAGCGGGTGTGGGGGTGGGGATGGACAGCGGGTGTGGGGGTGGGGATGGACAGCAGGTGTGGGTGTGGGGATGGACAGCGGGTGTGGGGATGGGGATGGACAGCAGGTGTGGGTGTGGGGATGGACAGCGGGTGTGGGGATGAGGATAGACTGTGGGTGTGGGGATGGACAGCGGGTGTGGGTGGGGTGGACAGTGGGTGTGGGGATGGACAGCAGGGTGGTGTGGGGATGGACAGCGGGTGTGGGTGGGCGTGGACAGGGTGTGGGGTGGGGATGGACAGTGGGTGTGGGGATGGACAGCGGGTGTGGGGATGAGGATAGACTGTGGGTGTGGGGATGGACAGCGGGTGTGGGGATGGGGATGGACAGCGGGTGTGGGTGGGGATGGACAGTGGGTGTGGGTGGGCGTGGACAGAGAATATGGGGGTGGGCATTGGCAGAAGATGAGATGCTGATACTCATCTCCCCTGGGAAGGTGGCTTGGAGAGCTCTGTCCCTTCCCAGGCTACCCATGGGCTACATCTTGGATGGCACCAACACACACCTCTATGTCCCTGCAAATAATCCAGTTCAGCTGCCTATTCTCACAACTACTTCCTCTGGGACTGGAGTGGCATCTAATTTACCTCTGTACCCCAAGGTCCCCATCACAGATCTGGCTTCTAGCTCTCAGGAGCGGATAAGTAGAAAGACACCCACAATATGTCTCACACAGGCGTCCTCTCTTCCTTCCTGCTGATGGCTCGATCTCAGAGAATCATCTTAGCCAGTCCCTAAGCCTCTTACCAGCGTGGGAGAGGATGTGAGCTTTCAGCTTGTCCTGCCGGTTGAACTCCTTACTGCAGCCTGTGTGCATCCTGGAACCCAAAGCCATCAGTTACTGGAATGTGGGAGCAGGAATCCTCTCACCGGTTCCTGCACCAGCCTTTGTCAATCAAAGGGCTAAGCAGGTTGGGGAGTGAGGTAGGCAGGGTCCGAACAAGACACACGAAGGGAGGCCCTCAGCCCAGCCCTCCATATTGGCCCCTCTAAAGTAATCTAACTCCAGCCCCATTATGGCGCCTCTACTTACGAGAAGGGACATTTGTACTTCTTGAAGGGCTCGTGGATCAGCATGTGTCTCTTGAGCTTGTCTTTGCGGTTGAACGCAGACTCACACACTGAGCATTTGTAGGGCTTCTCACCTATAGAGACATGGCATGGGTACACCACATGGGTCCCACCAGGAGGAAGCTTAATTTAGGGCCCAGCTCCTCCCCCAAGTGGCTTTTCTTACTCTTCCTGACTTGGCACAGAGAATTTGGAGGGGTTTTGTTTGGGCTTTGAGACAAGTGTTCACTGTGTAGCCCATGCTGGATTGGAGTGCCCAGCCCTCCCTCGTCAGCCTTCCTAAGTGCTAGCATTACAGTAATATGTCACCATGGACCTCAAGGCTTGATGCTTGCCAGGAAAACCCCCACACCACTGCTGGGCAGCGCACAACTGCTTGTGGCGCCCTCTTCTGGTCTCATCGGGTACTGCACGTACATGGCATACACTCACACAGATATATAAATAAATCATTTTTTTTTAATCTGTTAAACTATAGTCACCCAATCTAGACAGTAGCTGCAGTTACTGGGTAGGGAGTTGTGAGTACAATATATGACCTGCAGGTGCTAGCTTGTAGGGATTTATTTTTGTCTGGTACTGTGTTGAAAGGGAGACTCATTCTATTACCCAGGCTTATCTCAAACCCCTGAGTCCTCCCATCTCAGCCTCCTGAGTAGCCAGGATTTCAGGTGTACACCACCCCCAGCCAGTACTTATTTTAAAGATAAAATTTAACTCTGGTGTTGGCATGGCTCCATGGGTGTGTGTATCCTACACAAGTGTGAGGATACACACACACACACACACACACACACACACACACACACACACACACACACACATTCAAAACAAAACAAAACTAAACTAAACCCTGTGGTACAGTCCCATAATTCCAGCACTCGAGTTGGAAGGTGGAAGATCAGGAATGCAAGGTTAGCCTTGGCTATCTCCCTCCAAGGAAGTTTAATGATTAAAAAATTTTTTTATTATACCTCAAGCTGGAAACCTAGGAGAGGGTAGGAATTTGCAGGAGGATGGTCACCCTACACCCATCAGTTAATAATCCAGTAGGGCTGGCACCCAGGGAGCAGAGCCAAGTCCACTTGCCTCTGGGACTCACCTCTACTCTCAAGGTGTTAAGAACTCAGTGTCCACAGGTGAGGTAGAGGGAATCCTGTGACCACAGGTGAGGTGGACGGAACCCCGTGTTCCCAAGTGAGGGGGTGGGAACCCTGTGTTCCCAGGGGAGGTGGAAGGAACCCGGCGACCACAGGTGAGGTGGAGGGAACCCCATGTTCACAGGTGAGGTGGAGGGAACCCGGTGACCACAGGTGAGACAGGTGAGTGGCAGTCAGTGTGGAGAACAGGAAGAAGGATTTAGAGAAGAGCCAGTAGGATGGAAACGCAACAGAGGGGCAGGTCAGACAGGAAATGGGTGGGCGGGGCACAGGTGAGCGGCGCACCCACCTGAGTGGATGTGGGCGTGCAGCTTGAGGTAGTGCTCCTTCCGGAAGAACTTCTTACAGATCTGGCACCTGAACCGGCCACCACTGCCGTGGGTGGGTAAGTGACGCCGCAGGTAGCGTTCACAAGGGAAGACCTAGAGGAAGACCTTGGTAGCTCCAGAACCCCTTCCCAGACCTTCTACCCTCTGGGACCCTAGTTTCTAGCTTCTTAGAAACATCATTCAGCCCCGCTGGGGGCTGGAGGCCAGAGTGTCAGACCTAATCCCCAGACCACTTGGCTCTCTAAGCACTTGTGAGCCCAGTCAAAGCATACCCCGCCCCCTGTTCCCACCCACGCTGTTCTTCACAAAGGGCTTTTTTCTTGCTCATAAACTCCTATTCATCCTTCGGGACCCAAGTCCGGTGCCAATGCCTCTGTGAACATGATGGCATGCTAGACTGTCAGCTCACTGTCCCTCTCCGGGCCTCCTCTGAGGGAAATGCTGTGACACCTACCTTCTGGCAGTGTGGGCAGGGGAAGCTATGAGTGGCCGTCTGTATGTGGTGCTCCAAGGCCTCAGGGGTGGAGTATTTGTTGACACACTTGACACACCTAGGCGGGAAAGAAGAGAGAGATGAGCTCTAGCAAGTTCCCCTGCTTCCCCAAAACCAACTTAGGGAGGCGAAGGCCCACGCGCCGTTCGTTCTCAAGGTGTCCACTCCTGTCTGACGTTCTCTGCGTCAGCTGAGCTGCTGAGACGTGTGTGCGAGCCTCTCTGGCTTTCCTGCCTCATCTTTACCCTGAGGTCCCTTCTCCCCCAGGGAAGCCAGGTGACACCTATAAAAACGAAAACCAGGGCTCAGTGGTTAAGAGCACTGGCTGCTCTCCCAAAGGACCTGGGTTCAATGGCACAGACAATGGCGGCTCCCAACTGTCTGTATCTCTAGTTTCAGGGGAGTCAATGCCCTCTTCAGGTTTCCATGGGTAAACAACAATAACATTTCTTTTTTAATTTAAAGAAAAAAATCTCGTGGGGACGTGGGCCATACCTATTATCCCAGTGGCTCGGGGTAGAGACAGGATGCTGGGCATTCGGGTTATCCCTGACTACATTCTCAAAAATTAAAAATAAAAATCCTTTTTCTGTATTTAACAAGAATGCATTTTTTTTTAATTTTTCTATTAGATATATTTCTTTATTTACATTTCAAACGTTATTCCCCTTCCCGGTTTCCTGTCCATAAACCCCCATTCCCTCCCCCATATGGGTATTCCCCCCATCTATCCCCCTTTGCTGCCCCACCCCATATTCCCCTGTACTGGGGGTCCAACCTTGGCAGAACCAAGGGCTTCCTTCCCCTTCCCCTTCCCCTGGTGCCCCAACAAGGCTATTCTCTACATATGTAGTTGGAGCCCTGGGTCGGTTCATGTATATATAGTCTTTCTGTAGTGGTTTAGTCCCTGGAAGCTCTGGTTGGTTGAAGAATGCCTTTTTGTAACTAGGGAGAAAATACTATCAATAATTTTTTTAAATATTTATTTTTATTTCCTGTGCATTGGTATTTGGCCTGCATGTGTGTCTGTGTGAGGATGTGTCCTCCTCTGGCTTTGCAGACAGTTGTGAGCTGCCATGTGGGTGTTGGCAATTGAACCCGTGTCCTCTGGAAGAGCAGCTAGTATCCTTAACCACTGAGCCATCGCTCCAGCCCAATAATTTTTTTTTTGAGACAAGGTCTCAGGGAGCCCAAGCTGGTTTCAAATTTCTATACAGTTGAGGCCTAGAATTCCTGCCTCCAATTCCTTAATGCTGGGTTACATGTGCTGTGACACCAGGCAATAAATCAGATTTTCAAAAGGAAAAAAAAGGGAGGGGTGCTAGGTGTGATAATCCAGCACCTGGGTAACATGGTGGAGGGTTGCTGTGAATGAAGGCTGGCCTCATCTGCATACCAAGCTCCAGCCAGTCAGGGCCATGTAGCAACACCCCGATGACTCAAACAACAAAAACAAAAACAAACAACAAAACCAAAAAAGCAAACAACCAAAGAACCAAATACAGTGAGTTGTGGAGATGGAGTCACTTCAGTGGCTTGGGGACATTCCATGGGCAGGCCAAGTCAGCTTAACTCTAAGGACACGCAGCGACCAACTGCCAGGGCCACCACACAAGCTTAGTCTACCTGAGAGGCAGAGCTTTCCATGAAGCTGTTGTCGCTTTGGGTCTCTGCACACAAGTGAACAGTACAGCAAGAAGGACAGTAGCAATCTATTCTGAGCACCTACTGTGTTCCCAGGACTGTGCTCGATAGAGTTCTCTCTTACTGGACCCTACTGAGAGTCCAGGAGAAAGCTGGGCACAATGGCCCTGGCCTAGAATTCCAACTCTCTCAGGAAGCTGAGGTAAGAGGGTCACTTCAAACGCAATGCAAGCCTCAGCTCCAGTGAGCTCAAGGTCGGCCTGGCTTACACATGGAAACAAAATGGAGGCGGAAGAAGCAGGGCTATAACTGAACTAGCACTGGAGAGTTCACGGCCAGCCTGCTACATAAGAGTACTTGAGAGAAGTGAAGACCAGGGTCACCCTTAGTTGTGCAGAGAAATCAGCCAGGACTACGGGAGATACTGAGTAGGAGGCGAGTTGAGGGAGGGGAGACTCGTTCTAATAGGCTAAGCACCATTAGAACCTCCTTATCATACGTGAGAAAATTAAGGTCCCGAAAGTCAGGCTTCAGCCCAAGGCTGTGGGATGTGAGCCTTGGCAGGTAGCGCCATAGTCCTTATCGTGACTCTTGGGCAACTCTGAAGCAGCTGCGTCCTGAGCTGGTTCACACACCTGCCCTGAGGGATCTTCACTTATCTTCATTCCAGAAGCCTCACCCAGAGGTTTCTGAGGTGAGAGAGACCACCTACCAGATCCCTACAGGCATAAGTTTGTATAGAGACGCAAAAGCCATACCAACATCAAAACATTTAGCTGAAGGCGTCCCAGACAGATACCTGTCCTTACCTGTTCCCACAGACTTGGGACTGTTTGCAAAACACCTGCTTCTAACCAGCAGCCAGCAGATGGACAGGAAAAACCCGAAGGGCAAAATTTGACGGTAGGTGCCTGCAGAATGCACCCTCTATAAAGAAGACCCAGAAAACACAGGGAGGTGCTCTAGGGAGGAGTGAAGACAAGCCCGACAGCCCCAGGGACAAAGAGCTGAAGATCTATGTGGTGACCTCATTTCTGACAACCCAGAACACCAGTGTTCAAGACTGTTTCCTGTGTGGCCGGCATGAGTTTATTGGCATCTTGTGCCTACAGGAGCCCACAGTGGCCAGAAGAGGGCACCAGATACCTCTTTTGTAACAGGCAGTTCTGAACAACAAGGTAAGTGCTGGGAACTGAACCCAGGACCTCTTCAAATACTCTTACCCACCCACTGAACCATCTCTCCAGCCCTAAACATTTGTTTGTATGTATGTATGTATGTATGTATGAGTGTATGTATGTATGTATGTATGTATGTATGTATGTATGTATGTATGTATTTTGTGTGTGCACTTGGCAGTGGGGGTGAGAGGACAACTTTGTGGAAGTGAGTTCTTTCCCTCAGTCGTGTAGGGTCTTAGGGATCAAACCCAGGCGGTGAAGCTGGTAGCAAGCATTCTCCCGCTGAGCCATCTTTCTGGCTCAGTTACCCTTTTCTATGCTAAATGACTGGCAAACAATGAACGGTCTAAGAAGAGTCCGTTTCATTTTTCTATTCGTACCAACACTCAAACCCTCCAGGCAGGACCTTGGCTGTCAGCCTCAGGCTGCCTTCGAGATGCGTCTTTTAACCGGAGCAGTCTGAGTCCGGGGCTCCCTGCCCTCAGTCCAGCGTGGCTGGTGGCATGGTACATACTTGTAGACGGTGCTGTCCTTCCTGGGGCTGTGCTGCGGCAGGAGACTGTGAGAGTACTGGTGCACGCCCAGGTCATACAGGGAGGGGAAGTCCTTGCTACAGAGATGACAGCGGTAACTCAGCTCCTCCTGGTGGCTTCTGATGTGCTCCAGAAAGGTGTCCAGCTTGGGGAACATCTGGGCACAGCTTTTAACCACGCACTTGTACACCTTGAGGGGAGACACTGGAAGGTGAGAACAGCGGGAGTGGCCTCTACTGCCGCCACAGCCTTGCGACCGCTGTGGACAACCTGCCAACCACAGAGGAAACCAGAGCCTCCGGGTGCTGGGCAAGTAAGCTGCCTTCGAGTTCTATCTCTCTTTTTTTTTTTTTTTGGTTCTTTTTTTCGGAGCTGGGGACCGAACCCAGGGCCTTGCGCTTCCTAGGCAAGCGCTCTACCACTGAGCTAAATCCCCAACCCCGAGTTCTATCTCTTATCTCTCTTCTTGGTTCTTGTTTTGATACAGGTGCTCACTAAGTCTGCCCAGGCTGGCTTTGAACTCACTCCGTGGCTCAGTCAGGCCTTGAATTGACATCCTCCTGTATGAGCCTCCTGAGGATCACAGGGGTGACACTAGCTCAGCTCCTGGCTGCACTGTGGTTAAAGGATTCTCTTCTTTTGGCCAGCTATCCCTCCTTCAGGCTTTGTAAAGCTTGAATGTTTCTGTAAAAATTACCCAAGACCTGGGAATGCAGCAAAGGGATGACGCTTTGCCCTTTGAATGTCACCCGGAATCATGTCCTGACTCTCAGAACAAGTGGACATCCTAGCTGAGGGCAGTGGTACACACCTGTGACTCCAGCACTTGGGAAGAAAAGGCAGGAAGGTCTGGACCCCAAGATCACGATCAGTCGGGGGCTGGAATGATATCTCAGCCATTAGGGTCGTTAGGAGCACGTGTTGCTCTTGCAGAGGACCCAGGTTCAAGTCCCAGCTCCCACACAGTAGTCCATAACCACCCAGAGCTCCGATTGCAGGCGATTCAATGCCTTTTCTGACTTCCAGAGCACCGGGCATACACATGGTACAGTATGCATGCATACATACACACAATCAAAACATTCATAAACAAAAATAGAGTAAGTCTTTAAACATTAAAAAACATCATTTTTAGCTACATGGTGAGTTTGCAGCCAGCCTGAGCTACGCGAGGCTGCATATTAAAAAAAGAAAAAGAAAAGAAATATTTGAGAGGCACCTCCACCAGGATCTCCGACCTGGCAGGTGGAGACGGCCCAAACACATGACTCTTAGGGCACGCTAGTCTGGGGACCGCCTTTAGAACCGCTACCCAACAAACTTCCCCAGAGTCCTCTTGCTCCTCGGGGACATGGCTGGTCTTGACTATTTATTATTGACTTAGGACCCAGACTCTCAAGTTCAATGTTAATTTGTAAGTGACATATAATCTGATATAAATGATTTTTGAGAGCACATGTGTGATGTTAGGATGTAACTCGGGGTCTTGTACGTGTCCCCAGTCCTTAAGGGGAGAGACTTTTTTTTTGTCAGATAGAAGAGTTAACTCCAAAGGCTATGGACGAGACATTAACAGAATTTGCATCTGGCTTAGCAGTCTGATGGGGGACAAGTCAAGTGTAGAGACAGGTGTCATATACTGTGTGAACTGGATGATCATTTCCACCTCTCCTTTCATAAACTGTGTGACAAGTCTATAACAAATACGCTTGCAGTATTTTGAAAATTCTAGTAGTCATCCGTATTCCTCAGGTGCCCACACAACGCCAAGTTCTCTTTATCCTTAATTACATTGACTCCAGTTCCCCCAGGGTAGCAACAGACTGGGTAAACACCCTTCATCCCCGTGACAGCCATGCGGCTCCTTCCTTGGCAATGATATGCAGGCAACAGTCTCTGGGGACATCATCCCTCCTGAAACAAGATGGCGAAAGCCTGCTGGCAGGAACCCTTCCATTTTTTTGCATTTATCTTGAGTGGCATATAAATGTGACAGATGGAGTCATCGTGACTGTCCTGCAGCTTCTTCGAGGGTGAATACCGCAAGCCAAAGACTCTAGAGAAGAGAGTCAGAAGCCTGGCCCACGGTGATACACCTAGCCTGCTATCCAAGCCCAATACTGCTCATTTCTGGCCTACTGTGATAAGAGAGAAATAAAGCCCTAACTGCTGGCCAGCCTTCTATTACTATACACACATTAAATAGTCCTCTATTTGATAAGAGCAGCACATTAACAGTGATAAGGGCTCTGGAGCTGGGGACACTTGGCTCAGTTGGTAGCAGGCTTACCTACCATGCAGGAAGCGCTCTGACACCTCATAGACAGGCACACACACTCACAACCTCGGTGCTTGGAAGATCAGTTCAAGGCCAGTCTCAGCACACACATGTGCATGCACATGCCAGTACAGGTGGCTCAGAGGCTAGAAGAGGGTGCCGTCCCTCAGAGCTGGAGTCACAGGCACTTGTGAGCCACCTGGTGTGGATGCTAGGAACTGAGCTCAGTGCACCTAACCACCGAGCCGCTGCTTGGTTTTGAGAGCGCTTGTCTTTTTTTTTTAAAGAATTATTTATGTATGTATATATAAGTACACTGTAGCTGTCCTCAGACACACCAGAAGAGGGCATCACGTCCCATTACAGATGGTTGTGAGCCACCATGTGACTGCTGGGAATTGAACTCAGGGCCTCTGGAAGAGCAGACAGTGCTCTTTTATATATATATATCTTTTTTTCAGAGCTGGGGACCCAGACCCAGGGCCTTGTGCTTGCTAGGCAAGCGCTCTACCACTGAGCTAAATCCCAACCCCAGACAGTGCTCTTAACCACTGAGCCATCTCTCCGACCCCAAGAGCACTTGTCTTTAAACAAAACTGTCTCTGATCCATAAGAGATGCAGAATTCTAGGAAGGTTTCCACTGCTCATAAGAAACACTAAGACTGGGGGTTGGGGATTTGGCTCAGTGGTAGGCTGCCTGTAAGCACAAAAACCCAAGTTCAGTCCCCAGCTCCAAAAAAAAAAAAAACAAAACATTAAGACTGGATTTTTGATGAAAAATAACCCTGACACGTGAGGCGGCTCAGAAGGTAAAGCGGGTGATGCTGAACTTGACAACCTGACCCGACTTCAATTTCCGGGAGAGAACCACCTCCTACAGTTGTCTTCTGACCTTCACATTCTCCTTGGCGCTTATGCGAGCGTGTGCTCGTGCGTGCATGTGCACACACATATTAAATAAACAAAGGTCGGAAACAGCATGCAGGCATAGCGATGCTCTTTAATCCCAGCACCCAGGAGGCTGAAGCAGTCAGATCTTTGCAAATTTGAGGCTAGCCTGGTCTACATGGCCAGTTCTAGTCAGCCTGGGCCACAACCATAACCTGTTACTTAAAAAAAGAAAAGCCACGCCCACAGTATGATAACCGCAGCCCTTGATGCTGAGCTGAGCGACTGCCCTGGCTCCGCCTCCTGCTATGTCATACACAATGTCCCTCACCATTTACACCACCTAACTCAAAGATCCCTAGGATCTGACCTAATTACAAATCACTGCTCCCTTCTGCCAGGAATCTGCCCTGAGGACAGCAAGCCATGGGAAAGGCTGGGCTCAGCCCTGTCCCTTTCTAGGCAGCAGGGGTGACCCCAGTGTCATCAAGCTCATAAATGGGGAGCTGTGCCCGCCCTCTGCTTCCCCACCCACCCACCTGCTCCTTCTTGTGCTGGATCATGTGGGACTTGAGCTGAAAGTAGGTGCTGAACTTGCTGGGGCAGAACTGACACAGGTAGGAGCTGTCGATGAGAACCACCTGCTTGGCCTCTGGCTTGTCGCCTTCCTCCTCTCCTGCCGTGGGCAAGGCCTGGGGCTGCGTGGTGCTGGACAGGGACTGACCCAACCCTACGCAGACAGAGAAGTCACAGGGAAGGGTTTTGAGTGAGGCAGGACAAGAGCCATCCCACACAGGAAGGCTCCTGGGACACGGACTGCAGACTTGCTCCCAGATGATGTGTTCAAGGCTGCACTCCAACTCCAGCACCACCAGACAAGAGGCTAAAATACTAACACACATTTTTTTTTTCCCCAAGACAGGGTCTCATGTAGTCCAGGTCGGCCTCAAATATGCTATGTAGCTAAAAGGGACCTTGAACTTCTGGTTTTGTTTGTTTTTTAAAATTAATTTATTCTATGTATATGAGCATGCTGTTCTCTGCTTGGATACTCCAGAAGAGGGCATCGGACCCCATTACAGACAGTTGTGAGCCACCATGTGGTTGTTGGGAACTGAACTCAGGACCTCTGGAAGAGCAGTCAGTGCTCTTAACCACTGAGCCATCTCTCCTGCCCCAGCCTTGAACTTCTAATCCTCCTGCACTCTCTCCCAACAGCCACCCTGCTCAGTTTATACACCGTCGGGGACTGAGCCCAGGGCATCCTGTGGGAGGCAAACACTCTAGCCTAAGTTACATCCACAGCCCTGAAGTACATTCTGACTGAGAGACAGCCAGTGACCTCAGTTCCTCTCCTTACCTTTGCCCTCTCCGTGGTCATTAGACACTGAAGACTTCTACGCACACTCAGACTGCCTCCCAGGCCTTCCTAACTGGGACACTTACCTTTGCTCCGTCTTTGCTAACTAGGCTGCCCTGCCCTCTCCCTGACATCAAGAGCCCTGAACAAACGACGCCCTGGGTTCAGCTTCTGGCACTACATAGAACTAGGTGAAATAGCACAGGCCCATAATAGCACTCAGAAGGTGGAGGAGGGAGATCAGGTGTTCAAGGCCACTTTCAGCTATACAGCTATACAGCATGTTCTAAGCCAGTCTAGGCTACATGAGACCCGGGGGAGGGGGAGGGCACAGTGAGAGGGAGGACAGAAGGACGGAAGGAAGGAAGGAAGGGAGGAAGGAAGGAAGGAAGGAAAGAAGGAAGGATATAGATTCTAATGTGGGATTCAGGCTCAGCCAGAAAGAAAGAGACAGTAACTAATTAGTGAGTGATGTCTGCCCTGGACACAGTATTAGGGTAATGGCGCACATTTATATACTTGGCGTCCTCCCCGTGCTCCCTTGCTTAGATAGGCTGCTGTAGGGTTGGGGATTTAGCTCAATGGTAGGGCGCTTGCCTAGGAAGCGCAAGGCCCTGGGTTCAGTCCCCAGCTCCAAAAAAAAGAAAAAAAAAAAAAAAGAAATAGATAGGCTGCTGTATAGCACAGACTAGACTCATAATCCCTGTGTAACAGAGACCGACTACCAACTCCTGCTCCTCCCATCTTAGCTTCTCCAAGGCTAGGATGACACGTGGATACCTCACCCAGCTCGCTAGGTCCCTTCATAGAGAAAGTAGTTTCTCTGAGGCCCAGAGAAGTCACAGGTCACAGAGGCCACCCAACTAGCAACAAAACCTATGAGGCTGGGACCGAGCACGTATCGCATGTACAGCTCTGCTCTGGAATACAACAGACCCTGGGTTCAGTTCCCACGACATCGTCAGACAACACTCTGAAGCATCAGAGGGGATGAGTGGGAAGAGTGGCCCAGCTCCTCCCAGTCCACCCACCTGTGTCTTCCTCCTCTTGCCTGTTGGGGTTCAAAGCCATGACTTGTACCGTCACAGAGTTTCGGGAAACTGTGCCACCACTTCTCCCTGGAGGCCACACCTTATGAGTCTGCATGTGCTTCTTGACGTTAGACTTCTGGGCAAAGGCACGGCCACATGCAATGCACTGGAAGGGCTTTTCCCCGTGTGGCTGTAGGAACAAGGTTAGTCAGCATTCCTGTGTACACACAGGGACACGGCCTCCACCCAGGGGCTCACAATCACCAGGAGGACCCAGAGACGCTGTCATCACTCTGACACCATGAAGACCCGCTCTCCCA
Source organism: Rattus rattus (assembly GCF_011064425.1). Lineage (NCBI taxonomy): Eukaryota > Metazoa > Chordata > Mammalia > Rodentia > Muridae > Rattus > Rattus rattus. Next base: position 134,002,235 of record NC_046158.1, on the reverse strand, counting down.
GTGTGGCAGCTACACCAAAGGTGGAAAGATGGGCTCCTGAGCTCTCAATGAGCAGGTCCTCTCCTTGGCTACCTCAGTCTGGGATGACAGATTTCCTAACCTTTAAAGCATCAAGTAGGAAACTCTGTGTGTGTGTGTGTGTGTGTGTGTGTGTGTGTGTGTGTGTGTGTGTGCGCGCGCGCGCGCGCGCGCTCGCGCGCGCGTGCACGTGTGTAAGCATGAAGATGCCACAGCATATACTTGGAGGTCAAAGAAGGTCTTGTGGGGGTTTCCTTTACCGACCATGTGGTAGAAAATCCCCAGAAATTGAACCCAGGTTGTTAGGCTTGGCAAATCCCTTTACCTACTGAACTATCTATCTCCTTGGCCCAAGCACAGCCTCAGCTCAGTGCCTGCCACATTTGTTTATTAGTTACTAATTGGCATTTATTCTTTCGTTCGCTTGTTTGCCCTTACAGGGACTGGACCACAGACCTCCTACATGTTAGCGAGCCCACTACACTAAGTCAGAACCTGCAGTTTTGGGAGGAAACAATTTTTTCTTTAAGATTTGTTTTTATTTTATGTGTATGGCTGTTTTGATTGCATACATGTCTGTGTACCACATGTGTGCCTGGTGCCTACGGAGGTCAGAAGCGGGGACTGGGTCCTCCGGAACTGGAGTCACAGATAGGGCTGGAATTTGAATCTGGGTCCTCTGAAAGAGCAGACGGTGCTCACAACCTCAGAGCCACCTCTCCAGTCCCCAAGAAAATATTCATGTAGTACTATCCTAACATTTTCTTCAAAAAACAATTTTTTTTTTGAGACAAGGTCTCATGTAGCCCAGGTCACCCTAGAACTTGCTATGTAGCTAAGGATGACCTTGAATGCCATCAAGGAGAGCAGCCTTCAATTTATGATCTTCAATATTCCAAGTACCAGGATTACACAGTGCATTACCTCAGCCAGCAAAATCAACTTCCTACTGTTTTGTGGTGCTGGGGACTGACTGAACCCAGGGTCTTTCATACACTAAGCAAGTGCTGGGCCGATAAATCCTCTCAACACACTTTTTCTTTCTTTTTTTTTTTTTTTTGGAGCTGAGGTCCGAACCCAGGGCCTTGCGCTTGCTGGGCAAGTGCTCTACCCCTGAGCTAAATCCCCAACCCCACAACACACTTTTTCAAAACTTAAAGTCTTTTTTTTTTTTTTTTTTTTGGAGACAGAGTCTCAGCATATAATCCTGGCTGGCCTGGAGCTCACTAGGTAGATCACACTGGTCTGAAACTCACACAGATCCGCCTGCCTGTGCCTCCTGAGTGCTGGGATTAAAGGGGTGTGCCACCAAGCCCAGCTTTCAAAATAATTTTAAAGAGTTAAGTCTCAGGCTGGAGAGATGGCTCAGCAGTTAAGAGCACTGACTGCTCTTCCAGAGGTCCTGAGTTCAATTCCCAGCAACCACATGGTGGCTCACAACCATCTGTAATGAGATCCGATGCCCTCGTCTGGTGTATCTGAAGACAGCTACAGTGTACTCACACAAAAACCAAAACCAAAAAGTCCCACAGGCTTTAAAAAGGAAAAACTACTTCTAGTGAGTACCAATGTATTGAAAATGCAGGGACTAAATAATAGCAACGTCATTTAGGATTCAAAGGGCGCCATGTGATAAGGGAGATGTTCAGGTCTAGTCACACTCAGCTTCGTCATTAGGTGGAATTTAAAAGTTCCGATTTTTAGCTGCACTAGCCAGGCCCTAACAGCCATACAAGGTTAACAGTGCCAATTCGAACATTTCCACTAGTGCTGAATGATCTCGATGACATCCAGTTTACTTTCGGCAACATTTGGCAGTGTGTGTGTGTGTGTGTGTGTGTGTGTGTGTGTGTGTGTGTGTGTGTGAAGATGCTCTCTGTTAAGAGTGCCTGCCCACACAGAGATGCCAATCTTCCTGTCTCAGTGATTATGCTCAGGACCCTCCACTCCCCCCACTGCCCCCACCCCCTACCCCCTCATCCCCCCTCCCACCAGCCCCCCACCCCAATCTGAGAAGAATGTAGAAACCCTCCTCCTCTGTACTGCCGGCCCACAGATGGCCAGGGGGCCTGAGAAGGAAGCCCCGCTGCCTCGCTGCCTGGCCCGTGCTGCCCCCTGTGCTGCCCCTAGGGCTGGCTGGCCCGTGCTGCCCCCCCCCATGGTGCCCCCTGTGCTGCCCCCCCCCCCGTGCTGCCCCCAGGGCTACCTTCGGACGTGCTGCTGAAGGTCAAAGTTTTTGGTGAACGACTTGTCACAGTAGGAGCACTTGAGTTTCTGAGCCTTTGGCTTCCCTGCAGCTGGAAGACAATGGAGGAGAGGAATGGTTAGGCTGAGGACCCAGCAGAGGGAACTGGGGAGCCTCCAATGGCTTCTCCCCTGTCCCTGGGGTCAGACAGGGCTGCACCTTGGAGACATCTCTATCTACACATAGACAGTGTGAGAGGGAAAGTCCAAGCCTTGCTCTGAAGGGAACAGACAAAGCTCTCTCAAAGGCTGCCTCTGCCTCATGATGAAGTCCACCTGCTCTGCCATAGCCTTAAGGACTCCACACCCTCTGCCCCTGCCAACTGCAATGGATTCTTGCTACTCATGATGTCCGCACACATGGTCTTATTATCTCAGGACTTGTGTTCATTCCCCTGCCTGGAAAGTTTGTCCCCAGGTACCAATATGTCTACTTCCTTCCCTCCAGAAATGAAGGTGTGTCCTTTTCTAGCCTGCGGTTTCTCCATTAAACTGTGAGTGACAACAGGGGAGACCCTGGACAGGGACCTAAGTCCCCAGAGGGTAATGCACAGATGCTAAGAAGGAATAGGGAAGGGGTTGGGGATTTAGCTCAGTGGTAGAGCACTTGCCTAGCAAGCGCAAGGCCCTGGGTTCGGTCCCCAGCTCCGGGGGGAAAAAAAAAAAGGAGGAGGAGGAGGAGGAGGAGGAGGAGGAGGAGGAGGAGGAGGAGGAGGAAGAGGAGGAGGAGGAGGAGGAGGAGGAGGAGGAGGAGGAGGAGGAGGAAGAAGAAGAAGAAGAAGAAGAAGAAGAAGAAGAAGAAGAAGAAGAAGAAGAAGAAGAAGAAGAAGAAGAAGAAAAGAAGGGATAGGGAAAAGGTTGAAAGGGAAGCCCTTAAGAAATTCCCAGTTCCCTAGGAAGCGCAAGGCCCTGGGTTCGGTCCCCAGCTCCGAAAAAAAGAACCAAAAAATATGAAACTGATGACTGGCATTTCGGCAACCTACCTAGGTGACAGGGCACCGTGATAAACCACGTCCCTAGAAAACATGCTCTAGCGACAGAGAAACAGAACAACAAAAGTAACATGGGTGCTTGGTGACAGTGACGCAGACTTCCCAGATTTTCTGCTTCTGGTCTAAGGAAAGAAAATCCTCACCATCCTAAGTCACTGCCATTTCAACTTTTCCAATATATGCCACCAAACTCAACCCTAACCATTTTAACAGCAAAGACCAGAACCAAGCAAACTGTGGGGAAGCCAATGCCAAGGAAAGACGCCTACGTCTGGTGGGTGGCCGACCTTCTGGGAGTCCACTGGCACTTTTAGCACGTCTGGTCTTCAGCGTCGGTGGGGGGTCAAAGGTGGCCACTGTGCTCCCAGTTGCACTGGTCATGGGGGCAGTGGAGTTGGGTCCTTTGGGTTTGAATTCCTGCTTGCCAGGGCTGTACACCGGGGGTGTGGGGTACACTGGAGCCTCCACACACTGATTTGGCACCTAGAAGGACAGCACTGTGACAGGGGAGAGCCTTTGAAGGGACAGGATAGCTTCCCGCCCATGGACCTTCACTATGGCCCTAGCTGCTTTAACCACTGCCATTCCATCACCACCAAAGCTTGCCCCTGGCTCACGAAGGCCAAGTACTCCCAAGACCCCTTAGAACTTCACGAAGTGGGCCAGTAGATGGCTCAGTGGGTAAAGGCCTTTGCTGCCAAGACTCATGACCTAGGTTGGATCCCCAGAGCCCTCAGAGTGGGAGAGAATGGATTCTCACAAGTCGTCCTGTGACTTCCACACGCATGCCCCCATCCACTAAATAAGAGAAAGAAAGGGGAGGAGGGGCTTTATGAGGTAGCATTGGAGCTGGGCTGTCTGGGTTTAAACCCAGACTCTGCTCCTCAGTCCTAAGTGGCCTCACGCAGTTTGCATGTTCTAACCAGAAGACTGCACGCTTTGATTACAGCCCTCCTCCCCCTACACTGGTACTCATGAGGAGACGCTTGGGGTTGCTTCTGTTCCCCATGATGACTGTGCCCAGTTCCCCTGACCGCCCCCACCACACCACTGCCTCTGCTCACCTCCAGGGGTGGGTATGGCTGCATCCCCAGTGCCTGAATGTCCACCGTTCCGTTCCCCGCCATGGGAGCAGCAGCACTGTACACCTCCACCACGCTGTTTCCAACAGGGTTGGAGCGCCCAGAAGGACCCAGGGTCTGGGGTGGGGGAGGGGGAGGCTGGGGGGGCGGGGGCAGGGGTGGAGGAGGTGGAGGAGGGGGTGGAGGCTGGGTGAGGTAATTGGGCACAGGATGCATGTTCAAGCTGTTCTGCAATCAGAAGAGAAAATGGCAGCATTGAAGTGTCTCGTTCGCCAGCTTGTGGAAAGGACACCAACCCACTGGGCAGCTCAGAGGACGGCGCTGAGACAGGGAAGGAAACAAAGACCTGGGAGAATTTCAAGGGACATCGGCTGAGGGCTGTGATTGCTCTTCTCTACAGTTGGCTAGGCTAGCCTGACTGCCTTAGGCATACACAGGTCAACAGAGGAGGCCTAACAAGGGTATTACAAACAAACAAACAAAAGGAAACAAAACGAAAGTTCATAAAGCTGGACTGGCTCTCGATTGATGACTCAAGACTGACTTTGGGACATTTCCCAGGGCAGTGACCACAGAGCAGTCACTTACTACAATGTAACAGGGGCTTCTGAGAGCATGGTCACCTATGTGCACTAGAAAATCTCAAGGAGACACTATATTTTCTATTGTTAGCACTGGGTCAAGAATAGAAATGGAACTTAAAATAGCTGGAAAGTGGTTGTCAAGGATCCCTTGCTCTGCAGGGCTGGTCAGAGAAGGCAGAGAGTCCCTTCCACGTAGGGGAACTGGAGCTAAGGCCATTTTCTTCTACAATATTCTGGTTTCACAGGAGTTGGTTTTCAAGCCTGGAATTAAACTCTTGAGAAACGTAACTAGGCCCTGGAGTCACTCCCCACCATTGCGAGAAGAAAAAGCAGAGCCCCAGGGAAAGCCCCGCCTCCTTACCTGCACAGGGGAGGGTCCTTGAGGCATTGGCTGGTCCAGGGAGGTGAAAGCTGACATGGCTGACATGAGCACGTCATCGCTCACCAGGATGTTCCCTTGCACCAGGGTCTGGATCAGTGGGGATGGGGGCACTGTGATGTATGTGGAGATCTGAGAAAGAGAGGTGGGAACATGTCTGTGGCTCTATAAGGAAGCTGGGGGGTGATATAAAAGGCCTAAGTTCGACAGGCGGTGGTGATGTACACCTTTAATCCCAGCTCTCAGAGGCACAGGCAGAAGTCTCTGTGTTCAAGGGCAGTCTGGTCTACGGAGTGAGTGCCAGAATAGCCAATGCTACACAGAGAAACCCTACCTCAACAAAAACAAGAGAAAAAGAGAAAAAAACCTAAGTTCAAGCCACACATAGGGGTCTACCTCTAAAATCCTAGTACCTGGGGGCCAGAGGCTAACTTTGAACACAATAACTTTTAGACCAGCTTGTGCTACATAGAAAGACTGTCTCGGGCTGGAGAGATGGCTCGGCAGTTAAGAGCACTGGCTACTCTTGCAGAGGACCCTGTTCAATTCTCAGCACTCACATGGTAATTTCCAACTATCTGTAACTCTAGCCCCAGGGGACCTGATGTCCTCGTCTGTCCTCCAAGGGCATCAAGCAGCCACACAGTAGGGAACTAAGCTTCAGAGCAAGAGTAAGGAACCCCAAAGTAGTGGGGGCCCCAGGTGTTAGAGAAAGCATACTTAGAGACTGAATGAAGAAGAGAAGTCATGCTGATCTGCATAACCTAGAAAAGTGGGCAGACTGGGGACATACGTTGCTGCCACCTTGCAAGATACAGCCCAGTGCAGTCTTGAACTCTTGATTCTCCTGTTTCAGACTCCTCAGTGTTAGAATTACAGATATACACCAGTATGTCCAGCAAAACACGTCTATGTTCATGGATTTGTGTCCTATCCATTCATCCAACCCACAACAGTAGGTTCTTCATCTGCCCTGCTCAATATCGCTCCTCCAAGACTCGGTACAGCATGTGTGGGAAAAGGCCTGCTGTAGGAATCACCAAGCAAAGGAAGAAGTGACTACCTGGCGGTTGGCAGGAGGCGGGGCCTGCTGGACGGCAGCAGGTGCTGCCGAAGGTGTGTAGATGCTGTTGGTAGCCAGCGAGACCGTAGCCAGAGCAGGGGCGTTCCCCTGGCACTGCTCACGCTTGTGGGTCATGAAGGCCGGCAGTGAGTTGAATTGCTTCTTACACTTCCCGCAGAGAAAGACATCCTCATCGTCTGGGGCAGGGTGGTAGTCGAAGAGGCCACACGTAAAGTGCAGTAAAGAAAAAAAGCAAGAATGAGTCAAGGGGGGAATCACAGTGAAGAACAGGAAATCAACTGGCCTCAGAGCGGCAAGTCTGAAAACACTGTGTGACCTGCCATGCAGATGTCAAGCAGCCTAGGAATGTTCAGAGCCCAACGGGTGCCTTCAGGAAGAGCCAGTCATGTGTAGCCAGGTATCAAATAATTTAAAATATGGACGCATACAGTGACTTCACTTCCAAGTTGACCAATAGACTATTCTGATTTGACTCTCCAGTGTACCATGCAGCCTCTTCCTTATGCCTCTGCATCCACTATTCCCCTGCCTGAGTGAATCTCAGATCAACTGCATGGCTCATCAGCTTTAAGAAGTCTTCTTTATACAGATTTATTTGTATTTTTTTAATATTATGTGCATGTGTGTATTTGTGTCTGTGCATACAAGTGCAGTGCCCTCAGAGGCCAGAAGAGGGCAGTAGATCTCCTGGAGCTGAAGTTACAGGCAGTGGTGAGTCATCTTAAGTATGTGCTGGGAATGGAACTCAGGTCCTCTGCAAAAACTCTTAACTGCTGAGTCATGTCCTGTACTCCCAGGAAGTCTGCTTATGCCAGAGTTACAATTCCTTATTCCGGGCTGGCCTCACAAATAACAATTTTCACCAGCTTGCATGTTCTCTAAGGGAAAGAAGCATGTTTTATTTATCAGCATGGCTGTGATAAGTCCTGGGCACCTCAAAGGTCCTCAAAGGGCATGTGCTTTATAAATGAAAACCCACTCAAAGGATAGAGATTGCTAACTACTGAGACATACTGCTTCTTCTTCTTCTTTTTTTAAAGATTTATTTATTTATTTTATGTATATGAGTGCACTATATCCGTCTTCAGACACACCAGAAGAGGGTATCGGATCCCATTACGGATGGTTGTGAGCCACCATGTGGTTGCTGGGAATTGAACTCAGGACCTCTGGAAGAGCAGTCAGTGCTCTTAACCTCTGAGCCATCTCTCCAGCCCGACATACTGCTTCTTAAAGCACAAGGTAGCTCAAATGTCCTATTACTCAACTCTTATGTCTGGTATTGGTTATAAAATCCAATGGCGGGGTTGGGGATTTAGCCCAGGGGTAGAGCACTTGCCTAGCAAGCACAAGGCCCTGGGTTCGGTCCCCAGCTCCAAAAAAAAAAAAAAAGGAAAGGAAAAAATCCAAGGGCACTAAGCTATAACCCCAAACCTGGCATACATTTTCATTGTATTCTTCTTACAGACCAGAACAGTGGGAAATACTACTACTACTACTACTACTACTACTACTACTACTACTACTACTACTACTACTACTTCTTCTTCTTCTTCTTCTTCTTCTTCTTCTTCTTCTTCTTCTTCTTCTTCTTCTTCTTCTTCTTCTTCTTCCTTCTTCCTCCTCCTCCTCCTTCTCCTCCTTCTTTGCTTGCTTGTTTGTCTTTTCCTTTTTGAAGACAGTATTTCTCTGTGTACCTCCGGCTGTCCTGGAACTTGGTCTGTTCCAGGACAAGTTGTCTTCAAATGAGATCCACCTGCCTCTGTCTCTTGAGTGCTGGGATTAAAGAGGTGTCACTAACACTTGGCATGACTTCCTACTTAAAGTATATATTTCCCAGTTTGCTTTGAGAATATCACATGACTACTTTCTGATCAATGTGATAAGGGTAGAAGTGTAATATTTATGCAAATTTCTCCTAAAAGGAAAAGTACAGCTGGATGTGGTGGCATACACCAACAATCGCATGTCCCAGGAGGTTAAAGGCAGGAGGGTCTGGAGTTCTAGACCAGCTTGTGCTACATAGGAAACCCAACACAAACAAAACAAAACAAAACTGTATGACCTCCACTTCCTTTTCTCTCCCCTTTCCCTTCTACCATGTGAGCTCTGGGGATCAAACTCAGGTCATAGACTCGGCAGTATTTTCCGCACTGAGCCTTCTTGCTGACCTCAGAAACTTCTGTTTCTTATATACAATAGCTAAAGCCAAGTCCTGAGCACGCTCATAAGTTTCTTTCTTTCTTTTAGATTAATTTATTTATTCTATATGCATACACTGCAGCTGTCTTCAGAAACACCAGAAGAGGGCATCAGATCTCATTACAGATGGTTGTGAGCCACCATGTGGTTGCTGGGAATTGAACTCAGGACCTCTGGAAGAGCAGTCAGTGCTCCTAACTGCAGAGCCATCTCTCCAGCTCCTCCTTTGCTTTAACTGCCAGAGGCTTAACTCATGAACTGGAAAACAATCTATAGCCTCTCTTCAAGGAAGGGAAGTTGAGCTGTGACTTCCAAGGCAAAGGTCAGGGCTCCTGGACATTCCCAAAGGATGAGACCCACGATCCACGTCCTCTAAGCATTAGACAGAGAAAGGCATGAGCCAGAAGGTTCAGGCAGGAGGAAGGGAGAGAAGTCAGATCCCAGGGGTCAGTCTGAGGCCACAGGGCAGTTCCCTCCCATGCTCCGTTAACCTCACACATTCTGCTTGAGGAGCCTTTGGCCCTGTACAGATGGGCAGCGCAGATACTCACCCAGTGGCTGGATGGCAGGCGGTGCACTTACACCTTGCCCTGTTGGATCAGGGACTGCTCCTTGGCCATCCAACAAGGACTGGACGGCCAGAACAGTTTGATTGTCCATTCCTGAAACAGGAAATGCAGCCTGTGAGGAAGTGGGGCCAGCTTCCACCTAACATCGCCCTCCCAAGCCAGAGCTAACCAAAACAATCCAAGATATGTTCTCTCTATTACACTGCACCAGATTCCAGGACGTGAGTCTGGAGCCATGGCCTCAGAGTCGACTACATTCCTAAGGCTCTCACAGCTAGGAAGGAGTGCATGCAGGCAAGGAAACAGAAAGTGTAGTGTAAAAGGTTCTTAGAGCCGAGTAGAGTAGCGCACACCTTTAATTTTAGCGCTCAGGAGGCAGAGGCAGGTGGATCTTTGAGAGTTTGAGCCCAGTATGGTCTACAGAGTACCAGGATAGTTAGGGCTAAATCAGTGGTTCTCCACCTTCCTAATGCTTACAGCCTTTTCTTACAGTTCATGCTGTGGTGACTCCCAACCATAAAAAGTATTTTTGTTACTATTTCATAATTGTATTTTTGCTACTATTTTGAATTCTAATGTAAATATTAATGTATTCTGATGGTCTTAGGCAACCTTAAGAAAAGGTCATTTGACCCCTAAAGGTTGAGAACTGCTGGGCTAAATAGAGCAATTCTGTCTCAAAAAAATAAAAAATGGTTTTGAGAATGAAGGTTTCTTGCTGGGCAGTAGTGTCCTGTTTTTAACCCCAGCACTCAGGAGGCAGGGGCAGAGGCAGGCCAATCTCTGTGAGTTCAAGGCTAGCCTGGTCTACAGAGCAAGTTCCAGGACAGCCTAGGCTACACAGAGAAACCCTGTCTCAAAAAAGAAAAACAAACAACAAACAGGGGAAAAAAGCTTCTTGAAAGATGACCTACGTGGTTTTTGTTTTGTTTTGTTTTGTTGTTTTGTTTTGTTTGAGATAGTAGGGTCTCACTCTAATAGCCCAGGCTGGTCTTGAACTCATTATGAATGATTAAGCCTCCAGGTGCTGGGATCACAGGTATGCATCTCCACAACTAGCTTTCTGTGGTTTTCTGTGGTGTTGGTGACTGAACACAGGACTCTGAACGCCTGGCAGGATTCTACCACCTGAGCTGCATCCTCAAACCGAGAGACTTATGCCCACAGCAGTACATGTGGAGACCAGAGACAAGTCTATCAAGCTTTTACCTTTATGTGGGCTCCTGAGATCCACGTTAGACCCTAAGGGTGACATGGACCTTCACCTGCTGAGCCATCTTGCTAGCCCCCAAGATGTCTTAGGAGCTGCCTATTACATACTGCCTTTTTGTTTGCTTTTTTGAGACAGGGTTTCTCTGTGCATAGCTTTTGGCTGTCCTGGAACTCAATCTGTAGATCAGGCTGGCCTCGAACTCAAAGATCCATGCGTGGCTGCCTCCAGGATTAAAGGCATGTGCCACCATACCGCTCCAGTCATAGTGTCCTTCTTTACGACATCCTCAACTCTGCTTCCTAGAACAAGGACATGGAAGTCTGCACACCACTCCTGATCATGAGGATAAGCTCTAGAGACTGGAACACTAAAAAACTGGAAAGAGGAGCCAAGAGCATATTCCCACTGGTACAAAGGGCCAATGACCACTTCAACCCTGCAAAAGGTGAGAATTCTTTTGGGATTGTGAGAAGCTTAGACACAGCCAATTCACTCCCAGACCACCTCCCTTTGTACTTTTTAAAAAATATTTATACAGTGTATATGAATACACCTTAGCCGTCTTTAAACACACCAGAAGAGAGCATCAGATCCTATTACAGATGGTTGTGAGCCACCATGTGGTTGCTGGGAATTGAACTCGGGACCTCTGGAAGAGCAGCCAGTGCTCTTAACCATTGAGCCATCTCTCCAGCCCCCTTTGTACTTTTTATAAACCAGCCCTTTTCTAATGTCTCAGAGCATTGCTAGATCCTAAGTCACAAAGCCCTTTGGAAATTCCATTACTTGCTCCCCCTCACCCACACCCCACGAGTCTCCCAGGTCTCCTTGCTTCTTTGTTCTCATCTCTGCCCATTTAACAAGCATCTGCTGTCAAATCTTTGAAGTATCTGCCTGTGCCCACCATCTCCTTGCTTACCTTCCAATGTTCTTCTACCTCTTCTGGCAAAACTTAAGCTCTCACCTTCCACCAGAGACCATGCCACAGTACCTGACACACCAAGACCCCCTTCTTGGCTCCAGGTGGACCCCTTCTTGGATCTCTTCCACTTTGCTAGAGGACCTTCTTTATGATCTCCTCCTACCCGCCCAAAAAGGTAGCTGTTTGGAGGAGTTCTGTCTGTCTGGATTTTGAGGTGCTCCTTCTATTTGATTCTACCTCCCACGCTGTCCCCAGTGGTCTCATTCTCTTTCATCTAGTTCCCCGTCTTGAGGGGCACAGACTTGGGGTTCCTGCTTTCCTGAACAACTTCTGTAAACCCTTTCCCACTCTTAGGCTTCAGATGGAGTCGGGTAGTTCAAGAGGACATTGAGATGAACATAAGTTAGTTTATTAGAAGAATTATTAAAGTCATGGGTAGACAGAGGGACAACTGGATAGTGGGGGCTCTGAGGAGGCTTCAGGGACCAGAACCTGAGACAGACAGCAAGGTGTCCCATCTGAAGAGAATCAGAGCCCATGTAGCAGAAATGGGGTCTGTTCTTAAGCCTTTTGAGGACAGGGGTAGGAAATTAACAGCAAGAGTCTGAGACAGGAGTCAGGGAAGAGTGTGAGGAATAAGATGTGCTTCGTGCCAAAACCTTAACATGAATCAAAATCCTTTGATGTTACCTCAGGTCTCAAGTGACAAAGCCTGTCTGCAATGTCCCAGTACCTATCAGCATGGGGGGACAGGGGAGCTGTTGCCAAGCACTGGCTAGGTGTGTGTGTGTGTGTGTGTGTGTGTGTGTACTTGAGGAGGTCAGAGGAGTGTCAGCTCCTCTTGGAAGCTGGGCTTACAGGTATAAACAAGTGTTCCAAAACCACCAAACTAGACTCCATAGGTAGAAAAACAGTTTATTACAGTTTATTAGGGGACAAACTGGACTGCATCAGAGAGCAGACAGCTGCAACCTGGTGGGAAAGCAAGTGGATTTTATGACACTCAGCAAGGTGGGGTCTTGAGCTGATGCAGGCTGTTTGCCTTAAGTGGGAACTAGATGAGCTTTGCCCCCATCAGTTGACCATCAGAGGCAGAGAGGGTAAGTAGTGGTTTTCCTGACAAACAAAAACATAAGGAATACTGAGTTTAGAATTCTGTTTACCCAACAAGAATCCTTTATTTACCCCAATTCCAGCCTGGGTTGGGCCCCAGGTTATCATCTTAGGACACAGTCAGCACTGCCATTTTGGGGCCTGCTTTGGGACCTAACAACAGGCTGCCTGATACAGGTGCTGAGAATCAAACTCTGGTCCTTTGCAAAAACAAAAAGCACTCTTAACTACTGAGCTCTTATCCCTAGTCCCACCGGCCTAGTTCTAACATTACGTCCTTATACCCATCTTATATAAACCTGTGTTCTTGTGTCTTGATGCAAATCTGGTGCCTACAGAATTTGAATTCATAGACTTCTTTTTAAAAGATTTCTTTTTGGGCTGGAGAGATGGCTCAGTGGTTAAGAGCACTGACTGCTCTTCCAGAGGTCCTGAGTTCAAATCCCAGCAACCACATGGTGGCTCACAACCATCTGTAATGGGATCAGATGCCCTCTTCTGGTGTGTCTGAAGACAGCGACAGTGTACTTATAATAAATAAATAAGTCTTAAAGAAAAAAAAGTTTCCATACAACATATTTTGATCATATTCCTCCCAATATAATAATTGTTATTTACTTTACACCCCGATTGCAGCTTCCCCTCCCCTCCTCCCTCTCTACTTAGACAAGGGGATATCAACCAGCCTTGACCTATCAAGTTGCAGTAAGACTAGTCGAATTTTCTTCTATCGAGGTGTCTTAGTCAGGGTTCCTATTCCTGCACAAACATCATGACTAAGAAGCAAGTTGGGGAGGAAAGGGTTTATTCAGCTTACACTTCCATGTTGCTGTTCATCACCAAAGGAAGTCAGGATGTTACTTATTGGTTTGTTTCCCCTGGCTTGCTGAGCTTGCTCTCTTATAGAACCCTAGACCACCAGCCCAGGGACAGCACCACCCACAATGGGCTGGGTCCTCCCCTCCTTATCCACTAGTTGAGAAAATGCCTCACAGCTGGGTCTCATGGAGGCATTTCCTCAAGGGAGGCTCCTTTCTCTGTGGTAATTCCAGCTTGAGTCAAGTTGACACACAAAACCAGCCGGTACCCAAGGCTGAGACGAGAAAGCCCAGTCAGTGGAAAGGGATGCAAAGGCAGACAATGTATGCAGAGACAGCCCCTGCTCCTGCTCTAGAAGTCACACGGAGACCCAGCTGCACAACTGTCACACATGTGCAGAGGGCCTTGGTCCGGCCCACGAATGCTCTCTGGTTGGCGGTTTAGTATCTGTGACCCTTATGTGCCTTAGTTGATCTTGTAGGTTTTCTTGTGGTGTCCTCGACCCCTCTGGCTCCTTCCTCCCCCTCTTCCACAGGATCCCCCAAGCTCCACTTAAGACTTGGCTGTGGGTCTCTGCACCGGTTTCCATCAGTTGCTGGGTGAAGCCTCTCTGATGATGGTTTATGCTAGGCACCTGTCTGCACGTATAGCAGATTATCGTTAATACTGTCAGGGTGGGCTCCCTCACGGGGTTGGTGTCCGAATCCCACCATTGGAAGTCTTGCCTGGTCACACGTGATGGCTGTGTCAGGCTCCATCCCCCATTGCTAGGAGTCTTAACTAGGGTCACCCTGATCGTTTCACACTGCCTAGGTTTCTAGTTCATTCTGGTCCCCCCATCCAGTTGTCTCTCCCAGTCCTGTCTCCCCCTATCCTCCCTCATTTCTTTTCCAGGCAAAAATGAATAAATTTAGTGAGGCAATGAATCATTAAACATGACTAACATATCAGATGAGGTCTTGAATGTGCTCCACTGAACTGACATCCCAATTCAAACCTAAAGAGGACCTGAACTTATCAAAATCCCGACGCCTAACATCCTTAGAACTATGCGACGACTCAAGCCACTGGACTATCTTTAGGTGGAGTCCGTATTGTGAGGTTTCTGCACAAGAATTCATTACTCTGCACCTCGCCACTCAGTCACGCATCCTCTGTGCTCCATCAAACCTAACGACTTCACCATCATTTAGTGTATTTTCAAACTACACAGGCTACAAGATTGAGACCACTTGCTACATACTTGTCCATGACATCAAAATCGCCAATGAAAAGTTAAACCCATCTTTCTTGCCCAGTTCTATTCACTGTTCCTTTGTAGTTCAGATCTGTAACTCAGTACTTTCCTCAAATGTCTTCCTTTGCTCTGTTGAGTGCAGTTGTCTTTCTCCATGATTCAAATACATTTTTTCTACGGTTGAGAGAGAGAGAGAGAGAGAGAGAGAGAGAGAGAGAGAGAGAATACCAGCACATATAACCTTAAGGGTAAATAATAATTTGTGGGTAAAATATAGGTCTCAAGGGCAAGATCCTCTAGTAGCCCACTTACATAACAGACTTACAATGACAACATTTCATAGGCGAGGAATAGAAGAGGCCGGAGTCAGGGAGGATGGGAGAAGGGAGGGATGTGGCTTGAAAAAGGCCACAGCTGGAAGTGATAGACGGCTGTCGGGTAGTGAGACTCGATAGTATAACAAAGTCAAGCTGTTATCACCGGGAGAAACCAGGTTCTTGGGATCACTCTCTTAGAACTTCCGGAGGTGGGGGGGGGATCTTTTTCCAAGATAAAATATTGGGCCTGAGAGGGGTTTACACAGCGTGTAAAGGCATCTGGCAAGCTGAGTTTGGTTTCTAGGACCTACTGACTCCTGCACGTTCTCCTCTGATCGGCACATCCATGCTGTGACCTAAGTATACTCACATACATGCCATACATATAAGGGAAAAATAAAAAATAAATTAAACATTAAACATTCCACCCTCCGTTCAGTTCCCTTCTGGTAATGCCCATCAGTATAAGTAGGGGGTCAGGGCACACCGTGCGCTTCCGGAATCTTCCCTCACCCCCACAGCTTCCTTCCTGACATTTCTAGACTTTTGGCAAATCTAACCTATTCTGCCTCCCAGATATATCTGAAATCCACTCTCCCCATCCCCTCAGCTGCCTAGCCTAGCTCCTCACCCACTCCCTGCTGCCCTTCTGCCCGCTCCAGTCATTCCCCAGAAGCCAGGGTGAACTTTATAAAACATACATCAGATGATGTGGCTCCCCGATGAAAAGCTTTTTTTAGCACCGCGCTGATCCCAAGATAAAGTTCAGAAGCTCCATCAAATCAGCGGAGGGCTTTTCTCTGGCTGCTCCCCTACACTGACCTGGGAGTTATGGAAAATCTTGTTCTCCCCAGGGTTTTGCAAACTCCACTTCCACCACCTGGTCCTTCAGATGCCCTTCTATTTGGATCGCCACACACCTGCTGTTCTCTCTCTCTCAGAAATTCTATTTATTTTGGTCCTGGGGATTTTCCAAGGCCAGTGAAGCTACACTTCTTGAATTCTTTTTAATTTTTTTCTTCAGCTAATACACAGACTTATGCCTGTAGTAAACGGTTAAACAATGCAATACCCCACTGTCCTCCAAAAGGGAATGGACACCCATGACCCTGACTGCCCAGATTCACACCATCCCTGCTGTTTTCTTTACAGAACACAGCAGCTGTGTCACCTTTGTAGTCTTCTTTTTTGGGGGTTCTTGTTTTGTGTTTTTTGTTTGTTTTCTATACAATGTTATTTTTAAATATTTTTATTATTTTTGAGATTATAATTTGATCGCAACATTCCTCCCTTCACTCTCCTCCCTCCAAACCCTCCCATACAACCTCTCCACTCTCCTTCAACGTCAAGGCCTTTTTTAAAAAAGTTGTTATTGTGAGTTTATATGTATGTACACACATATTCCTAATTGGTTAAGTCTCATGGTGCCGAAGCTGGCCTCAAAACGAGGCCAACGATTTTCCTGCCTGTCTTCCCACGGCTGGGATTACCGGCATGCACCGTCACACCTGACTGAGATTTCCTTCTTTTACTATTCTTTCTCAGGCGGAGGTGGGGTGGGGTAGTAATGAGGGCCGATGAGGACAAGTGAATCTTAGTAAGAATCACTGAAACTGGACTCAGGTAGATAGGAATAGATGCTCCATCACGCCATGGTGAGTGCTCACCCTCCAAGAAGCTAGAGAACTAAAAGCCTCGGCCTCCTTCAGTCGGTCCGGCCCACAAATTTCCACTCCAGCTGTTCACTCCACCCTCCTCCCACAAGGCGACTGCGGTGGCCAACTCCTCTTCTGTCTCTAGCGCCATTCTTTGTCGCTAAACTCCAGCAGGTGCACATGGTGGCGCTCAGAGCTCCCTTTCTCCAGAGCCTAAGGCCCATCCACCACGGTGATCTTGCAGATCACAGAATCGGGTCCGATTCGATCAGAGACCAGCGTAGCCCAAGCAGGCACACGCCGGCAGGGCTTAGATCGGAGCACGGTGGGTGCCCTGTGTTTACTGGTTGGGGCCTGTGGTCACTTCCAGACTCAGCTGCGCACACAGGCGGCGCCTCCTTCCCTGCTCTGGACTTAGTAGGACTACACCCTAGCCCGGAGGGCACAGTGGATCTCCGGAAGATCTTGGTGGTTAGAGCGCCCGATTGGGCTGCCAGGCCACACAGTCCTCCCGCGCCAAAGTCTCTCCAGGCCCGGGTCCCGGGCTGTTTCCTCCGCGTGCACCCTCCCGCGCCAGCGGCCTCGATTGCCGCGCTGTTCCGGTCCCGAGGCCCCCTCCCCGCAGAGCCGGCGCCCCCCGGCTGTTCCCGCCCCCTCCCGCCCCGCGGCTGTTCCGGCCCGGACGCCCTCCGCCCTCCGCCCCGCGGCCTCCGCGCGCCCTGGGCCCGGCGCTGCGAGGGCGCGGCGGGAGGGGGCGCCACGCGGAACAGCCGCTGCCCCGGCCCGGCGCGCTCACCCTCCAGGGCCTCGAAGATCGCCTGCGCCATCTTGGAGCTGCCGCCGCCCGGGGAGTCGAAGCGGGGCTACGCAAGCATTGTGAAAACCGCGGTGGGGTCGAGGCCGCCAGGGGGCGCCCAGGAGCCGGCGCCGAACCCCCTGCCCCGGAAACAGCTTTCCCTGCTGTCCGGCTGGAGACCCAGTCCCCTTGTAGTTCCCACTCTACACACACACATCCGGCGCTCGCACATCACCTCCCAACGCTGACACTGACTCCAGCTCTGCAACACGCACCCCATTATCGCTGCACACAGTATTCTCCAACGTTGCAACATCAACCCACCTCACCGGATTGCCAGTTAGAAGGACACCTCATACCTTGCAACTGTGCCATGCAGATTGGAAAGCAATCTCGAATGACTCCCATTGTCTTAATTCATCAGTATATGTTAGATTCCCTCAGGGCTCTTCTTAACCCCAATTTCCATCTTTGGAGGGACCTCCATTCCCATTCACACACTTCAAGACCGTGATTCTCTGACACCGCATTTCTTTCACAACCCTATTCTCATCTCAGCCATTGCTAGCCCAAGCTAATAGCGATATTCAACCCCCCCCCAACTTTATGTCCTCCTTTTTACACTTATTAATTTTGTTTTGTGTGTATGTGGGCACACATGGCATGTATCTACACACAGACGCAGACACACAACAAAACACATGTGTGAATATCAGAGGACAATGTTCAGGCATCGATTCTCTCTTTCCACCCTGTAAGACCCTGGAACTGAACTCCGTCTCTGTAGCAAGTACTTTTACCAGCTGAGCCCTCTCCAAAGGCTATGTTTGGTTTATAATCCACAAGTCCACTTTGAACTGCCAGTATATTACATTGATGGGTGTGGGGTCATTCACAGGAACATGGTCTATCAGGGACTATACATGCCCTCAGAGGAAACTGACTTTCCCACCCAAGGCAGCCCTCTGTGGGGATCTGTGAGCTCTTCCCCCATGCATTCTGGAATGGTGACTGGCTTGATCCTGTGCAGGCAGAGAAACCTACATCTGGTCTAAGTTTGTGAGTGCTGTAGTCCTGTCATTTCTGAGACAACCTCTGGCTCTTATAATATCTTCCCACGCCCTCATTCATGGTGATGCCTGAGTCTTAGACAGGGGAAAAGATGAGAAAGAAGTCCTACTGTGGCTGAATACTCTACTGACACGTTGACCAGTTGCGCGAGTTTCTGACTTCACTGCCGTCCATTACACAAAGATCTGTAATGATAGCTGAGAGCCGCGCTAATGTGTGGATGGAGAGATACGAATGTTGAGGGTAGTTTGATATTATGATCATTCAATCTTTAAAAATATTTAACTACGGGGTTGGGGATTTAGCTCAGTGGTAGAGTGCTTGCCTAGCAAGCACAAGGCCCTGGGTTCGGTCCCCAGCTCTGAAAAAAAGAAAAAAGAAAAGAAAAAAAAATTTAACTACAATGTGGACTAGTGAGATCAGTCTGCTGCCCTTGGGCAGCCAGAAAGAGTTGGAAGCCCACACAGAGAAAGGGGAACCAGAGAGATGTCATCCACAGTGGATGGCTTCCATCATCATAACCACACTGTCATCCTAAGAATGCATTACCAGGGATTTGACTCCAAATGGCCTTCTTGTTTTACCACAAATACCCATTTAAGCCTCAGCCAGAGGAATAATCAATACAAACCACAATTTTCACTTTCCTCACTAAACTCCTAAAATTAGCCTCAGCCACCACCAAGCCTACAGCCAACCACTGACAAGCCAAGGACTCTCCCCTTGGTACCAGCCAGAGCTGCCCCTCTTTCCTGCTCCGCCCCGGGCTAGATCCAGCCCACGGGCCCCCACCTCTGTACTCAATTCTTCCATGGCATCCAGTGGTGCCTAGGTGTCCAAGAGCCTGAGAACCAGACAGTCCCCACCCCTACCCCCCTCACCCCGGGCCTCGACGCAGACCCAGGGACCCAGACCCAGGGACCCACGAGCCAGCTCCTGCTGTCCTGCACCTCAGGCTGTGCTTCCCCACCCCTGAGCTTTGCCCATGGGCTGCCCTACAGCCTGACACCTGCCCAGGAAGCACAGTCGAATTTCCTGCGTCTGGCCAGCTATGCCCTGTGGTGGAGCAGATGACCCCATAACCGGACAATCCCGCTGCCTCTGCCTCTGGAATGCTGGGATTAAAGGCCTGTGCCAGCACTATCCTGCTCTTGTTGGCAACCTTTAATCCTACTACTCCCAAGGCAGAAGCAGGCAGATCTCTGTGAATTTGAGGCTAACCTGATCTACATAGCAAGTTCCAAGCCAGCCAGGAGTACATAGTGAGAACCTGTCTCAAAACAAAACTAAAAACTACACCACCACAACAAAAACATTACTCCCTGACTTCATGGGCCAGTCAGTCCTTTTCCTGGGTCTTCTGCAGACTCCGAATCCTAAAGCCTCTTTCTCTCTACCCTTTCCAGGAGTGAGAACAGAATTCCTTCTTTCCTATCATAACATCGCCATTGATCCATCAGCCTCAGAGTTTAATTTCTTCCCTAAAGTTCTGTTTGGCATAGCTTGTATCATTAATATTATCATTCTAATATACCTGGTCATTTTTTTATAACAAAAACAAGCTCACATTTATTTTTACCTCAATGATAATGTGCAAGTAAAACAGGATGAATAAATGTAGTCACCAGCAGGCCCCTGAACCTCCTTCTAAACTTCTCCCCTGCTTGACTATTGCTAGTTGCAAACACGTTGGAGCAGAGTAATATTGTCTCCTTTTAGCATGATCCAACCCGGTTGTTCTCTTGACTTTGTTTTAGAATGAATTTCTTCTGCATCATCTGATATCCGAGCATCCACTTGCTCACAGAGCCACACCTGAATTCGAGATCCACTTTGCAAGTATCTGAAGATAAGATTGATGGGCTGCACCATCACCTTCTGCGCCTTCTGGCCCTGGCCGCGGTACGCCATGGTGATACCTGGTCATTTAATTTAACTTTTAATCATTGGGGCTTAATCGTGCAGCGGTTAAGAGCATTTGTTTGTGCAGAAGACCCAGGTTCCATTCCCAGCACCCATTTGTTGGCTCACAACCTTCCATCCCTCCAGTTCCAGGGGATCCAACATCTTCTGGCCTCCAGGGCACTGCTGCACACCATGCACAACTATACTTGCTCATAAAAATAAAAATTTTAGGGTTGGGGATTTAGCTCAGTGGTAGGCGCTTGCTAGCAAGTACAAGGCCCTCGGTTGGGTCCCCAGCTCGGAAAAAATAAAATAAAAATTTTGCACCTATGCACAAAATAAAAGTGAAAATAGCATCTTAAAAAAAATCCGGGGTTGGAAATTTAGCTCAGTGGTAGAGCGCACTTGCCTAGCAAGTGCAAGGTCCTGGGTTCGGTCCTCAGCTCCAGAAAAAAAAAAAAAAAGACAAAATAACAAAAAATCCATTTGTTTGTTGGGCACCTACTAAATGTCAGATATTATTCTGGATTCTAGAAACATAGCCAAGACAAAAGAAAATGTCTTCTTCATTCAGTCATAAACCAAGGGAAAGATGGGCCATCGACAAGGAAATAAACGAGGGATCCAGGAGAGAGAGGACCCATCGCTTCAAATAATGTTTTTGTTCTGGTACAAAGAGAAGCTATGTTACGTTAGTCAGGGTGGTTGGTCAAGAAAAGCCTGGGGAGGTAGATGACCTAAGAAACAGTGGTGTCGACTGTCGGAAAAGGTAATGGAAGCTAGAGAGAATAGTTAAATACAAACACTCTGAGGTCAAAATCAAAGGCTAAGGGTGGGGATGGAGCTCAAAATAGATCACCTGCTTAGCATTCATTCACACGGCTCTGTATGCAGCCCCACACACTGAGGGGAGCTGAGACTATCAAGTGAGACTTTGTTCTGAGAGTGACAGACAGTGAAAGGGTCCGTGGACACCGGGCACTGCAGCCACGGCAGCTCTCTGATCTTTTCCTCACCCAGGGGTACATGCGCATCTGTTCTGAGTGCTGGTCTGCCTTCCTAAAGGGCAGTTTTTCTGTCCTCCCTGGGACAATAGGAACCTGTCTTCTTGCCTCCCTCGAGAGATGTCCTGTGATCTCCCAGGACAGAACAACACCTGGCCTGCCATTCTAAATTCTCACGGTTCCTGGCACCACACACATCGTGTGACAATTTCCTGCTATTATTAGCAGTAGTTATCTCTCCTCTTCTTACTCATCAAGCAGGGGAGGTACTGGATCCATGCTGGTTGGACCTCAAGGCCTGTCCCAGAGGCCAGCAGGGAAATGCTTAACTGATCCCAAGCCCTGACACAGATGAATTTCCCCCAGGCAGACCTTATCCTCTACAAACATTACACTGTCTCTTCCTCTATGCCTTCCTCCATCACAATCCCTATCAGTCCCTTGGCCTAGTCCCTCTGGGCTACCTGATTGGCATTGAACTTCTGAAGCAACTAATGTAGTAACTCCAGGCCCAGGGCCAACTAGGGAAAGGAAAAAGATTGAGAAGGTTCTACCGACAAATTTGACAGTGGGCACTCCACTTACCGGCAGAACGTTAAGGACTCTGACAGAACTTAAAACTAGACCCCAGGTTAAGGGCAGGACACGAGCCTTTGAGAAGCAATGTTACATCCTTATATTTGGTGTCTGTAGGAGGTAGCAGGGCATGGGCCATTGATACACACAGAATTGAGAGTTCACCTTCACCCAACTCCCAGCCCCCAGCCCCCAGCCCATGATACCTACAGGGCCTAGACGCAGTAGTCAGAATGTTTCTTTCTGTGTGTGAGGGCTGAGGATGCAGTCTAATTGGTGCTTGCTTGGCAGGCAGGAAGCTGCAGGTGGGTCCTCAGCACTGGATAAATAAACCATCATGGTGGTGTGCCTGTAATTTCAGCAATAGGCAGGCGGCTGCGGGAAGATCATAGCTTCAAGTCATTCTCAGCCACGGAGTCGGTTTGAGGGCAGCCAGTGATATAGAAGCCCTTGGTTGGAGGGGACAGGGGTGAGGCTGACAGGAGTAAAGTAAGTAAAGAAGAGACTTGCCACATGGTGGCAGGAGGAGAACCAGGTTCTGCCTGTTGTCTTCTCATTTCATGTGCAGTGTGGTGTGTGTGCATGCACACACTAAGGAAATAGCTGTAATAAAAAATATAGATATATTAAAAACAAACTGGGAGCTAGAGAAATGGCTCAGTGGTTAAGAGCACTGCATAGTCTCCAGATGATCTGGTTTTGAGTCCCAGAACCCGCATGACCACTCGCAATGATCAGGAACTTCAGTTCCAGCGGATCTGAGGGTCTCTTTTGGACTCTGTGGGCACCAGGCACAGAAATGGTTTATAGACATATTTGTCTGCAAAACACCCATACACATAACATAGTAACATATACATCATATACATACACATACACACATATAATAGATATACATATATATGTATATATGTATAATTATACCTCAGTGAGTAAAGGGGTCACCTTTAAGCCTGAGCCTAGAGTTCGATGCCCTGGACCCATGCGTTGGAAGACAGAACTAGGGGTTGGGGATTTAGCTCAGTGGTAGAGCGCTTGCCTAGCAAGCTCAAGGCCCTGGGTTCGGTCCCCAGCTCCGGAAAAAAAAGAAAAAAAAAAAAAAAAGGAAGACAGAACTAACTTCCAGTTGTCCTCTGATCTCCAGAGGTATTTGGTAGCACACATATATGACTCTTGCCCAGGAATCAATAAATATAATTTTTAAAAGAATTTTTTTGGAGGCAGGGTCTCATTATGTAGTTCTGACAGGCCTGGAACTCAAACTCAGAGATCCACCTGTGTCTCTGTCTCCCCAGTGCTGAGATTAAAGTCATAGACCACAACTGGATAAGAATCTCTCTTTTTTTAAAAAATGGGGTGACCATGCGAGAACTCGCCTTAGAGGCACTATCTTTTATTTTTTTAAAGCTTGCTTTCTTTCTTTCTTTCTTTCTTTCTTTCTTTATTTATTTATTTATTTATTTATTTATTTATATGAGAAAACTGTGGCTGTCTTCAGACACACTAGAAGAGGGCATCAGATCCCATTACAGATAGTTATAAGCCACTATGTGGTTGCTGGGAATTGAACTCAGGACCTCTGGAAGAGCAGTCAGTGCTCTTAACCACTGAGCCATCTCTCCAGCCCTGGCACTTTCTTTTAAAAACAAGGGAGAAAGGTCTCCAGAGAATTGAAATTGACTAAGAACACTCTGGTATTTAACATCTATTTTCCAGGACTCTGATACAATAGATTTCTGCTGGCAAGTCTCTGTGATACTTTGTCACGGCAGTACTAACAAACTATATGGTTAAGATCACAGACTTTAGAAACAAGCCAGGAGACCCCGATTAAAATCCCTCCTCTAGCCTTTATCAGGGCAAGTTATTAAATTATCTTGGGCAAGTTACTTTGCCTCTGTATACCTCTGCTTCCCATAAGTTAGCTAATGTTCTTTTTTTTTTTTCTGGAGCTGGGGACCGAACCCAGGGCCTTGCGCTTGCTAGGCAAGCGCTCTACCACTGAACTAAATCCCCAACCCCCGCTGATGTTCTTTATAGCACTTAACTCACAGACCTTCTATGAGAATGAGACTGGTAACAAAAGATTTAAGGTCTGTGGGTGTAGTTCTGTGTCAGGACACTCAGTTCCCATAAGACCCAGAGGTTGATACCCAGCACTAGACAAAGAGCATTCAAGAAGTCAGTACCCAGTTAGTACACTATAAATGCACTTAATAAAATTTCTTTTTCTGGGCAAAGGTAAATAAACAGATCTGCCCTGAGGAGTTTAGAGTTGTGCAAAATGTAAATGGGTCACTAGGCAATGAATGTTTGTATTGTGGCAATATTTTTGCCTTTAGCACCATGAGAGGCTTAGAGAGGTAGAAACTTTTTCATCCAGCTAAGAAAGAGCTTACCAAGAGATAGTATACAGGAAGACTTGCCAAACCAAATTATTTCCAAACATCTGCTCCCAATGCTGGGCCACATGTCACAACCCAGGAACTGATTCTCCATGTAGTTGCAGGTGACATTTTCTTATAGCTTTACTTAGCTCTTTTCCAAATCTCTCTCTCTCTCTCTCTCTCTCTCTCTCTCTCTCTCTCTCTCTCTCTCTCTCACACACACACACACACACACACACACACGGACACACGGACACACGGCGGTTGGGTGAGAGGGAGAGAGAGATTGTGACAGGGTCCCTTGTAGCATAGACAGCTTCAAACTCTCAGTGAAGCTGAGTATGACCTCAAACTCCTGGTCCGCCAGCTTCCACCTCTCAAGCACTAAGATTACCTAATTTGACATATTGAAAATTGTTTCTGAGGCTGCGCGGTGGTAGCACACACCTTTTTGTCTTAGTCAGGGTTTTCTATTCCTGCACAAACATCACGACCAAGAAGCAAGTTGGGAAGGAAAAGGTTTATTCAGCTTACACATTCACATTGCTGTTCATCACTAAAGGAAGTCAGGACTGGAACTCAAGCAGGTCAGGAAGCAGGAGCTGATGCAGAGGCCATGGAGGGATGTTACTTACTGGCTTGCTTTCCCTGGCTTGCTTCCCCTGCTTTCTTATACAACCCAGGACCACCAGCCCAGGGACGGCACCACCCACAATGGGCTGGGTCCTCCCCCCTTGATCACTAGTTGAGGAAATGCCTTACAGCTGGATCTCAGGAAGGCATTTCCACAACTGAGGCTCCTTTCTCTGTGATAATTCCAGCTTTTGTCAAGTTGACACACAAAACCAGCCAGTACACCTTTAATACCAGTAAGCTGGAGGAAGAGGCAAGTGAATCTCTGAGTTTGAGGCCAGCCTGCTCGACAGATGGAGTCCCAGGACAGCCGGGGTTACACAGATAAACCCTATCTCCCATTTACAAACAAACAAACAAACCCACAACAGATAGACGTCTGTTGCAGAGGACCCAAGTCCAGTTCCCAGCACCCACACTAGAAGCCTCACAAAGGCTTGTTACTCCTGCTCCAGAGGGATGGGACTCTCTGGCCTCCCAGATGACTTGTACTCACATGCACATACCACACACAGATACATGCAATCACTCGTAATTGAGAAATAGCTTTCAACTTTGTGTTCATTGTTATTTCTCAAAAGTCTGTGCTGAATTATAATCTCCATAATCTGTGTTGATCTGTTTGAGTTTCTATGACCTCATAGGAACCCCATTATCTTTGATGACAGGCTGGTCGTCCACCTGCGAAAGTTTATTTTGGGGGGGTCCCAGAATCCCAAAACAGATGTGCTGTTCTTCACTTTGTTTTGAGACAAGGTCTTGTGTGGCCTTGGCTAGCCCGGAGCTCCTCCTCCTAGTTCTCCAATTCTTGGTGAGCACTAAGCCACTGCACTCCTCTAGACAAGGAGGTTCCTGGGAATCCCAACATAGGCCCTCAGGCTGGCAAGGCAAACACTATCACTTTAGTCAAATCCTCACCCCTAAGTCTGACCTCTGCGAGGCTGTGGAGACCTCCATATCTACCTTTCACGGCCTGAGGGGTCTTCCTTATTTTTATCGTGAGAAAAAAATTTTCAGGGTTGGGGAAGATCAGGTTTCAGCAGTTAAGATCACGTGCTGCGGGGCTGGGGGATTTAGCTCAGTGGTAGGCGCTTACCTAGGAAGCGCGCAAGGCCCTGGTTCGGTCCCCAGCTCGAAAAAAAAAGAACCAAAAAAAAAAAAAAAAAAAAAAAAAAAAATCACGTGCTGCTCTTGTTCAGGACCTGAGTCTGGCTCTCAGTTTCCATGTTGGGTGGCTCACTAATGGCTCCAGCTTCCCTGATCACCAACACTCAAACATATGCGCTCAGCAACAGTGAAAATAAATTTTTAAAAAAGAATAAGATGGGGCTGGAGAGATGGCTTAGTGGTTAAGAGCACTGACTGTTCTTCCAGAGGTCCTGAGTTCAAATCCCAGCAACCACATGGTGACTCACAACCATCTGTAATGGAATCCAAGGCCCTCTTCTGGTGTGTCTGAAGACAGCTACAGTGTACTCATATATAATAAATAAATAAATCATAAAAAACAAAACAAAACAATGAGGTGGGTGTGGTGGCAAATGCCCTGCCTGGAGTCTTACAGGATGGCCCAGGCTGGGCTAAAGTCTATGGTCCTTTTGCCTCTGCCTCACCAGGACTGAGATTACAGATGTGCACTACCACCACAGCTGGCATAGTTTGAGATTTCTTGATGTACCAAACCCTACTCCCCAGGGTGCAGAAAGACTCATCAGTCACATGGTCCAAGAAAGAGCTTTAAAAGAATCCCCCTTGGGGTTGGGGATTTAGCTCAGTGGTAGAGTGCTTGCCTAGCAAGCACAAGGCCCTGAGTTTGGTCCCCAGCTCCGAAAAAAAGAAAAAAAAAAAAAGAATCCCCTTTTCCTTTTTTTCCCCTCAACTGTTGTGTTTGTCTCTGAGGCATCCTTTTCTGGGGTTGCTTGGAGCTAAGGGTTATACAATGGTTTCTGTCACATTAGCCCAGAAGGTGAAATCCTTTGGCTGTTGTTTCCCTAGGGGGCCGTCTCAGAAGGACTCAGGAGGGTCTGCTCTAAGCCTCCTGACTTTGAGCAGGCCCTGAACTTTCACTCTATAATTTCATGCCCTGTGTGGTTAACAATTGAAATTCACAGGGTCAATATTTGCCAAGGCTCTCATGTCATGAGTGGCTTTAGTGTGCCAGTATCTGAGTCCTCTTGTTAACTATCTGGTTACCAGTATCTGAGTCCTCTTGTTAACTATCTGGTTACTAGTATCTGAGTCCTCTTGTTAACTATCTGGTTACCAGTATTTGCAACCTCTTGTTAACTATCTAGTTACCAGTATCTGAGTCCTCTTGTTAACTATTTAGTTACCAGTATCTGAGTCCTCTTGTTAACTATCTGGCTACCAATTTTCACTCAGTGATTGGCGTGGACATTCCTCACATTTTTAAGCATCTTTATGTTTATAAGAGGATTATATAAATAAACATATTGGAATGACTAGCTGTCTATTAACAGAAATGCCTGAAGAGTTCCCATGCTAAGACCATAATGGACAGTGGTCGCGATGTGTGGGCCTTGGACATACAAGTGCCAGATACACAATGCTGCATGGGTCTCAGTCTACATCAAGTGTCTCAGGGGCTTGACAGAAGTCGATGTGCAGACACTTGACCAAGCCTGGTTCGATTCTTTCTGCCCATCTTTCTTGTGTTCAAGTCGGGGTCTCGTTCTGGTATAGATTCTGCCTGGCTACGATCATATGTTTCCTGCACCCTCAGTGAGTTCTCCAGCACTCCACACTGAGCACATCTTTGCTCCACAACCTTTATATCAATAATGGCAAAGGCCAAGCCCTGCTGCTCGTCAGTGCTGGTGCTGAGTACCAGCAAAATGTGATGGAGCTTCTCAGAAATCACTGGAGACTTGGTCACCAACTGTAAGTCTTCCATTCTCAACATAAAGGAAGGCAACTAAGCCAGTAGGTTGGAGAGAAGAGAAGATATGAAATAAGAGGCAAAGGCTGACAATCACATAAATAAGTTCGCTCCTGAGGGCCCTAGGGAAGAGTTTGTATTTTAAAATAAGTAGAAACAGGTACGAGTATGGCACAGGCCTGCAACCCCAGTCTGTGGGAGATAGAAGCAGGGGGATCATAGTTTAAGGCCAGCCTGGGCTACAAGAGATCCTGTCTCAAAGCACCAAACAACAAGAGTGACATGTAATTTATGTTCTGAAAAGTTAGCTGTGCTACTCGCTAGGCAATTCAAAGTGTCAAGTGTGATGACAAGCCCAACGTCACCTTCCAAACACCACCCATTCCAAATCGAAAGAGCAACAAACCCCTCCTTCGCCCACAATGAAACAAACTTCTCTCTAAGAAAACTGCCTTCTTATTGGGCAAATCCTGGGTGAGACCTTCCAAGTCCTGGTGATTGGCTACCAACTCTCCATTCTCTTCCAATCAGACAGATATTCCGAAGTGTAATCGCGTCTCAGCCCCTTGCGGACAAATGCGCTCTATGATTGGCTCGCTTGTATGATTGACAGCAGGATCAGCCAATAGATACAACGACGGGGCGGTGCTCTCCAATGCAGTGAGCTGTGCACCTAGAGCGCAGGGCTGTCAGTGCTTGACCAGCTAGGTCCTTCGACCCAGTGCTCCGGTGCTATGGCTGCCCCACCGCAGCTACGGGCTCTTCTCCAGGCTGTCAACAAGCTGCTGCGCCAGCGCCGTTACCACACTGCGCTGGCCGTGATAAAGGGCTTCCGGAACGGGGCTGTGTGAGTAGGGCCCTGGACTTCGGTTAGGGCTGAGGGACGGGCCTACCTGGGGTCGTGAGTTCGAGGCTCGGAGCCACTGTGCTGTGCACTCTCTAGGAAGCCTTAGGTGTCTGTAGATTTCGGTGCCCCGTTGGTGCAGCAGGCGTAGGTTTCTGGGTTCCGGTTACCTTACCCTGAGCTGGGGCTTCCTCTGTCCTGCTTCTTGGTCCTCTGTCCTTTCCAACCTGGCATTCTTGGCTTGGTTGCCTCCTGTGCCAGCACCCGTATCCCCTCACAGGGTCTAATTCATCTCATCTTGCCTTGTGCCCTTTAGCCTACTTGGCTTCTGTAGTTCTGTCTGCACACAAAAAACTGGACTCTGTCCTTTAACAAGCAGGTGGTCACCTACTGACCTTATAGGTGCCAACAGCGTCACATCTATATGGGACTTCACCTCATTCTTCATTTCCACTGGGGACTCGTGAGAAGTGCCGGTGAATGTATGTAAGGAAATGTAGCTAATATTTGCTGGGTAAATCAATCTCACTCCCTCAGAGGTAGGAGAGGGAGATCATAGGGTAGTTTTGCATGACCGCTGCCTGGAGGGGAGTTCCAGCTTCTTTAAACCTCATGCCTTAACAGTTACTGAGAGGTTACTGTCACAGTGCGAGCAGTGACTCGGAGAAGAAACCAACGTCTCTGTCCCCTAAAGTTGGCATCCTGGTAGCAGGGTGTGGCATGGAGGTGAGTGTGTCCACTGCCAGGATTAAAACCTGGGGTCAGCTACCATGTTCTTCATCTTGAACAAATCATTTAGGCTTTCTGGGTCTCACTTTCTGGAAAATGGGTCCCCCGGAATTTTCTATACTGTTTGAAGACCATTGCTTCCTGTTCTTTACTCTCTTTCTCTATAGTTTGTGTCGCCATCAGACACTGAATAATCTTTTTCCCCGGCCCATGACTCTCACTAGAAAGTCTTGAGTGGTGTACGTGCCCGTCATCCCAACCCTCAGGAGGCTGGAACGAGCATATTTGCTCAAAATAAAGAATTCTGGGTCATCTTGGGCCACAGTGTGAGACCCTGCCTAACAACGGCAACAAAAAGTGCTTCCCAAGGTTGGACATCTTTGTCTAGACTCCTCTGTGTGTCCTGGTGCTCCCTCTGTTATAGGCATTCACAGTTCCTTTATGGATGTTTGAAAACTAGGAACCACTCTTGTCTCTGCCTCGCTGATGGGTGGGCCGCGGTTACGGGAGGTCTGTCGATCGCTCCTGGTCACATCCTGTCAGCGTTATAGTCAGGATTCAAACTCAAAATGGATACAGAGTCGGGGAGCAAATGCGTCCTACTGAATCTGGCCAAATCGTACCAGACACTGTTTGACCAAGATGGTAACGTCAGTAGCCCCTTTGCCAGGTATGTACTGTACAAAGCAGGAGCTGGCCCTGTACCAGCGAGCACTGCCCAAAATGATCTTTGTACAGCTGCCCCTATGCCACCTCTCTCTGTGCCCTCCTCAGTGGACCTTTTCTAGACAGCACAGACACTTTCTAGGGTCGGGTGCTTGGGCTCCACTCCCAGTGCTTTCATTGTAAAAACTGAGCGATTTTTCGTCTCCTCTGGTCTTGGTTTCCTTTGTAAAATTAAAACTATAAACTCAGCCAGACCTGAGTCCCCAAGGCAGGGATCTCAATACTTGGTAGAGGTACTGATGCTCTGCCTCTCTACAAGGGTCATAAGCCCTGTGACAGGGCTGAGCATGGCGACACACACTTGTCATCATAACGCTTTAGAATCAAGTGGATTGAGAATTTGAGGGTAGCCTTGGCTGAAGACCTAGACTCTATAACCAAAAACAAAACAAAACAAAACCCCAAGAAACAAATACCACGCCAGTGCAAAGCAGTACTGAACAATGCTTTTCAGGATAAGTAGTGGTGATATTCCGGAAGCCAAAATAGAATTTTCCAGAAAGAAAAGGGCATTCTAGCCGTGGAAATGCCTTCAACAAAGGCCTGGAGGCAGGGGGGAGAGGTGCTGTATTTGTGAAGAGGTGTGGCCAGTTTGGAGAGGTCAACCTGGATGACTGAGATGTTTGAACTTCTAGTAAGCGCAAGGCCCTGGGTTCGGTCCCCAGCTCCAGAAAAAAGAAAAAAGAAAAAAAAGAAAAAAAAAAAAAAGGAGATGTTTGAACTTTGTGAACACTTAACTCACCCCTAACTAGTCCACAAGTGTGAGTTGCCCTCATGCCCAGTACCCTTGCACACGTGGAGGTACAAGGACCAGCTCGCACACTTGGCTTGAGAAAGGGTCTCACTGGCCTGGAATGTCACCAGATGGCTAGCTTTTGGCCATCAACCTCCAAGAATCTCCACCCCTTATCTCATTTCTTTGGAATCGTATTTCTTTACATGCAGGTGCCCACCATTATGCCTTGCCTTTTAACGTGGGTCCCAGAGTTTCCAAATTTAGGTCCTCACACTTATAAGGCAAACACCTGACTGACCAAGACACCATTCTAGCCTCTACTTTAATTAAAAACAAAAACCCAAACCAACCAACCAACCAAACAAACAACAACAACAACAACAACAAAAAAACCCAAAATAATCCCTGTGTAGCTTAGGTAGAGCTCAAAGCTAAGGCCCTCCTGTCTCAGCCATCCGATTTCTGATACTGGAGGCATGAGGTAACACATCTCATCTGAATTTGAGGAGTCTGAGAAGGGGCTTGTCAGATGTAGGGACTTGAGGACAGGCTGTCTCTGGCATAAAAGGAAGGCCCTGACTCTGGAGGAGGCTGAAGGCCTCTGTGTAGGAGAAGGAGATAAGGCTTTGAAGGTGCTGGGAGAAAGGCCACAGAGACTGAGGTGGGAACTTCCTGGCCACTGCCAGGCAGAGGAGATAAAAGAGAGTCCTGCTGGCTTCTGCGAGAAAATCACCATTTAAAGTTGTTAACTTTAAACTTTTCCTCTAATTTCGTCTTTGAAAAGTTAGGTAACTCATTCACAAAAGTCAAGGGCACTCACTTAGCATGCGAGAGTCCCAGTCCCGGAGTTCCATCCCCAACTATAAAGTTAGGCGATTGTCCTCTGTCAGCAGTCCCTCTCTGTGGAGACAGTCCCCGTGTGAGTGCATCTCTTAGGTCTTCACCCAGAGTGTTGTGTGCACACACAAACAGGTCTAACCCCCACCCTCAATGTTTTTCTTTTTAAATGTTAATTTATAGAGTACCTTCCTCACCTTGCAATCTTTGCTACAGTTGCTCTTGTAAATCCCAAAGACAGCCCCAGAGCCAGCAGGCACTTCCCAGTGAGGGCTTTATACCTCCTCCTCCTTCCTGCTCTCGCGTATCCTTCTCAGTGAATCGTTCTGTGTTCAGGTCCTCCGGCTCAGATCTGATTCAGGCTTTTAGTCTGAACGTTGAATGAGTCGTCGTCTCTTCTGACCTCCGTTTTCTCTTTTTAAAAACGTTGACTTCTTTTTAAGATACATTTTTCGTGTGTATGAATGCTTTGCCCACGTGTGTGCTTATGTGCAATGTATGTGCTTCATACGTGTGGAAGCCAGAAGGGGGTGTGAGATGCCCCCGCAACTGGACATACAGATGGTCGTGAGCTACCGTGTGGGGCTGAGAACTGAACTGGAGTCCTC
Organism: Rattus rattus; assembly: GCF_011064425.1. NCBI lineage: Eukaryota > Metazoa > Chordata > Mammalia > Rodentia > Muridae > Rattus > Rattus rattus. The sequence goes on along the minus strand of NC_046158.1, from coordinate 133,970,054 downwards.
TGTGAGGGCAGCACTTTAAGTTTTGCTTTTGTTTGTTTTAAGATTTATTTATTTTAGGGGTTGGGGATTTGGCTCAGTGGTAGAACGCTTGCCTAGGAAGCGCAAGGTCCTGGGTTCGATTCCCCAGCCCCGAAAAAAAAAAAAGATTTATTTATTTTTATATATTGAATGCACTGTAGCTGTCTTCAGACACACAAGAAGAGGGCATCGGATCCCATTACAGATGGTTGTGAGCCACCATGTGGTTGTAGGGGATTGAACTCAGGACCTCTGGAAGAGCAGCCAGTGCTCTTAACCGCTGAGCCCTCTCTTCAACACCCCCCCCCCCCCCGAAACACTTGTTCTTAATCACTGAACCATCTCAGTGGTTGCCAGGCAGAGGGGAAGATAATTCCTTTATTTGCCTGATAATTCTTCAGTCCCAAACTAGTGTGTGTTTTGTTTTGTTTTTTTGTTTTGTTTTGGTTTTTTTAAGACAGAGTCTCTCTCTCTCTCTCTTTTTTTTTTTTCGTCTTCTTTTTTTCGGAGCTGGGGACCGAACCCAGGGCCTTGCGCTTGCTAGGCAAGCGCTCTACCACTGAGCTAAATCCCCAACCCCGAGACAGAGTCTCTTTATGTAACCCTGGCTCACCTGGAACTCCATGTAGACCAGGCTGGCTTTGAACTCACAAAGATCTGCCTGCCGCTTCCTCTTAAATGCTGGGATTAAAGGCCTAAAGGCATCCACCACCGCACTCAGCTTGGTTTCCTATAAGTCTCTTCTGGCCTTATTTCCTCACATGTAAAATGAAAACAAAGGAAACCATTCTCACCACCCCCACCTCTCTCATGTGCATGTGCATGTGGGTATGTGACTGAGAGAGTATGGAGGCCAGAGGTTGACATTAGTTCTCTTCCTCCATTGCGGTCTGCATTGTTTTTTGTGGCTGTGACTGTCACTGAGCCTGGAGCCTGTGCGTTGGGTGGGGTGGCCGAGCAGTGAGTTCCAAGGCTCTGCCTGCCCATCTCCGTCCCTTGGTCTGGGGCTGCTGGCGAGGCTCACAGCTATTGTGTCCTCGTGGTCACTGTGCCAGCACTTTACTTTCTGAGCCGTCCACCCTGTGCCTGATCCCAGCCATTTGCAGTTTCATTAAGTACCAGGTTAAGGCCGTGTGTCAGTGGAGTCCCTCCCTCCCCCTGACCCCCTGGCTTTTTTTTGAGACAGGGTTTCCTGTGTAGCCCTGGCTGTCCTTAAACTTACTCTGTAGACCAGGCTGGCCTTGAACTAAGAGATCGCCTGCCTCTGTCTCCCAAGTGCTGGGGCTCCTCTTCGTTGAAGCCCACAGTGAATATTCCTGTATATTCAGGTAACAACAGTAAGTGGCTCACAACCATTGTCCCAGGCCTTCAAGGGGTTTTAGGACTCATAAAGCTAGACTCAGCTGTAGAAATGAGGGTGAAGGTGTATCTTAGGGTTACCAGTGCTGTGATGAAATACCATGACCACAAGCAACTTGGAAAGGGTTTGTTCAGCTTACATGTCCTAAGTCACAGTCCACTGAAGGAAGCCAAGGCAGGCACTCAAACCAGGCAGAAACCTGAGGCAGGAGCTAATGCAGAAGCCTGCAGCCATGCTGCTTACTGCCTTATTTCCCATGGCTTGCTTAGTTGGCTTTCCTATACCAACCAGGAGCATCCGCCCACGGTTGGCCTCATCTGTGGCCTGGGCCCTCCCCATCACTCACTAATTAAGAAAATGCCCCACAGGCTTCCTGCCTACAGCTTGATCTTAAGGAGACATTTTCTCTTGAGGTTCCCCTCTCTGAAATTACTGTCACTTGTGTCAAGTTAATATAAAACCAGCTAGCATACATGTCCGCACACATACACACAAATAAATCATGTTTAAATCTATCAAAATGGGTTGGGGATTTAGCTCAGTGGTAGAGCGCTTGCCTAGGAAGCACAAGGCTCTGGGTTCAGTCCTCAGCTCCGAAAAAAAAAAAAACACTAAATCTATCAAAATAATAGTAATAAACAACTAAAATTAAATTCTTGGTATGGTGACATACACCTTTGATTCCAGCACTCAGAAGGTATAAGCAGGTAGGTCTCTATGAGGTTTTTTGTTTTTCGAGGCAGGGTTTCTCTGTATAACAGTCTTGGCTATTCTGGAGCTAACTTTGTACACCAGGTTGGCCTTGAACTCTATCTGACCCTGCAAGAGTCTGTCTGCCTCTGCTTCCCAAGTGTTGGGACTAAAGGTGTGCACCGGGCTGGAGAGATGGCTCAGTGGTTAAGAGCACTGATTGCTCTTCCAGAGGTCCTGAGTTCAAATCCCTCTTCTGATGTGTCTGAAGACAGCTACAGTGTACTGACATACATAAAAATGAATCTTTTTAAAAATGCATTTATTTATTTATTTATTTATTTATTTAATTTATTTCATGTTGCTACACCGTAGCTGTTTTGAGACATACCAGAAGAGGGCATCAGATCTCTTTACAGATGGCTGTGAGCCACCATGTGGTTGCTGGGAATTGAACTCAGGACCTCTGGAAGAGGCTCTTAACCACTGAGCCATCTCTCCAGCCCAATAAATCTTAAAAAAAAAAAAAAAAAGTGTGCACACCTCTCCAGGCCTTTATGAGGGATTTTGTTGTTTTGTTTTTGGTGGTGATGGTTTGTTTTTGAGACAGGTTCTCACTTTGTAGTCTTTGGAACTCACTATACAAACCAGGCTGGTCTGGAATTCAGAGAGACCCCGTTGGGATCAAAGGTGTGCACCACCACAGTGGGCCTCTCTGAGCTCGAGGCTAGCTTGGTGTACATGTTGAGTTCTAACCTAGTTAGTGCTACATAGTAAGATTCTGTGTCAACGAATGAATGTAATAAAATCGGTATTAGTAATAACAATAATAAATCAAATTTAAAGTTAATAAAAGATGAACATGGCTGTTATGAAATACACAAGGAGCTGAGGGCATGTCTCTGCAAAGCCAGGAGGGTGGGAATGGTGGCCACCTTTTGCATACTTCGTTTTCTCCCATTAGAATTATACCCATCCTTCTAAGGTCTAGCATTCCTTTTTACTTGGGGAAACTGAGGCTCGGGGAAGGTACAGATAAGCCAAAGGCCACTCTACCAGGAAGGACTAGAACTTGAACCCACATATAAATGGAGAGCCAACATTATTTCCTCTCCCACGGGCATCAGTATTGGGGGTGGGAGAGAGACCCTGGGGTCCAAGGGAGAGGCTGGAAACTGCTACAGCAATGGCTTAGTGACTGTTTTCTTCCATTTCTACAGCTATGGAGTCAAAATCCGGGCACCTCATGCACTGGTGATGACCTTTCTCTTCAGGAGTGGCAGGTACCTACCCTCTCTGCATACCACTGGGCGAGATGGGGTCAGCACTCAGGCCAGAACGGCTAGTTCCTAGCTGGGACAAGCTTTCCTCTGCCCCTATTCTTCCTAAAGGCCAACTCTGAGTCTGTGTCCCTGACTTGAAAATGCCTGTGGCTCCTCATATCCTCCAAAGAGACCCAGCAGTCAGATCTGACCTTCGCGGCCTTCTGCACTCTGGCAGCGTCCCGTGTGGGTTTCCTTGGCACACAAGTTCTGTTCCAGGCACATGCTTGGTTCTTCCACCCCCACACATTTCCCTGTGTGTGTGCCCACTTCCAGGTTTGCCCTGGCCTCTGTAGCGAGCCTTTATTTTCTTCCTGGAAACCTGTCTAGTTCTCCGGGAATCAGACTCTGTTCTCCCTCACCGGCTTCAGTGTCCTGGCCCTCTTTTGAGTTCCTGTAACCCTTCCTTCTTGGCCTCACTCAGAAAATTCACTGCAGTCCAGTTTTTGTGGCTATACACACACCTGCGGCTTACAAGAGTCCTACCCAAGGGTTGGAGCGACGGCGCCATTGGTTATGAGCACTTGTTGGTTTTTCAGAAGACCTGAGTTTAATTCTTAGCACTCACATAGTGACTCCCGGTCATCTGTGGCTCCAGTCCCAAGGACCCCCACGCCCTCTTCTGAGCTCTGCAGGCACCAAGCATACGTACGTGTGATATATAAAGATGCAGGCAGAACACTCAATCATCAAAAATAAATACGTCCAAAAGCAGAATCATACTGAGAGGGCAGGTTAAGTCTAAGTTGCAAGATTTCTAATTTGACATTTTTATTTTACCTACTTTTGTTGGGGCTTCTTGCCCTCCAAATCTCATCTTTTCCTTTCCTCTCCCTCCCCTTCTCTTTCCCCCCTCTCCTTCCTCTCCAGGGCCAGGAACATAGCAGCCATGCACACTGCTACTGAACTTTATCCCCAGCTCCTCCCGGCCTTTTTGTTTCTGAGACGGGGGCCCACATCGTTTTCTTTGTTTGTTTGTTTGTTTGGTTGCTTGGTTTTTGTTTTTCAAGACAGGGTTTCTCTGTCAAGCCCTGGCTGTCCTGGAATTTATTCTGTAAACCAGACTGGCCTCGAACTCACAGAGGTCTGCCTACCTGGTGTGTGCCACCATGCCTGGCCCAAATCATTTTTTAAAGCCTGAACCTATTCATTCGGTCACCAAGTATTTAGTGAATGTCCCTTATGAGATGGACACCGTTTGGGCTGCTACGGAGATAGCTGAGAGCAAAGCAGACATGGACCCCTGGATCCCTGCCTTTCTAGGGTTCGTCTTCCAGCAGGAGGAAGCAGAGCAGGAGGCGAGGCATGCCTGGTGAGGCTGAGGAGTCAGCCGCCAGAGGACTGAGCTAGTCCTGTCCAGCTCTAGACCTGAGAGACTGAGAGAGGACCTTTTAAGTGAGAACAGAAAACTAGCAGGGCATGCCAACTTCCTGCAGGGTTGTTTTTTTTTTTTTTTTTTTTAATTTATTTTATTTTTTAATTATATATCTCTGAACATGTCCCTGTGAGTGCAGGTGCCCTTGGAGGCCAAAAGAAAGTGTCAAATCTTTGGAGCTAAACCCTGATGTGGGTGCTGGGAACTGAACTTGGGCCCTCCGTGAGAGCAGTATTCGCTCCTAACCTCTGAGCCATCTCACCAGCCCCCTGTGGGAAGCATCGCACGTTCTGTTAACTTTTTGCTCCTTGAGACAAAGTGTCCTGCCCTGTTATCTGCCTGCCCTCCCACTTGAAGGCCCCTGTCCCACTTCAGCCTTCCAGACAGCTAGGAGAATAGGTTGGTGGCTTCTGTATGTGGAGCAGCATGGAGACATTTGCTGCCTGGTTGAGAACAGCTTGGAGAGAGAACCACACAAAAGCAGAAGCCATGGCGTATCCGTGGTGGCGGCTGGGAAGACAGCAGTCAGACTCGGGGACATTTTCAAGGGAAGATCACTGCCTGCTACTTACGTTTTCAGGGTTTGTTTGTTTGTTTTGTTTTGTTTTGTTTGAGGCAGAGTCTCACTGTACAGACCAGGATGGCCTCACACAGAGGTCCACAGACCTTTGCCCTCTCAAGTGCTGGAATTAAAGGCAAGCATCACAATGTTTGGCCTTACTCTTTCACTTAGTTTTTGAGACAGGGTCTTGCTTCATAGCTCAGGCTGGCCCCCAACTCCCAATCTTTCTGTTTTACCCAGGAATGTGTCACTATGCCCAACTGTAATCCAACTTTCTTGCTTTAGAAATGGTATTCATAGCTGGACATGGTGGCACACTCCTTTAATCCCAGCACTTGGGAGGCAGAGGCAGGTGGTCTCTGAGTTCCAAACAGTCTGGTCTATATAGTGAGTTTTTGGACAGCTATCTCAAAAAAAAAATTAACCAGCTAACCCATAAACAAACAAAGGTACTCATGGGGCCCATGTTCTCATTCACTACGCCCCTGTCTAGAACTGTAGTCTCTGCTCTCTCCCTGGGTTGTCTTTGCTGCCCCCTAGTGGCACTGTAAAGATGGCTCTGCCATTGTGAATGTCAGTCAGTTTTACAGAGGACTGGAATTTGGTTCCTTGCACCCCACACACCAGCTCCTGTAACTCCAGGTCCAGGGAGTCTGGTGCCCTCTTCTGGTCTCTGTAGGTACTCACATGGGAGCAAGACACCCCCTTTCACCATACCCCACTCCCCCCTTTAGAAAGAAGATGGATTGAATTAGTTCTTTATCTCAAAAGGAGGAGCAGTTGCAGTTGGCTGACTTCAGTCCCCCTTGCCCACACACAGCCCCTGTTCATAGCCCACACTGGTCTTTCTCCATTGCTTCACTCCCTTCCTCTGTGTCTGTCCTTGGGGCCTGTGTGTACATCGAGTCTTCTGCCCAGCAAGCAGCCTGCTCTCCTCACTGAGTCCTTCCTGTCCGTCAGACCCCAGGACAACCTGCTGCCAACGTCAGTGTCTAATTCTTGTCTCGTTTCCCCCTCATAGACCCCACAAAGGCAGAAAGCAGATCTGTCTTTTCTCAGAATTCAGTCTGCAGATCCAGCTCACAGTAGGCACTCATGTGTTCACTCACCTCTTCCGTTTGTTGAACACCTACTGTGTGCCGGACCCCGTTCTGTGCCCTTAAGAAAAACAAAATCTGGACCTTGCCAGAGCAGGGGCTTACACCAAGGACAAGGGGACTTCATAAACCAGCTCATTAACACTAAATGGTGACAAGAAGGACCGGTGAGGAAGGGGATGGGCACTCGTTAACAAAAGGGGTCGGGGAGTGGCTCCAGTCTGGTGAGAGAGCTACCCACGGAGGACATGATTCAGATCTGTGTGCACCCTGGGGAAACCTACCTGAGCCCGCTGGGCCTGCACTCACGGGAGGGCTTTCTGTTTGTGCAGTCTCCAAGAGAAGCTGCAGGCCATTCTGAAAGCCACGTACACCCACTCTCGGAACCTGGCCTGCTTCGTCTTCACCTATAAGAGTCTCCAGGCCCTACAGTCCCATGTGCAAGGCGGGACCCACCAGATGCACTCTTTCCTGGCTGCCTTCATCGGGGGGCTCCTGCTGTTTAGAGAGAACAATAACATTAATAGCCAGGTAAAGGCTTTCCTGAGATGGGATGGGGTCATTGGGGCGGCCTTCAGTTGAAGGTGAACTCTTGGCTGCCGTCTGTGACTGAGGTCTAAGAATTGCCAGTCCCCGGGTGACTTTGTCTGTGTCATTTCTCCCTGAATTTTCCCATTGTTGGGGTTGGGAGGTGTTTTGGGGGGCAGGGTTTCACTGTATAGCCTTGTACACATCACTCTGTAGACCAGACTGGCCTTGAAATCACATAGATCTGCTTGTCTTTGCCTCCTGACTTCTGAGATTAAAGGCAGGTGTCAGCACCTCCCAGGGCAGTTTTCCCCACAGTTGGAATCCAAGGGTTCCCCACATCAGTGTGTCTGCTGCTCTTTGGGGCAAAGATCTTGGTGGTGGTGGTGGTGGTGGTGGTGGTGGTGGTGGTGGTGGTGGTTGGGACAGGTTTCATCTGGTTCAGGCAGGCCTGGCGCTTGCTATGTAGCTAAGGCTGGGCTTGAACTCCTGATGTTCTTGCCTTGTTTCAGGTGCTGAGATTACAGATTTTAAATTATTTACTTGTGTGTGTGTGTGTGTGTGTGTGTGTGTGCCTCTGTGTGGGGTGTGTACCCGCGGGTGGGTGGTCTTGGAGGCCAGAAGAGGGTGTTATCTCTGGAGCTGGAGTTGTGTGCCACTGCCCTATGTGGGTGCTAGGAATCGAACTCTGTCCTCTGGAAGAACAGCCAGTGCTCTTAACTGCTGAGTCATCTCTCCAGCCTAAGACTTTTTTTTTTTTTTAAGATACTTTGACCTGGGTGTGGTGGTACAGTGAGAGACTAACCTGGTTTGAAGCCAGGCCTGGACTGCTTAACACAAACAAGCAGAACTCAGTGAAATTGAAAATAGGAAATCAAAAGAGAAAAGCCGGTTGCTGGAAAGATGGATAATATCTATAAGCCTCTACCCCAGGATCACCTACCAAGATCTTTCCCAGTGCTAGACCTGACACAGGTTATGTTTAATGCCTTGTACAGTAAAAGACCTTGAGGAGGTCCAGCACTCAGAAGGCAAAGGCAGGAGGATGTGTGTGAGTTGGAGGCCAGCCTGGTCTACAGAGTGACGGGGTCTCTCTATGTAGCCTGTGAGGTGCAGGTAAAGTTGCCTGCCATTAAGTCTGACAACCTGATTTGCTCCCTGGGACGCACATGGTGAAGAGAACCACCTCCTGAAGGTTTTTCTCTGATCTCTTTACATGTGCTCTGGGGTACTCATTCTGTACCCCCTAAAATAAAATAATAAGAAATGAAACATAATTTTTTTAAAGATCTTGAATACCATGGGTTACTATTCTATTTTTTGCAGACTAGCTTTTTTGCAGACTTGGTAGCTGATATGAAATAGACTGATTCTTTAGGAAGAAAAATGTGTGCCCGGGAAAAGACAGTGTGGATGACCAGTGTCTGATAAAAGGGCAGACTCTGCCTGGCTTGCTCCCAGGTGCTCAGAGACATTATGATAAAATCAGAAAACAAATGCAGGGGTTGGGGATTTGGCTCAGTGGTAGAGCGCTTGCCTAGGAAGCGCAAGGTCCTGGGTTCAATCCCCAGCCCCGGGGGAGGGGGGGGCAAATGCAAAAGAAAGTCCTCACCTACCGCCTACCCCCACCCCACCCCTCACCCTCTTAACTCAAGCTGCTGATGGAGCCAGTCCCTGTTGTCCACGCTTGTGCCAGGATGTGGATGGAGCTTTGATTTCCACCATGCCTGCTGCATGGAGATGGGAAAGGGGACTAGCTTTTGGCCATTGTACTCTGTGGCCATTTGTATGTGTGTCAGATTGCACATTCCTAGAAATGAAAGGTCTGTGGGGGTATTTTCATTTTGTAAGGAAGTTTTCTGAGGTCCTTTTGCTATATGGGTGTTTCGCCTACATGTGTGTCTGTGCAGCATATATGTGCCTGCTGTAACGGTTTGTATGTGCTCAGCCCAGGGAGTGGCACGATTAGGAGATGTGGCCTTGGTGAGTGAGTAGGTCTGTCACTGTGGGCATGGGCTTTATTTAAGACCCTCGCTGCCCAGGAGCCAGTCTTTTCAGAACTGCCTTCAGATGAAGATGTAGAACTCTCAGCTCTGCTCACACCATGTCTGCCTAGATGCTGCCATGTTCCTGCCTTGATGATAACGGACTGAACCTCTGAACCGTTGAGCCAGGCCCAGTTAAATGTTGTCCTTGTAAGACTTGCCTTGGTCATGATGTCTGTTTCACAGCATAAAACCCTGACTAAGACACGGGGACTCCCTGGAGGCCAGAAGAGGGCATTGGATCCCCTGGACCTCAAGTTACAGATGGTTGTGAGCCGCCATGTGGTTGCTGGGAATTGAACATGGGTCTCCTGGAAGAGCAGCCAGTGCTCTTAACGGCTGAGCCATCTCTCCTGCCCCAGAGTTTTTTTTCAGGGTTTTTGAAAAAGGGTTTCTCTTTAGACCTGGCTGTCCTGGAACTCAGAAGACCAGGCTGGCCTCGAACTCAGAGGACAGCCTGCCTCTGCCTCCTGAGTGCTGGGACTAAAGGCATCACCTGGCTCCTTCTTTCTTTTAAAACAAATTATTTTTCTTGTCTGTTTTGGAGTGTTTGCCTGCATGTGTGTGTGCACCGTATGCATGCCTGTGTGTGTGCACTGTATGCATGCCTGGCATCTGGGAAACCAAAAAAAGATGTTGGGTCCCCTGGAACAGGAGTTACAGAAAGTAGTGAGCTGCCATGTGGATGCTGGGAACTGAACCTGGGTCCTCTAAGAGCAGCAGTGCTTAACTGCTGAGCCATCTCTGTAGCCCATTTTACTTTTTGAGACAAGGTCGCATGTTACCCGAGCTGTCCTCAAACTCAGCATAAGGCTGAGGTTAGCCTTGAACCCCTGCTGCCTTTACTTCCCCAGCATTTGGATTATAGGCACAGCCAAGCTATTTCATTTTCCTTACAGTGTCTTGTTCTGTAGCCCACGTTGGTCTTGAGTCTTGGCAGTTTTCCCTGAGCCTCCAGGGCTCTGGATTTATAGCAGTTGCTGGCCTGCCTGGCTTAATTCATTCCTTTTTATTCCTAAGCAGTGTAGGTGGTGGTGGTGGTTGTTGTTGTTGTTGTTGTTGTTGTTGTTGTTGTCGTCGAGGGATATCTGGGGTCTCTAACTTTGGAATATTGCAAGGAGAGCTGAGAAGAACTCTCGAGTATAGATTCTCCTATGAACATAAGTTCTAGTTTTTCTGGGATAAAAGCCCAAGAGTGTAACTGTGGGCTGTGTGGTATATGCATGCTTGGTTTTAAAACAACCTGCCAAGAAAGAAAAAGGAAAAGCCGAACAACCCTCTGCTGAGCTGTTTTCCAGAGTAACTGTCATTTTTACACTCTCTCCAGGGAGACGGGGATGGCTTGTCCACCTTCTCCACATCCTAGCTAACATTTGGTTTGTTGCGTGGTTTATTTTATCCATGTCTTAAAATTTTTATGTGTGTCTGTGTGTGTGTGTGTGTGTGTGTGTGTGTGTGTGTGTGTGTGTGTGTGTGTGTGCGCATGCGTGATGTGGTAAGTGCAGGCAGGCACCTGCCGTGGTTCATGTGTGGAGGTCAGAGGACAACTGTTGGAAGTTGGTTCTCGCCTTCCACTGTTGACTCTGGGATCTAACCAGCTTGTCAGGCTTTTGCTGCAAGAGCCCTCAAACCATCCCACTGGCCCTGTCTTAGCCATTGCCACAGTGACCCCGCCTTCCCTGTTGGCATCTCCTTGTTATCATTTATTCACCACCAGCGCGAGCTCTTTGAGGAAGCGCCTTTCCTTATTCTCCAGTGGGAATACTTCATGTTTTACTTCTGAGCCCTGAGGACCGTTTCCAGGTAGTCTGCACGCTGCTGCTTTGCAGATATGCGTCGTGAACGTCTCTCATCTCTAACTTTTCTTTTGAGATAAGGTCTTGGCATGTAGCCTCTGTTGGCCTGGAATTTACTCCATACACTCAGCTGGCTTCACAAAGAAAAAAAATGGAATTTCAGGGAGATCCAAAATGTTGTTTTTCCTTCTTGGGGTTCTTTTTTTTTTTTTTTTAAATTTTGAACTGCATATAATTCATTTTAAAAACTTCTAATAAGGGAGTCAGGTATAGTGGTGCACGTCTTTAATACCCATTCTTGAGAGGCAAAGGCAGGAAGATCTTTGTGAGTTCAAGGCCAGCCTGGTCTACAGGATGAGTTCCAGGACAGACAGGGCTGTAGTGAGATATCCTGTCTAGAAAAATAAGAAGACAAAAACAATAACAACAACAACTATTATTATCATTATCATTATTATTATTATCATCATTATTATTATTTGTCAACCACAAAGGCTGACAAGATGGTTCAGCAGGCTAAGGTGCTTGCTGCCAAAGCCAATGACCGGAGTTCCATCCCTGGAACCATGTAATAGGAGGAGAGAGTATCAACTTCAAGTTATCCTTGAAGAAGCTAGGCACTAAGGTACTTACTTGTAATCTCAGCACTGGGGAGGTGGATAGTGTCCTCTGGCTTACACACACACACACACACACACACACACACACACACACACACACACACACGACACATACATATATACACCACACACAGAGAACACACATATACACTATACATACACACAAATAAGTACATACAATATTACCTTATTACTTTTTTTAAAGGCAGGCACAGAAGCATCTGTTCATGATTCCAATTTTGGGGAAATAGAAAGAGGTGAACCCCTGAACCCCCTGGTCAGCCAGCCTGGCCGCTTGGTGCATTCCAGGTTCACTGAGAAAAAAATCTTGTCTCACAAATGGGGTAGAGGACAGGATGGATCTATAGCTCAGAGATAAAGAATGTTTTTACATCTTTAAAAAGAGGAAACATTTGTATTCTTTGGGGGTCAGGGGCTGAAGCAAGGTTCATCTACACAGGCCTTGCTGTCTCAGCGCTCACTCTGTTACCAGGCTGTGTCAGACTCACAGAGGGGATTAAAGGCTTAGAGGTGCCACTCCACCTGGTTATAAATGGAAAGATTTATTAGGACATTGTTGGCTTTTTGAAAAATTTGTCAATTTGTCACAGAAAAAAAGAAAGAAAGAAAAAGAAATTAAACTAGAGCAGGCATGGTGGCGCACGCCTTTAGTCTCTGCACTCAGGAGGCAGAGGCAGACCGAGATCTCCGAGTTCCAGGCCAGCCTGCTCTTCAGACAAGTTCGAGGAGAGCTATGTAATAGGGAGACCCGGTCTCCAAACAAAAACCCAAAACAAAACAAAGAATTATGCTAGAAAGGAGAGTGAAGAAGATACTCAGTGTCTGTCTCTGGTCTCTACACACGTGTGCACGTGTCTATGTCACAAGCACCCAACACGCGCGGGGACTCACATACACAGACACATGCACCACACACACAGAAGTAGAAACATGAAGGTGCCTGTCATACCACCCCAGTCAGCTTGCCCGTTAACTTGGAGATCACAGAGCCAGTGCACAGTGGATATCCAGTGCCTCTGGTTGAGCGGGTGGGTGAAGGTTCCCAGAGGCTATGCTGACTGGTAACCCCGAGTATTTCCCTCCCCGCAGATCAACATGTACCTGACGTCACGTGTCCTGTTTGCCTTGTGCCGCCTGGGTGTGGAGAAGGGCTACATCCCTGCGCTCAAGTGGGACCCGTTCCCCTTACACACGGCGGTGATTTGGGGGCTTGTGCTGTGGCTCTTTGAGTATCACCGGCCCACTCTGCAGCCCTCACTACAGTCCTCCATGACCTACCTCTACGAGGACAGCAACGTGTGGCACGACCTCTCAGACTTCCTCATCTTCAACAAGAGCGGCCCCTCCAAGTAACACAGCCCAAGGTGCTTCGGGAACTCCAACGCCCAGACAACTTCCCTGCTGCTCAGGGTACCGTTCTATTGGCATACCGTCATGGAGGATCCTGCCTTCTCAAAGTCATGGACCTCACACTCCAACTTTTATTATCCCAGCCTCCCACTTGCTGAAGGAAAAGTACCGAGGTTTACGCCTGCCTCCGGATACTGTAGCAAGTGGCTGGATCCCGCTGAGGATTCCAGATGCTCTTCCGACCTCTGTAAGGCCAGGGCGAGTTCTACCCTCTCTGGGCCTCAGGTCATTCAGTTCAGGGGAGGACCCTCAGAGGAGAGTGTCCTCCTGGGGGATACGGTGACCCTCCCCTTTACTGTGTATCCGAGGGCTCCTTGCTACTGGGCAATAGGTTACAAATACTTTGAAAGGGAAAAAAAACTAAATTCTTTGTCTAAGTTACTCTACTGAGACGTTCCGGAGCCCCACTGTCCAATGGGAACACAACATGAGCCATGCGTACAACTAAGATTTTCAAGAGCTTAGAGGTACAGCACGTGCCAAGCTTGTGCGAGATCCTATCACCAGCACTGAGAATAAAACTAGTGACCACATTTTTGAGATGCACTAAGAAGGCTGTGGCACTAGGGTTATGCGCTCCAGGCCAGGCTGGGATACATTTAAAAAACAAAACAAAACTCTATTTCAAAAAAAAAAGGGGGGTGGTGGTGGTGGCAGAGAGATGGCTCAGTGGATAAAGGCGGTTGCTGTCCCAAGCCTGACAACCCGAGTTCCACGTGGTGACATGGTGGAAGAAGAGTACCAGATCCTGCAAATTGTCCTCTGACCTCCACATGTGTGCCTTGGCATGTATGTGTGTGTGCATGCATACACACACATGCACATATACAATAAATAAATGAAACTATAATAAAGCATTAAAGAATGTGTAAGATTAACCTTCATCGTACATTTTGTCTGCGTGTATATCTGTGTACAGTGTGTGTGTCTGGTACCAGCAGAAGTCAGCGGAGGGTGCTGACTCCTTGGAACCGGGGGCATGGGTGTTATGATCCACCATGTGAAAACTGAGGCTACGTCTTCCACAAGAGCACTTAGGGCTTTTTGCTGGTATTGTATGTTTGTCTGTTTTTTTTTGTTTTGTTTTGTTTTATTTTGTTTTGTTTTTTGTTTTGTTTTGTTTGTTTGTTTGTTTGTTTTTGTGGTTTTCCAAGACAGGCTATCCTGGAACTCAGACTGCCTCTGTCTCCCAGGGCTGGGATTAGAGACATTCGCCACCACTATCTGGTGAACTAAATGCTTTTCACTACTAAGCCATTTCTTCAGCCTCAGATTTTAATCATATACATTTTAACTCAGTATTTCCAAAACCTTATCATTGCAACATTATGTTATTATAAAGAATCAATGACAGTTCTTCCTTAAGCTGCATACTCACCACTGGCAGCGTGTGCTACGTGTATCAGGTAACGAGTTATCGGCACAGAAGATTCCAGCGGACACTGAAAATCTAGAGCTAAAGATACAGTCTGAGCTCCACAACCCCTCTGTGATGCGTCCCTTGGAGGTTGGGGGGAGGCTTTTCAACTCTCAGTACCTCCAGCCCCATAAATGAGGATAATCACGGTCACCTGATGCCCACACTGGACACATCACAACACCTGAAGCTCTGTACCAGCTACTGCAGCGTAGCGAGTTTCTACTTTCTCCTGCCCACCCTGTACATGATCGCCTCTAATCCATAGTTACCTCGCGAGGATGCTTTGTTGATCGTGTTTTCCAGGTATGGAAACTCCAGTCAGAAAAGAGGTACCTTGCCCAAAGTAACGTGGCTACCGTGATGTAGCCTCGTGATGATTTGAACAGCCTGCCTGAAACCTGGGCCATGTTCTGCAATCGCTGATTATAGGATCTGACATTTGAAACCAACCCAGATGCTCACAGGAGCTCCTGGTGGCATAAATGGAGGTGCTTGGGGTGCTATGGCACAGGGGGAAGGGAGCACAGTGAGCTGGGGAGCTGTGTGCCAGGTGGGATTTTAAAAAACATTCATCTGAAGGAAAAAATCAGCTCTCGGGAAGGCCTGGTCCAGAGGCTACAGATTTGAGACACTTTGTTTAGGTCAGTACATTACTGTACCGGCTGGTTTTGTGTGTCAACTTGACACAAGCTGGAGCTATCACAGAGAAAGGAGCCTCTGCTGAGGAAATGCCTCCGTGAGATCCAGCTGTAAGGCATTTTCTCAGTTAGTGATCCAGGGAGGAGGACCCAGGGCTGGAGAGATGGCTCAGCGGTTCAGAGCACTGACTGCTCTTCCAGAGGTCCTGAGTTCAAATCCCAGCAACCACATGGTGGCTCACAACCACCTGTAATGGGATCTGATGCCCTCTTCTGGTGTGTCTGAAGACAGCTACAGTGTACTCATATACATAAAATAAATAAAATTTAAAAAAAGGGTGGGGGAGGACCCAGCCCCATTGTGGGTGGTGCAGTCCCTGGCCTGGTGGTCTTGGGTTCTATAAGACAGTAAGCTGAGCAAGCCAGGGGAAGCAAGCCAGTAAGTAACATCCCTCTGTGGCCTCTGCATCAGCTCCTGCTTCCTGACCTGCTTGAGTTCCAGTCCTGACTTCCTTCGGTGATGAACAGAAACATGGAAGTGTAAGCTGAATAAACCCTTTCCTCCCCAACTTGCTTCTTGGTCATGATGTTTGTGCAGGAATAGAAACCCTGACTAAGACAATTACTTACAACATTCCCTCTCCTCCTGTGACTGAAATGACCAGTAGACATCTACATGGAGTGCTCATAACATGCAAATTCTGGCCAGGAATAGAGACGTACGCCTATACTCACAGTACCTGGGAGGTGGAGGCAAAGGGAAGGGAGTTCAAGGTAATATTCTGCTACAAAGCAGGTTGGAAACCAGCATAGCATGAACCACTGAGACCCTATCTCACAAACAAACGAACCGACGAATGAACACAACACAAATTCCAACCCAGGGGGTCTGGAGCTGGTCTAAGAGTCAATTGTCTTACAAGTTCCCTGTGTAGGTGCTGTCCTATGAGCTTGGCCAGCTTGCTCAGGGAGTGGTGAGCAGCAGGGCCAAGAGTGTTATTGTCCCAGGTATTATGTTATTGTGACCGATCACAGAGCTCCGGGGTAGTGGAGGTTGTGTCTGATTCCCCAGTGCTCTCAGCTACAGAGGTTTATTGCAAGTTCAGAGCAGATGGTTTGGAAGAGCTTCTTACTCTGCTCCAATTGGAAGACGAAGAAACTCTTGAGACTGTCAGGAGCCGGCCATTGCCAGGCAAGTCTATTCTAGCAGATGGTGGGGAGCCCTCTGGCTTCTCCAGTCACCACTGTGTCCCCAGCCTGAAGGCTCCCACCCCTGATGCCTGATCTACCACTCCGAAGCAGGTGGGAAGTGTTAGAGATTAATATACCCCTTGAGCAGCATTAACCAGCACTAAGAAAT
Source organism: Rattus rattus (assembly GCF_011064425.1). NCBI lineage: Eukaryota > Metazoa > Chordata > Mammalia > Rodentia > Muridae > Rattus > Rattus rattus. The sequence goes on along the minus strand of NC_046158.1, from coordinate 133,953,792 downwards.
AACATTCCAAGCAGCCTCCAGCCCTCAGCGGCGATAAGCCTCCATACACTCTGTGTGCTGCTTGCTAGAGCTCCAAGCAGGATTGGACTCCAGGTGCCCAGAGTGGAAACTATCCCCTTCAAGACACAGCCACCCCATCCTGGGTCCCATTAAGTCACTTGCACACAAACCCTTATCTTGGGGTTTATTATTGGAGAAAGACCCAAATTAAAATTGGCCTCTGGTTCGTAGACCTCTTAAGGCAGTATACGTGGTTGCAAGGGACATGGACTTTGCAACCAGCGTGCCCAGGTTCAAGGCCCGACTGATTAAGTGACTTAGCCATCTGTGTCTCATCTGCAAAAGAGGGGTTGTGATGCCACGCACCTCGTGGTGTCTGGAAGGATGGAGTGACACACGTAAAGTGCACATTCAATAAACACTGCTCTTATTTCCAGTAGAACAAATACAGGAGGAAGCGGGTTGTAAGAAATCAGTGCGCCCTGTGTTTAGCTGGCCCTTCTCCCCAGCCAGCCTTGGACTCCTGCCCTGACATCCCTCCTCCACTGCTGGGGGTGGCCGGCTCCGCCACTGACTGGCTCTGCTCTCTAAGAATAGGTTTCCCTCGCAGATGGCATCTCTCTGGATCTTGCCAGAGCATCTGGCGCCTCCAACTGCACACTCCGGGGAGGAAGGCGGGGTGGTCCCCGCAGAGAGGAGCAGAGCCTGTCTTCAGCGGCTTTGGGAGGAGCCCAGCTTCACTAGCTGAGTCTCCATTTTCTATGATCTGTGTGTAGACATTGCCGAAGGGCCATTGGCGCATGGGAGGGCGCCACTGCCATCCGACTTCCTTAAACAGCATCGTGGATTAATCTGCAGTTACTGTCTACCACATTTGTAGAGGAGTTTTGATTGAAAAACGTACAAAATTATATCATTTCATTAACTTTTTTCGGGGGGGGTGAGGTGTCTTGTTTTGTTTTGTTTTGTTTTTTTTATTTTATTTTATTTTATTTTTTTTTTTTTTTGGTTCTTTTTTTCGGAGCTGGGGACCGAACCGAGGGCCTTGCGCTTCCTAGGCAAGCGCTCTACCACTGAGCTAAATCCCCAACCCCCTTGTTTTGTTTTTTTAAGACAGGGCGTGCCCAGCAGTGGTGGCACACACCTTTAACCCCAGTACTCAGGAGGCAGAGGCAGGTGGATCTCTGTGAATTCAACCTGGTCTATAGAGCAAGTTCCAGGACAGCCTGGGCTACACAGAAAAATCCTGTCTCCAAAACCAAAACTAAAACGAACGAACGAACAGAAGGGCAGGATATCATGTAGCCCCAGGTTAGCCTTAAACTCTGTGTGCAGCCGACGCTGGCCTTAAATTCCTGACCCTTCTGCTTGTACTTCCTGGACACTGGGATTATTAATGTGTGTCACCGTGCTCTGTCTGCCTACCTACCAGGCAGGAAGGGGATGGCTGAGCCCAGGACAGGGTGAGATCCACTTTGGCTCCAGTGAGTGCTAAGAGTATGGAGGAGGCAGGCGAGAGAAGGTCCTCTCCCTGAGGTTTAGGTGTGGCTCTTTAGGATGAAGGCCTCCAGCCTCCTCAATCCTAGAAGGAGAGGGTTCTTGCATATCCAAACTGCTTTATGTGATGGCGGATATGAATGCATATGTCTTACTCCGGGTAGACCAGAGATTAAATACCTTCTGCAGGAAAGAGTGCCCAGGAAGGGAAGCTCATTGGCTGAACACTCAAGGCCTAGCTAGTTACCTCATCGGCATGGAAAACTATAGGTTTTTATGCTAAAAGAAGGATTGTCATGGTCCTCTCAGTGGGGTGTCATGACTACATGTCCAAGTTCAGGTAGTTTGACAGGGGCCTGGCCTCATGCCTACCGTTCTCAATTCCGAGATTTCCCTGGTGGCATGGTCCACTTGCTCCACAATGCTTGGACTTCCCTCCCACTCGTGTGTGTGTGTGTGTGTGTGTGTGTGTGTGTGTGTATGAGAGTCTTACTCTGTAGCCCAGGATGACCTACAATTCACTGTAAAGCCTAAGTTAGCCATGATGGTGGCTTCCCATACATTCCTCTGATATCACCTTTCCATGGTAGAAGCCTGCACTGAGATCTCTCTGTCTCGCCTCTGTCTCTGTCTCTGTCTCTGTCTCTGTCTCTCTCACACACACACACACATACACACAGTATAAAAACACAAAGGTAGGGGTTAGGGATTTAGCTCAGTGGAAGAGCGCTTGCCTAGCAAGCGCAAGGCCCTGGGTTCGGTCCCCAGCTCCGAAAAAAAAAAAACCAAAAACCACAAAGGTGGTCCGGTCCCTTCATTCCAGCACTTGGGAGTCAGAGGCTGGCCTGTGAGTTGGAAGACCAGCCTGATCTGCATTGTAAGTTCCAGGCCAGGCTACATAATGAGACCCTGCCTCAAACAAAACAAACCATCGAGCTGCCTAACAATTGTATAAGAGGAGAAAAAGTAAGACTCTTTTCTAAGCTCAGTCCTAAGTACCCCCTTGCCAGGGAGACCCACTAGAAGAATACCCTCCACTCTGCGTGTATGTGCAGGCACATGTGTAAACATGCATGTGTGTGTGTGTGTGTGTGTGTGTGTGTGTGTGTGTGTGTGTGTGTGTGTGTGTAGGGGTCAAAGACCTACATTAGGTGTCTGTCTACCTCAGGAATTCAGTTAGGTTGGCTGGCCAGTGAGTCCCAGGGATCCTGTCCTTAACGTGGGGGTTACAGACACACACTACTGCACCTGGCCTTTTACATGGATACTGCAGATCCCAACGCTGGACTTCATGCTTCCATGACCAAGCTCGTAGCTGACTGGTTCATCCCTTTCCCCCTTTGCTCCACCCCAGCTTCCAGCACTTTCAGAGCTGCCCAACCTTCTGATGTGTCCTGTGAACAGCCACGTCTCTTCGTCTACGAATAAGCCTCTATATTGTTTTCTCTTGACTCTGACACTGCTCCTCAACTGTGTGCTTGGGTCACTTTCTATATAAAATGAGCCTTGGAAGGGCTGGAGAGATAGCTTGGTGGTTGAAAGCTCTAGCTGATCTCCCAGAGGACCCAGGTTGATCCTCAGCACCCACGTGATAACTCGGCTGTTACTTCAGTTCCAGGGGATGGAACTCTCTCTTCTGGCTCTCAGGCACCACATGCACAGTGGTGGTGGACAGACAGATGTAAAAGCAGGCATAACATCCTCACATACCCATATACATAAAATAAATTTCCATTTATTCTGTACACACACACACACACACACACACACACACACACACACACACACCAGCCAAAAATAAATCTATTCTTAAGTAATCAGACGTCCACGTGAAGGGGAAGGAAGATGTTCATTTGGGACCCTCAAGCAAGCCCATGTGAGAGCAATGATTTGCAGACTGAGATGCCAAGAAACTGCCCGTGATGCTCTCCGCTCAAGCCTTCCGCATCTATGCTCCAGAAAGGACCCTGGCAAAGGCCTCTGTCTGCACACTGTCCTCTTTTACTGCCCTGTGAGTGCATTTGGCTTATAAGAAGCAGGCTTTGAACCCTTCGTTCTCCTAAACCAGAACACCATGTTCCACCGCCCAGAATGAAGCCCTGTCACAAGCTGTGACTTAAGATCGTCCTTTTCTTTGACAAATTATAACGTATTTATAAAAGGAAAAGTGTTTTCCCCTCTTCCCTTGTCTTATTTCAGATTCCCAGGGAGGGGATGTGTCCTACTCAGGCTAGAAGGGCATTTTGGAGCGAGGGTTTTGATGTTAAGCAGAGGTAGATGAGGCCAGTGACACCCTGGCAGAGGACAAAGGAGAGCTGAACTCTCTTCTCATGTTGGTTTGAAAAATCTAAATACGGGGAGCCTGTGTTTTGCACCGGCTCTGCTCAAGAACGCCCGCGGAAGCCGTGACTGAGAAAGTAGGCTGCGCTGTACACAGGTCCTGGCGTGAATGCCAGGATCCTTGTTCTTTACTCTTCCAGGCTTCTCCCTGTGGGCTGGGTGTCAGCTGAGAGTCAGGACCAGGGCCAGGCCACATCAGCTCTCTAGACACTTCTTTTGGAGCGCCTTTGTTATGTCATGAATTCCTCTGGCATCTGTGGGAGCCCACGATCCCCTCTCGAGAGTGTTGTTTCCAAAACCCATGAATAAAGTATCACAGAGCCAGGACCAACAGACAGGCCTGTCTCAAAAACAAAAACAAAACAAAAAACCCCCAAAACACCCCCTTTAAAAAGCCCCGAACTACAAAACCTAAGATGTAATGAAACATCTAAGAACTATGGCTTTGAAGGGATAACACAAGCGATGTCTGTGCTAAGGCAGTGAACCCAGCCCAGTAGGCAGAGCTGTGAGCCCCTCTGGGTGCTGAGTGCTCGGAATGCTGGGTTTGAGCCCTACTGGGAGACAAGCAGTCTCCTGACTGAGCTACATTCCCGGCCCTGGAAAAACTGTACTTTCTGTTCCCCGTGTAATTTCAGCCATCAAGAGGTAGAGGAAGGTGAGTCATGAGTTCGAGATCATCTCCTGCTACACACAGTGAGTTTGAGCCAGTGTCTTAGATTTCTATTTCTGCTGACCATAGAACACCAGGACCAAAAGCAGCTTGGGGAAGAAAGGGTTTATTTCATCTTCTAACTACTCAGGTCACATCTTGTCACTGAGGAAGTCAGTCAGGAATGAAAGGCTGAAACTGAAGGAGAAGCCATGGAGGAATGCTGCCCCTGGCTTGATGCCCCTGGCTTGCTCAGTCTGTCTGTTTCCTTCCTTCCTTCCTTCTTTCCTTCCTTCCTTCCTTCCTGAAGACTTATTTATTTAATGTATATGAGTACACTGTAGCTGTCTTAGACACATCAGAAGAGGGCATCAGATCCCATTACAGATGGTTGTGAGCCACCATGTGGTTGCTGGGAATTGAACTCAGGACCTCAGGAAGAGCAGTCAGTGCTCTTAACCACTGAGCCATCTCTCCAGCCCTCAGTCTGTTTTCTTCTACCACCCAGCCCTTATACTGTCTGTCCAAGGATGGCACTGGCCCCTCCCATGTTGTCAATCATTAAGACAAAGTGCCCAATGGCTACACCCACAGGCCAGTCTGATGGAGGCATTTTTCTCAATTAAGGTTCCTTGTCTCAGGTGACTCTAGTTTGTGTCAAGTTGACAAAAAAATTAACCAGAACAGCCAGTCTGGACTACATGAGACTGTCAACAAAACAACAACCAAACAACCAAAAAGCAAAAATGAAAACCAAGCTGGTTAGTGATGGAGCCTGCACTGCTCTTGCAGAAGACTTGAGTTCGATTCCCAGCACCCACCCACAGCAGATGCTATGAGCGCATCTCCCCACCAGATAAGCAAATAAGCAAATTTAAAAATAAACTATTTTGGGGGCTTGGTATGATGACACACACCTTTAATCTTAGCACTCTGGGGGCTGGGGAGATGGAGATATATATATATATATATTAGACCCTGGACTCAAGGTGAGGCAGGAGTATCAGAAAGTTGATGAGACCAGAGCCTTCCAGTAAAAAGATCCTATCTCAAAAACCAAAGTCACAAATCACAGTCCTGACTTTCTTTGGTGATGAACAGCAATGTGGACGTGTAAGCTGAATAACACCCCCCCCAAAACCCAAAAAACAAAATCAAGCAATAAACTGGGATATAATAAAAGGAAGAAAAAGCCCATACATGGTTGGTAGACACTTGTAACCCCAACATTCATGAAGCATAGACTGCTTGAGGCTAGAGAGTTACAGGCCAGCCTGGGCTACATAATGAGACCATATCTTTTCTTTTTTAAAGATTTATTTATTTATTATATATGAGTACACTGAAGCTGTCTTCAGACACACCAGAAGAGGGCATCGGATCTCATTACAGATGGTTGTGAGCCACCATGTGGTTGCTGGGATTTGAACGCAGGACCTCTGAAAGAGCTGTCAGTGCTCTTAATCGCTGAGCCGTCTCTCTAGCCCGAGACCATATCTTAACAACCACAAAAATCCAAACCAGAAAAAACCAGCCTTCATGACTGCCACAGTACGGTAAGCCCGACCCTCACCTGGGCCCTTTCATCAAGCCTAACATCCTTAGGAACTCGGTGAGTTCTAACCCCAGTGAGGGCTCGGGTGCTGGCTGCAGGCCTCTGGCTTGTCACAGACATGCCTTTGGTAGGCCTAATCGAGGGAACACCAGGGTGACATGAGTTCCCTTTGGGGAAGACTTTTCTGCCTTCCTGTGAGAAATGCAGCGCGGGCTCAGCGTGCCAGCAAGAAGCACTGGTGCCGGGTGTACTGGGCCAAGATAGTGAAGGAAGAGTGGGCGAACCTGGAGAACGGCACAGTGGCCCAGGGCTTAGAAGGGGTGGGAGAGAAGGGTGTAGTGAGTGGCCCCTATGTTTTTCTACTTTAAGGTTTGCCTCCAGCCAAAAAGATAGACCTGAACCTTGTGCCCCTCCCTGTTCCTCTCCAATCCTCTCCTGCCCTTCATGGCCCTTCTGAGGCCAGCCGCCTACCAGGCCCCTGGCATGCCAGGCTTCGCAGCTGGCCCTGATTGTCATTGCTCCCCAGGGAGTCATGGGAACACATTCCCCTTGCCCTCTTCACCCCCCTCTTCCCAGACGAGGCCAGGCCCTAACAATGCCCCCTCAGCCATCCAGTGGCCTGGACACAATGCCCCTGTTTCGGTTCATTGCCAGCTCCAGGAGGCCCGCTGGGTTTCCTGGCCTGTCTTGCATATATATAACTCTAGCTTCCAGAAGAGAGTTAAAAAAAAAAAAATTAAAAATAGTGTGTCGGTGGGGGTGGGGCCGGGCGCTGGAGGGCTCTGACTCTTCCTCTGAATATCTTAATATATGTACAAAGTCCGCCACCCCTCCTCTACCCCCTCTCCCACCAACCCCCGCTCCGTCTCCTCCATAGCTGTATTTGCCATGCGCCTGTCAACTTGGGGCCCTAATGCAGGTGTCAGCTACAGAAACGAAGAAAAGCGGATTGCTCCATTGTGCCCAGCCTCTGCTGCTGCTGCAGCCCACGGTGGTAACCTGAGGGCTTAGGATGTGGCAGGCGCTGGGCCCTGCACGATGTGTGCCAGGGATGGAAACCGGTCTGACCTAGGCTGAGCATGGGCTAGCTCACCGTTGTCACACCCAGCCCCACCTGGCACTTGCTGTGCACTGTAGCTTGTCACCTCTAAGACCATTCGAGATCTAAGATGCACTGGTTCCCTAAAACGGAAGAGAGGAGCTGGAGACTTAGCTGAGTCGCAAAGCATTGCTGCTATGTGACACACTTGAGGCTTCTTGCCCTCATCACCGAAAAGAGAGGAGGGGGAGGGGTGTGGGAGAGGAAGGAGGAGGAGAGATTAAAAATGTTAGAGATTTTTTTTTTTTTTTTTTTTTTTTTGGTTTTTTTTTTTGGTGTTGGGGTCCGAACCCAGGGCCTTGCGCTTCCTAGGCAAGCGCCCTCCCCACCGAGCTAAATCCCCAACCCCTAGAGATGTTAAAATATGAAAGTTTCAGGACCTGGGTATGGTAGTATGGTATGCACACCTACCACTTAGAAGGGGAAGACCACTCAGGAGTTCAAGGTTATCCTTCGACACCTTTTCCCTCCCTCCTACCTCAGGATCAGTGGAATCGGAGTTGTCTCATTCAATTGTCCTCCGAATGTACTTCCCCTCTCCTTGTCTCTGGGCCTGTGTGTACCTATTTCAGACAACTATCCTACTCTCATGATGAACAAGCCATCTCTTTTATTCTACATTGTGAAAAATTCAAGATGAGAGAGAGACAGAGAGAGAGAGAGAGGTGTGTGTGTAATGCGAGCATGTGTGTGCTTTTGATTTAAGGTCTCATGTAGCCCATGCTGGCATTGACTTCATCAGGTAGCTAATACTGGCCTTGAACTGATCTTTCTGCTTCTGTCTCCCAAGAACTGAGATTACAGATGTGCACCTCCATTGTTTGGGTTGGTTCATCTCCATTTTATGTTTATCTATCTATCTATCTATCTATCTATCTATCTATCTATCTATCATTATTCATCATCTATCTACCTATCTATCATCTATCATCCATCATCTATCATCTATCTATCAATCATCTATCTATCAATCATCTATATATCTATCATTTATTTATCATCTATCTACTTAGCTACCATCATCTATCATCTATTATCTCTATCTATCTATCTATCTAACATCTATCATCTATCTTTCTATCTATCATCTATTATCTATATCTATCTATCTATCATCTATCATCTATCTATCTATCATCTATCTTTCTACCTATCATCTATCTATCATCTATCTATCTATCTATCTATCTATCTATCTATCTATCATCTATCTTTCTACCTATCATCTATCTATCTATCATCTATCTATCTATCTATCTATCTATCTATCTATCTATCTATCATCTATCTGTATGTATGTATCTATTTTTAGAGAGAGTGCCATTATGTAGCCATTGGGTTCTTAGAACTTGTTAAATAGACAAAGCTGAGACCCCTCTGCCCTTACTTCCTGAGTGCTGTCACTACCCCCATTAAGAACACATTTTTAACACTGACTTGTTTGTGTTGTAGGGTTGTGTATGTGGGGCTAACAATGAACTGAGAGAGTCCGTTCTCTCCTACCTTGATCTGGGTTCTGTGTATTCTTCGCTAATTGAACTCCAGTCCTCAGGCTCATGGGCGGCCATCTATCTCACTGGCCTTGTCTCTATTCTTTTATCATTTTTAAAGGCTTTTTTTTAAAAGATATGTTTTATTTTATTTTATGTGTATAAATATTTTAATAGTTTGTTTCAAATTTTTTATTTTATTTTTAGGTGTGTGTGTGTGTATGTATGTGTGTATGTGTATATGTGGTGTGTGTATGTGTGTATGTGTGTGATTGTGGTGTATGTGTATGTGTCTGTCTGTCTGTATGTACGTACGTGTGTGTGTGTGTGTGTGTGTGTGTGTGTGTGTGTGTGTGTGTGTGTTATGACGGTCTCCACTGAGAGAAGGAAAGGGGACTGGATCCTGTAGAGTTGGAGATACAGAGGATTGTGAGCTGACCTACTGACCTAAGTGGATGCTGAGAGTCAAGCTCGGATCTTCCGGAGGAGCAGTACATATTGTTTGTTTGTTTATGCATTCATTCATTCATTCATTTAGAAAAAGTCTCACTTTGTAGCACAAGATGGCCTGGAACTTACCAGGCTGGCCTTAAACTCACAGAGATCCTCTGCCTCCCAAGTGCTGGGATTAAAGGCACCAGCACTGCCCAGTTTCATCTTCTTTTTTTTTTTTTTTTTTTTTAAAGATTTATTTATTTTATGTATGTGAGCACACTGTCGCTGACTTCAGACACACCAGAAGAGGGCATCAGATCCCATCACAGATGGTTGTGAGCCACCATGTGGTTGCTGGGAATTGAACTCAGGACCTCGGGAAGAGCAGCCAGCGCTCTTAACCACTGAGCCATCTCTCCAGAACCTTCATCTTCATTCTTATAGCAGCTGACATTGCATTGAGCACTCTTGGGACCTTAGGTAGTGTTCTAAGCATCCGCAGCTCATTCACCATGGCGACAGCCCTATCAGACAAGCTGCTGCTGCTGCTTCTTCTTCTTCTTCTTCTTCTTCTTCTTCTTCTTCTTCTTCTTCTTCTTCTTCTTCTTCTTCTTCTTCTTCTTCTTCTTCTTCTTCCTCCTCCTCCTCCTCCTCCTCCTCCTCCTCCTCCTCCTCCTCCTCCTCCTCTTCTTCCTCCTCTTCTTCCTCCTCCTCCTCCTCCTCCTCCTATTGTTTTCCCCATTTACAGATGAAGAATCAGAGCCAGCTCTAAGAATCTCCTACATCATTGTGGGCCTGGTCAGGGAAGGGATAAAGCCACTCTATGTTTTTTTCCTCTCTCTTGGGAGAGGCATGATCCCTCAGAAGTTTCTCCCACTGAACACAGGGGCTTCCTGATGGCTAGGACCACACAGTGACACCGGGAGTGTCTACTTTCGCTGTCCTCCCATGTCTATATCTTAGTCTTCCTGACCTGCGGATGAGAGAAGCTGTGTTGGGACCAGTTGGTGCCCAAGCAATATCAATAGTACTGTGACATTTACTGGGGATCCCTCTGTGCCTCACAGGACACCATGTGTGAGGAGTTGCAGACTCACCTGGAACGGCAGGAGAAGCTGGACATAGTCATGGTGCAAGGCAAGCTGGGAAGTGACCAGGGGAGGAGAGAGGCACTGCTTAGTACCTTGATGACCTGTTTAGTATTGCCAACAATTACAGGTTTTTGGGTTTGTTTCATTTTGTTTGATACAGGGTCTCATGTAGCCTAGGCTAACCCTGAACTTGCTAGATGGCTAAGGATGACTTCACACTTCTGATCCTTCTGTTTCTATCTCTCTAGTGCTGGGGTTACAAGTATACATCATCACAACCGGTTTTATTCAGAGCTGGGGATGAACCCCAGGGCGATGAACCCCAGGGCAAGCACTCTCCCCAACCGAGCTACAGTCCCACACGCTATTTCTGTTTGTTGTTTTGGTTGTTGTTGATGTTATTGTTGTTGGTTTTTCTGAGACAAGGTTTCTCTGTGTAGCCCTGGCTGTCCTGGAACTTGCTCTGTAGACCAGGCTGGCCTTGAAGTCAGAAATCCACCTGCCTCTGCCTCCCCAGTGCTGAGATTAAAAGGCAGTTGCCAGTTTTATCAGAAAGCCAGGTGCTTGAATTTCAAAATTAAACCATTCTGTGTGTCAGTCTGAAAATTCTACTTCCTGTTTCTTCATCTCACCCTGACACCTGTCAGCACAGCTCCCCACATTCCAGGTCTGGGGCAAGCACAGCCCTTCTTGAACTAAGGCACTGTCAGCCAGCCAGGGTGAGGGTCTGCCTGGCTCTGAATCCTTGCCTTTGTATGAGACCACCTCTCCAGTGGGTAGGGGGTCTACTCAACCAGAGCTGGCATGATGACAGAACATCTCTAGGGACAGTAAACTGCCAGTCAGTGTAGCGTCGTGGGATCACTCAAGAGGAACGAGATGTCGCAGATGTAGAACTCCCCACTGCCTTCTGCCAGAACTCAACAATGGAGGCCTCTGTGCCCCTTAATAACATGAAGCCACTGTAGAGACATTTCTTCCAATTATGCGTCCCTTGTAATGATGGGACACTCACGTTTGGAGTGCTCTTTTTTTTTTAAACTAAGAATGTATATTTATGGGAGGTTTGTGTGAAAGAAATAGCTTTAAATTATCTGTCACTTGTCAAGCTTCGTAATGAGCATATTGTGCAGGTCCCATGGAAGTAATTCTTTAGTCTTGCACTAATCTGCAGGCTCCAGGTGTCTCAGATGTATCTGCTTTGCTCATGGATGAAGAGCCCCAGATCCTACAATGTCACACACACACACACACACACACACACACACACACACACATTCACACACTCACATATTCACACACACACTCTCTCACACACTCTCACATTCATACACACACACTCACACACACTCTCTCACATACTCTCACACACACATTCTCTCACACACTCTCACACTCACACACAGACACACAGACACAGACACACAGACACACACACACTCTCTCACACACTCTCACATTCATACACACACACTCACACACACTCTCTCACACACTCTCACACTCACACGCATAGACACACACACAGACACAGACATACAGACAGACAGACACACATACACACACACACTCTCTTTCACATACTCTCACACTCATACACACACACTCACACATACTCTCTCACACCACACACACAGATACATTACACACAGACCCCCCCACACACACACAGTAGGTGTTCAGTCGATGGCCATGGCACAAATGAGTGAGGTTCAATGGAAATGATTGTGAGCCTTGGTCACACAGCCTAGGATTCCTGTTTATGTCTATTTAAATATATGGAGTGAGAGGTCTAACCATTTACTGTTTCATCATTCTGCTTGCTTGCTTGCTTGCTTATCTATCTATCTATCTATCTATCTATCTATCTATCTATCTATCTATCTATTTATAAATAGGGTTTCTCTATGTAGCTCTCGCTGTCCTGGAACTTGCTCTGTAATCCACACTAGCCTAGAAACCAGAGATCCACCTCCTCTGCCTCCCAAGTGCTGGGATTAAAGGCGTGAGCCACCGTATCCATTCTGCATCTCAGAAAGAACCAAAGGCAAGATTTCTCCAGGGAGAGGGCACAGAACCAGGTTCCACTACCTCCAAGTGCTCCCTTAGAGATGGGGCTGGTGTAGATGTTGGTAGGTGTAAGTAACACTAACCAAGCCAGAATCCACCCTAGTATTCTTCGGAAGCCACTAATTATATCCTAATTCTGGCTCTTGGGACATTATCAAGGGCAGCCCTGGATTTTGCAGAGGAACAGGCTAAGTTCTCACTTTGCTGTGTGACCTTGAGCTGTGAGGGACCCTCTCTGAGCCGATTCCCTTCTGCATCCTGCAGATAAATAAGCTTCATTTCTGGGATTATAAGGTCGAAAGAAGAGCATCAGTTGAAGTGGCTGCCCAGTGATGGCGGATTAGTGTTTGGGTGCCAGTCAGCCTCAGAAGAACTGCTGACACTGAGAACAGCCTTATCAGGATCTTCCAGGCTCTGGGCCGAGGGGTCCAACTCTCCGGCCTTTTCAGCTGTCCACTACTTAATAACAGGTCCAAAAGCTCATTTTCTTATAAGGAATTCTGCTCTTCACCCCACAGTCCATTCTGCTGCTCAGAACCTGGGGGGCTGGTGGGAAAGAACACCTCTGTCACTTGGATATATAGTTGATTTTATTTTATTTTTTAAAGAAAGGGTCTTATTGTGTAACTCTGACTGGCCTGGAATTCTCTGTGTAGAGCAGGCTGGTCTTGAATTCACAAAGATCCACCTGACTCTGCCTTTGGAGTGGGGGAATCAAAGGCGAGCGCCACCTCACCTGGCTTAAGTTCCCTCTGTATAATGGGTATCACCATTTTTCACTCAGTGGCTCAGTGTCCTTGAATCTCTAGGCCTGAATGCCTGTGACAGTAAGCATTTATAGGATATGAAGTTGAATATTTTGGAAGGGTAAGGCTTTGCAAAGCCCTTGGCCTTGGTGTCTCCAACTCTGGGTAACGTAGCCTTTTAACCTACTAGGAAAACTCAGTTCAATCGCTATAAAATGAGATAGTATTATGTTTCCCCCTCCGGCAACCATCTCGATCCTCGATACATAACAGATGCTCAGTAAGTGTTTGTTGAATGACTATGGAGTAACAGAAGGCTTTACGAAAGCGAGTGTCCTTGTTAATGGGTCCCTTAGGAGAGCCAGAGGACAGCAAACCCTACATCTGGCATGAGAATGTGCCAACCTCTCTCATTCTGCTGTGGTGTCAGTGTCAGGCTTGGTTACCCTGAAGGTTAGCCTTCGGCTCCTCTACTGTGCTGTGGAGGGTGGGCAGCACAGGCATGGGCACAGGCAGACCCAGGTCAGGGGGCCTAGTGTGGGCCACATTCTGTCACTGAATGTGCAGGCACCAGCCCTGAATGGGCCTCCTTTTCCCATCTGTACAGCGAGAGGCTCATGTGCTCTCTGTGGTTCTTCCCTGTTCTGACACATTCCAGGATTTGCAATGAGTAATTTCACAAACTGTTCATGAGTGGGGGAAGGAAAGACACCCTCGCTGCTTTCCAAATCACCACAGAGTCTACAGAACACTTTCCAGTCCCTATGCTTCTATCCTCATGCAAACTTGAGACAGCCAAGGCAAGATCTAGGTGCCCATTTTATTTTTTTAAACACAAAACTGAACTGAAAAGCATCCTTGGGGGCTGCAGTTTGCTTGCTTTATAACAAGATCTCATGTGGCCCTGACTGCCTACATGGCCAAGGATGACCTAGCACTCTCCTGGGCTTCCTCTATCTACCTGACCTGCTGGGGTTGCAGGTGTATGCAACTATACCCAGCTGTAGGAATTGTAAATTTCGGCTCCACTCCACATTTTCATTGTAAAGGTATACCAATTTGTTTTCAAAGATGAACACATTATCTGGGATGGGCATAAGTGTTCCTTGTGTTTCTTTGTTTACATTTTTATTTATTTCTTCTTCTTTTTATTTTATTTATTTTATTTTTTTTCGGAGCTGGGAACCGAACCCAAGGCCTTGCGCTTGCTAGGCAAGCGCTCTACCACTGAGCTAAATCCCCAACCCCTTCTTCTTTTTAAAAAATATTTTATTTATTTAATATGTATATGAGTACACTGCAGTTGTCTTCAGATACACCAGAATCCGTTACAGATGGTTGTGAGCCACCACGTGGTTGCTGGGATTTGAACTCAGGACCTCTGGAAGAGCAGTCAGTGCGCTTAACCATTGAGCCATCTCTCCAGCCCCTATTTATTTATTCTTGCTGTATCACAGTCCATGTCCTGGGACTTAATCTCTTCCAATCTTGACCAAAAGACTCTAAACTGGAACTGGGGATAGTGGTCCAAACATGCAATCCTAGCACTCAGGAGGCCATGCAGGAAGGTTACATTGATTCAGTTTGAGCTACTACATAGCAAGATTCTATTATCTTAAAAAAAAGGTGTGTGCGTGTGAATAAACCAAGCATAATGGCTAACCCGTTCAATTCCAGACTTGGGAGGCAGAAGCAGGCATATTTAAGCGTGTTCCAGGACAGCCAGAGCCAGACAATGAGACCATGCCTCGAAAAAACAAAGAAACAAATTACCCCCCCCCAAAAAAAACCAAAAATAAGGGGGGCAGAGGCGGCCTGGGATTGATTCTAAATTGACCAAGGTTGGGTGGTTCAAAGTTAACCGACGCCTTGGTATTTCTGGGCCTTGGAGAATCACAGCCTCCTCAATGCATCCTGGTTCACCTCTGCCCTCAGCCTCCATTTCTCTCATACCCAGAAAGGGTATGAGAAACAGCCCCTGCTAAGCCAGCCCAGAGTAACGTGGAAGATAAAGTAGTATGAGGTGATGGTGAAAGTACCCCGGCTTAAGAGCTCCTTGTAGCTTACACTGGACTTGGGGACTTGAATATTGTCAGCTACTCTTCTTGTGGTCATCCCCACCTGCAAGGGCAGGAAGTATGTAGGTCTTGTTAAACCTTTCGCGTGTCTATTCCCAGTATTGGCAAGATGCCTGTCAGAGAGGACAACAATGCTGATCAGATAGGCTGACCTGAGCAATCAGAAATGCTGATGGAGGACCTCAGGATTAAAGGCTCCCTCCATATGCACCCTCCCCACCCCCGCACCGCCCTCTGTGAGGCCTAACGTGGAGTTACTTAGTTCAATCTCTTCACATTGTAAGCATCTGCTGCCTCTCAGTTCCCTTTTTTCCTTTTCACTAAGTCAGGAGTCAAGGTCTGGGTTGAGGATGGGACAATAAACAGGCTCTCAGGCGTTTGTGATTTTTTTTTTCTTTTCTTTTTTTCGGAGCTGGGGACCGAACCCAGGGCCTTGTGCTTGCTAGGCAAGCGCTCTACCACTGAGCTAAATCCCCAACCCCGCATTTGTGATTTTTTGAGACAGGGTCTCACTGTGTAGTCCTGAATGGCCTGAACTTGGAAAATCCGCCCGCCTCTGCCTCCCAAGTGCTGGGACTAAAGACAGGCGCCATTGTGGACTGACCAAACGAATGAACGCTAACTGGGCGTTGGCTACTAAAGGAATTTCAGTAAAATGAGACTGAGATCAAAGCCACACATCCCTACTCATTTCCTGGCACCCCTCTTGGGCTTGGCTTCTGGGTGACAGGGAAGAACCCATGATGTGAACTAATGGAATAAGTGGGTCTTAAGACCGGAGATGTGGCTGAAGTGAGCTTTGGAGGTGAGCCTGAGCGTGCAGAAGAAACAGTTTCTGGACTGTAAACTGAGGAGGTGGAGACCACAGGTTGAGAGTTTAGGGGCTCATGCGGCATGTGGAGACTGCGGGACGTGCAGAACCGAGTACGAAGTTTGTTGCCTTCGCCAGACCCCGCCACCCATCGAGTGGGCGGTGAAGGGGGCGGGGTCCATTGCCCACGCCCCCTGCAGGGCACAGCGAGAGGCAGAAGGGAGAAGGCGCCCGGCACCGCCCGGACAAAGCCTGCGCGCGCCCCGCCCCGCGATTGGCCACCCCGCCCCTGGTCCCACCCTCCGTCGCCTGCCCCGCACGCTGCAACCAATGTCTGCTACCGAAGCCGACTTCGTCACAGCCACGCCGGCCAATGGAGGAGGCGTTCGGCGGCGCGTGGCTCTTTCGCGGCAAAAAGGATTTGGCGCGTAAAAGTGGTCCGGACTTTGCAGGCAGCGGCGGCCGGGGCGGAGCGGGATCGAGCCCCCTCGCCGCGGCCTGCCGTCATGGGCCCGCGCCGCCGCCGCCGCCTGCCTCCCGGGCCACGCGGGCCGTGATTGCCATGGCCGTAGCCCCGCGGGCGGCCAGCACGCGCCGGCGCTGGAGGCCCTGCTCGGGGCGGGCGCGCTGCGGCTGCTCGACTCCTCGCAGATCGTCATCATCTCCACCGCGCCCGATGTCGGCGCCCCGCAGGTCCCCACGGGCCCCGCCGCGCCGCCCGCTGGCCCTCGCGATCCTGACGTGCTGCTCTTCGCAACGCCGCAGGCGCCCCGACCCGCGCCTAGTGCACCGCGCCCGGCTCTCGGCCGCCCGCCGGTACGGACCCTAGGCGCGGGCGGGGGAGGGGCGGGCTGCAGCGCTGGGCGGTGCGGAGTCTGGGCTGGGCCTCGGGGCTCCGCCCCGGGGCGCGCGCTGACTGCCTGCCTTGCCCTGTCTGTTTGCTGCGCCTTGCTCTGGGCCTCAGCGTCTTCACCAGAGCGGCGGGTTTATTAATGATAATGGCTCACGTGTATTCAGCTGGTGCTTGCTTATTGCACGCCCAGGCTTTGGCACACTTGGAGTCGACCAAAATTCTCAACTCTGTTGTGAGCTGGGTGTTGTCACGTGCCCATCTGCCAGAGGGAGGAACTGAGGCCCAGAGACAGGGAAGTGCTTCACGCAGCTGCAGATGGTGGGGCTGGTATTTGAACTGATGTCGGCTGGCTTGCTGCAGAACCTATGGCTAGTTAGTGCGCACAGTTGCTTGTTGGAGATGAAAGAGGGTGACTGTTGGAGACATCCTCGAGAGACCCTCCTTCGTGGCTCTGCCAGGTGCAGGCCTGGCCTTCCAGGCCTCTGGGGATAGGCCTCTTGATTGGGAGGCCTTCTCTGCAGGGGCGGGGTGCTGGGCCAGCTGCTGCAACCCTTCCTCTGCCTGTCCTTCCATCTGCCACCCTTCCAGCCCCTGGTTGCCATGGAACTTTATTAATCAGGCGGACAGACCCCTGAGACTCTGGAAGACTGGGTGGGCTGGGCCCCTGAGAAGGGGCCTCCAGTCCTGGAGAGAGAAGACGTGGGAGGGAGATCCCTGGATAAAGTCTTTTCCTGATCCTAAGTAGCAAGACCAGTTTAGGCTGGGGGCCTAGAAAAGGCAGCGGAAGTGGAGAGTGGAACTTGGATCTAAGCAGGGGCCAGCTCAGCCAGTGGGCCACCAACTTTATTGTAGGGGTGGAGCAAGCAGGAGGTGTTCACAGCAGGGGGCTTGGAGCAAGCGGGAGGGGCCAGACCCAGTACCGGAGTAGAAACTGTTCAACTCCTGATGGGGGTGCGGGTGGCAGCTGGTCCCAGAGGCATCTTAGAGAAGGCCCATACCCCCTTTGGCCCAGTGCCCAGTGCTGCCTTCCTTCCGGAATCACCAAGATGCTAATAACAATAACAATAGCAACCACCATTGTTTTGAGGACGTTTTGGGTGCCAGGCTCTGTGCTAAGCACTTTACCCACTTAACCCTGTGGACAGCCTTACTTTTTCATCCTTCCATAGATGAGGGGGCTGAAGCCCCAAAATGATGGAACTTCTTAATCATTCTTCTAGGGAATGGTATTTCCTGATTGTTAAAGCCCTTTCCTCGCACTGAGGAGGCCGGCCAGTATTTGGTGGGTCAGCTGGCTTGCCTTCCCTCTACTCCACGGGCCTGTACCAGTAGGTAGAAGGTTGGGCCCTGGGCAGATATTCTACATTTGACCAAACATTGCATTCACTCAAGTTGTGGAGTTCGTGAGTCCCCATTATGTGCTAGGTGCAGAGGTACTTAAGGATCCCCTGCCCCCATGGTACTTAAGGCCCAGCAAACATTTTCTGTGGGAGAGGTTGACACCATCCTGGAGCCAAAGGCCAGGAATGCAAATCTGGATTTTGGCCTCTACTGACTTTGCTCTGGAATTTGGGGTGGCGGGGGGCAGTCCTTGAAATAAACTACAGGCTTGGCTTCCACCCAGTGAGCACTTGCTGGGTGCTTCCTGTGTACCTCTCTACACCTCTTTGCAATTCAGACATTCTTCCTGCCCTACCTACCTTTACCTTGTTTGTCTGTCTGTCTCTGTGTGTGTGTGTGTGTGTGTGTGTGTGCGCGCGCGCGCGCGTGTGTTTATAGATTCTATCGGGGGTGTATTGACTAGGGAGAAGCAGAGACAGGAGAATCCACATGTTCAAGGCCAGCCAGGGTTACCTAGAGTGAAACTGTACCTTAAAGGAAGTTGGTCTGGAGAGATGGTTTAGCCATTGAAAGCACTTGCTGTTCTATATGACAACTTGAGTTTGATCACAGCCCCAACACTGAGGTCACAGATGACCAACTCCAGTTTCGAGGGGTTTGATATTGTCTTCTCCTGTCCTTGGGTACCCATGTTCACATATAGTCATACAGACACAAAGTTCTTTTTAAAAAGAAAACAATTTAAAAAGTAAATTAGTTAAATAAAAATAAATTAAAACACCAACAGCCTATTTTGGTTAACTGACATCTTATAATCCAAGCAGGCAAGAATGAGGATACTGAGTCTTGAGTTCAAAGCCAGCCTGCACTACAAAGACCCTGTTTCAAAATGGTAACAGCAAGACGCTGATGTTTCCATTATAATGTAGTACTTGTTTACTGTGGACAGTATGTGGTGCCATACATTGAGTCTGTAAAAGACAGGCTTAGAGTAGAAAGCTAGCTCTTCTTCAGGGCTCTTGTTTTAGGTGTGACACTGTTACTCTATTATGTGAATCTCTTGCTGGTCACTGTGAGCACTTAACTGCTGTTGGGGATTGGACCCAGAATGGAATGCACACCAAATAAGTACTCTGCCAGTCCCCAGTCTTCAGAACTTTTGTTTTTAATAGTTCTAAAAGTTGCTGTGAGCCACGTGTGATGGCACCTTTATAATTCCAGTACTTAAGAAGTAGAGGTATAAGGATCAGGAGTTCAAGGTTTTCCTGTGCCTGATCCATGTTCAAACAGTACGTCATTCACATTGCCCAGAGGAGGTAACAGTCTGCCCTGGCTCTCCCACAGAAGCGCTCCTGTTTCTGAAACACACTCTGTCAGAAACTGAACTGGAGCAGCTCCTGAGCTTTTAGTCCAGGAAGGGACCATATATGTATTAGCCTGTCACAGTGGTTTCCTTGTGTGTCTGTGAGAGCATTCTGTGCTGGCCTGGACCTGTCTCGGTCTTTTACTGAGACCGCATGCTGTTCCAGGGGCTACACACAGCTTTTGTAGATGGGTGTTTGAAGCACTCAGTTATCAATATCTTCTCCTGTGGTTTTTAGGACCTCAGTGTTGTCTAAAGATGAATGACAGAAACAGCATCAGTCTGAGCACTACTTTAAGGATGCCTTTGGAGATGGGCAAGGGCATCTGGGGCTGTGTCAGCCCATTGGGGTGCATATACCTGGATTTCTTCCTGGCTACAGGTCTTCCAAGGTGGAGACTGCCATACGTCGTCCTACAGTCAGACAAAAGTTTGCTGAGGAAATGTTTGGGATTTAGTCACCACCCTGCTCTGGCACAGACAGCAGAGGCAGTGTCTGCCTTTTTCTCATCGTCTCACTCTCATGTGCTGTCCTCTTCCTTGGCTTCCAGGAGTTGGTGGCAGGATGATGGTGGGGAGTCTTGACGGACACTGAGGCCTGTGGCAGACACTGATGCAGGGGTTTATTGGTCCAGTGTCCAATGAATGACCTTTCTCCAGTGGAGGCAGTGGGCAGGGACAACAGACACATCTGTAGAAGTTGTATTGGATGGAGGAAAAGGCCAGGTTTGAGGCAGTACCGAGAGAGGACAGCAATTGCTCTCTTAAGCAATCGTGCAGGAGGCAGCTTCAGGTGTGTGGAGAGGGCATAGAATAGCGTTAGAGCAGGGCTTGGGAGAAGCTCATCCCCACAGTTCATGTGAGGAGTGCTGTTGGAAGGCTTTACTGAGGCAGAGTGATGTAGAGGGAGACCAGCATGGGGACAGCTGTCCTGTCCGGTGGGAGGGTGATAATGGCTGTGGGTAGAATTCTTGGCAAAAGAACGTGACAGGTGGTGGGCCAGGTTGAGAGGGTTTAGTTGAGAAAGGCCCATGACTGGTGAAGGATAGCAAGTCTGGTCCGGTTAGTGTGTTTTGAGCTATCCGTGGGATTTCGGGGTCCTTCCCGTCACCGTGAAGTTAGAACTTAGGTTAGAGGGCATGGAGGTTAGCAGCTCAGGGTCTTTCTCGCAGACCTGGGTAGGGATTGTGGCTCTGCCACTTCTCTGTGGTCTTGTATGTAGGTTGTAAAGTGGAGGGTTGTGGTGGTGTCAGTCCAAAGAGCAGAGTACACTGAACACAGAGCAGTTGGTGAGCTCCAGCTGCTGCCATGGTTATAGATACGCAAATGAGCTAAAAGCTAGAGGCGGGAGCTGCCTGGGGGACCCAGACCCTCCCTTGGTGGCTGGAAGCACTGGTTGTGTAGTCTCTGTAGGTTGGGACTTGAGGGAGATTTAGCTAGTGCTTCTAGCCTGAGGTGGAGTCCTGTTGCAGCCAGAAAGGTCCCAGGCTGTAGTCAGAAGTGAGACTAAGGTTGCAAGCTTGCCCTGCTCCTCCTCACCTGGAGGAGGTCTCAGCTCTCTTGTCATAGGGGCTTATCCCCAGGGCTACTTGAGAGCATGGCACAAAGCTGTCTCCCTCCCCATCACTTCAGAAGAAGCATCACTGACGTAGTGACCAGTCTCAGCAGGGACACTATCACTCTTGGCTTGCTTTAAGGGGAGAAAGTTAGCAAATATCTTTGAAAGCGCCAAGTCCTGGTGGCATGTGCCTGTAAGCCCGGTACTTGGGAGATAGAGGCAGGAAGATAAGAAAGTAACTCAAGGTCATCTTTGGCTATATAGTGCCAGCCTGGGCTAAATAGTGAGACCTTGTATTTGTAGGAACTAAGGAGACTAATTGGTAGATTGTGTGGTAGCGTTCACGAGGCCTTTATTTTAACCTCTAGCATTACAGTGATGATTTATATGTATTTAAAAGCCACCAGGCTGGTGAGATGGCTCAGTGGTTAAGAGCACTGACTGCTCTTCCAGAGGTCCTGAGTTCAAATCCCAGCAACCCCATGATGGATCAAAACCATCTGTAATGGGAGTCTGATGCCCTCTTCTGGTGTGTCTGGAGACAGCTACAGTGTAATCATATACATAAAATAAATAAATAAATCTAAACAAATTTTTTTAAAAACCACCACCAGCCGTAATGTTGGACCTAAAATTTGAACCCAGGTTTTCAGCCTTGTACTTGACTGATTTGTGTGATAGGGTAATAAATAACCCCATGCCGTGTCCCTCAGGATCTGTCTCTCTTCGCACTCCTAGGCATCATAACAGAGAAGTAAGACTGGGTTTTGGGTATCAAGCCCTTAGCTAAGTCTTCTGTGGTGTCAGTCCTGGTTTTGGGGCATCTTCCTGTGTTTCTGCTACAGGTGAAACGGAGGCTGGATCTGGAAACTGACCATCAGTACCTTGCTGGTAGCAGCGGGCCATTCCGGGGCAGAGGCCGCCACCCAGGGAAAGGTGCCCATTGACTCCAGCTTCTCAGTCCCATACTGGGGGAGGGGCGTAGACATGGTTGTACACTCTGGGGCCCCAGGAGGTGGCTGGAATGGCTGCCTAACAGGACTTCCTTGGGCCTTGGAGGTGGGGAGTTGCCCAGCTACAAGAGGAATGCTTTGGTTGGCAGACAACAGGCACAGAGCCTTTCTGTTTGGCCTGACTAAGGGGAAGGAGCCATTTGCCTCCTGCCTCATCTTGCCACTCCAGATTGCTAGGGAGACAGGTCTGTTGGGGGCAGACTGAGTGTTTGAGGAACCCTGCCTAGCCTAACCCCTGCCCCCCAGGTGTGAAATCTCCAGGGGAGAAGTCACGCTATGAGACCTCACTAAATCTGACCACCAAACGCTTCTTGGAGCTGCTGAGCCACTCAGCTGATGGTGTTGTTGACTTGAACTGGGCAGCCGAGGTGCTGAAGGTGCAGAAACGGCGCATCTATGACATCACCAATGTCCTGGAGGGCATCCAGCTCATTGCCAAGAAGTCCAAGAATCATATCCAGTGGCTGTAAGTACTCATCAGGCAGGTGGGCAGGTGGCAGCCAGACCAAGCCAAATTGGCTTACAGTGGCTTCCTGCATTCCCAACAGCTGGGAAACCAAGGTCCAAAGAGAGTTACCTTCCCTGGGATGATAGAAGGGGAAGAACACACAGGTCTTGCAGATCCAGTTCCCTATAGCTGTAGGTTTCCTATACGTGTGTGTGCATGCACACGCGCACACACACACACGCACACACACGCACACACACGTGCCTTGCCAGAGGTTTCCTGTTCCCTCTCCCATTATTGCTCATTCTTAGATCACTGTGCTGCCACAATTCCAGCTCTTGCTGTCATCATTGAGATGGGCCTTACAGAGGCTTTGGTTTTTTTACTACTTCTCTCTTGTACCTGCTGCCTCCCCAGGCATCCTGCTGCCTTCTCTGACATATCTGCCTTGGCTTTTACTAGGCAATTCTTCATTCTGTATTGTTTTCTTTTCACTTGACAGTGTCTCAAAAATGTCTCTGTGTACATCTAATTCAGCTGTGTCATTCCATGGCACATAGGTGCTATTGTTTCCTTACCTGGCTCCTTGGTGGGGCTCTATAGGTGTTTATTGACTGATCTGATCAGGCATTTTACTAAGCCCGTCCCAGTCTAACTCAAAGCCTAGCCGGGGAGCAGAGCCACAGAAGAAGGACAACTTGCCAATTACTCACAGAAGAGTGGCAGCAGCAGATTGTCTTGAGGGCTAGGGCTGATGGATGGGTCGGGCGCTCAAGGACTGCTGATTCTTGACTGGCTTCCCACAGAGGCAGCCGCACCATGGTGGGGATCGGTCAGCGGCTTGAAGGCCTGACCCAGGACCTGCAACAACTGCAGGAGAGTGAGCAGCAGCTGGATCACCTGATGCACATCTGTACCACTCAGCTGCAATTGCTTTCTGAGGACTCAGACATCCAGCGATATCCTTGGGTTGGTCAGGGTGCATTGAAAGCAGGCATGGCCAGTGGTGGCCCACATTCCTGAGACTATAGAGGTTACCTGAGACTCAGATTATAAAGGATTCTGACTTTGGAAACAAGCCTGGCTCTGCATTTACTCTGAACAAGTTACTTGGATTTTATTGGCCTCAGTTTCATCTGTGAAATAGAGGACAGTAATATCCATTTCCAAAATTGTCAATCCCAGTATGCAGGAGGCGGAGGCAGGCAGCTCTCTCTAAATTTGAGGGCAGCCTGCTCTATAGAGCCAGTTCCAGGGCTACACAGAAATGCTATTTTGGGGCTGAAGAGATGGCTCAGAGGTTAAGAGCACCTTTCACACTGCTCTTTCAGAGGACCTGAGTTCAAATCCCTGCAACCACATGGTCGTTCACAACCATCCGTAATGAGATCTGATGCCCTCTTCTGGGGGGTGTGTGTGTGTGTGTGTGTGTGTGTGTGTGTGTGTGTGTGTGTGTGTGCTAAAAAAAAGAGATGCTATTTGAAAAAAAGGGGGGGGAAAGAGAAGAAAAAGATGGGCAAATGATTTGATAAGTAGATGTGCTTTTGGCCAGTCCTGATTACCTGAGTTTGAGTTCCCAGTGGAAGGAGAAACTAATGCCTGTAAGCTGTCCTCTGACCTGTACATATGCATTCACAAGCACACCTCTGTGGCATGTGTGGGCGCGCGCACACACACACACACACACACACACACACAAATTAAAGGACTGGAGAGATGGCTCAACTGTTAAAAGCATTTGTTACTTTTACAGAGAACCCATGTTCAAATCTTCACATCTACATGGTGGCTCTGCAAATTCTACTTTGAGTGTATCTGGTGCTTCTGACCTCCAAAATCACATACATGTAAGGAAGACACTCATATACAAAAAAGACTAGGTTGAATATGGGGGTGCAAGCCTTTAAAATCCAAACTCTTGGGAAGCAGAAGCATGTGGGTCTCTGAACTCAAGGCTGGTCTGGTCTACATACTTCTAGGCTAGCCAGGGCTATACACAATGACACCCTGTCTCAACCAAACAGAAGAAAAGCTCAGAATGTACTCGTAATTCCAGGGCCAAGTATGAGGCAGAAACTATAACATTGAAGGCCAATTGAGGTTATATATGAAGACTCTAAAAAACAAATATAGGCCACTGGATTACACAGTGAGATCTTATCACCAAAGAGAAAACCTAGTACCAGTAATGACAAACTTTACCTTAGTCATTTAGTTCCTGATTGTAGCTTCAAAGTTAAGGCTTTAATTCACAAAAAGAAACTTTATTAGGAAATGTGCCTTTTAGTGAATATCATTCATTAATTAACAGTGAGATTGTCAAAATCAATTTCCATTTTCTAGCCTGGAGACCTGTTGAGCATTTGATGTGGAATTATTGCAGGCAACCATTAGTTTGGAATTGGATGGGTAGACAGTCTCATTGTTGAGGAAGTTGAAGTTTGGGAATGAGATTCTGAGTACCTACTATGTGCCAGGCCCTGGGCTGAGGGTGTCAAAACAGGAGTGGCTAGGAAGGTATATGCTGAGTCAGTGAAGTGGCCCTTGACTCCCCCGACCCTGGCCTATGTGACCTGCCAAGATCTCCGCAGCATTGCAGACCCTGCAGAACAAATGGTCATAGTGATCAAGGCCCCTCCTGAGACCCAACTACAAGCTGTGGATTCTGCAGAGGTGAGACTTCAGACCTGAAGCCTGACCAGGACAGAGTGGGCTGGGCTGGTGGTCACCTAGGCCTCACCTATCCCGCCTGCTGCCTCCACCCAGACATTTCAGATCTCCCTTAAGAGCAAACAAGGCCCCATCGATGTTTTCCTGTGCCCTGAGGAAAGTGCAGAGGGGATTAGCCCTGGGAGGACCTCATACCAGGAGACATCTGGGGAGGACAGGAATGCTGACTCTGGCACAGCAGGGCCTCCACCATCACCTCCCTCCACATCCCCAACCTTGGATCCCAGCCAGTCCCTGTTAGGCCTGGAGCAAGGTAGGTAGGGGCAGGGTTGGTTCTGTTTGGCAGGTAATTATGGCAGTCCCTCTCCTGCTGGGCCATTCCTAACCTGTAATACCTCCTTTCTCCAGAAGCTGTATTGCCTCGAATAGGCAACCTGAGGGGCCCCATGGAAGAAGACCGGTTGTCACCACTGGTGGCTGCTGACTCACTCCTGGAGCATGTTAAAGAAGACTTCTCTGGGCTCCTCCCTGGGGAGTTCATCAGCCTTTCCCCACCCCATGAGGCCGTTGACTATCACTTTGGTCTCGAGGAGGGTGAGGGCATTAGAGATCTCTTTGACTGTGACTTTGGGGACTTGACCCCTCTGGATTTCTGACAGAAGCCTAGGGACTCGGTGTCTGGAGATGCCCACCTTGTCTGCTGCCGCTTTGGAGCGTCCTGCCCTGGGCCATCCTTCCTGCCTCATTGGAATAGCACGATTCATACTCTCTTCTCTGTCCAGTAGCTTCTAGCTCTGGGGTTTGGTTGCTGCCACATTGAGCAGACCAAAGGGGGAGGATGTTGTACAGTGTATGTGCATGCACCCCATACTGCGCACTGTGTACCTGGGGTGTGTGTGTGTTTATGTGTGTGTATGTGTGTGTGCCGGGGAATGAAGGTGAACACATCTGTATGTGTGCTGCAGACACATCCTGGTGTGTCCACATGTGTGCATGAGTCCATGTGTGCGCATTGGGGTGGGGTGGGCTCTAACAGCACTTTTGGTGTCC
This sequence comes from Rattus rattus, assembly GCF_011064425.1. Lineage (NCBI taxonomy): Eukaryota > Metazoa > Chordata > Mammalia > Rodentia > Muridae > Rattus > Rattus rattus. The sequence goes on along the minus strand of NC_046158.1, from coordinate 133,927,632 downwards.
TTGCTGCAGGGGCCCTGTGAGGCCCAGGGTGGCTGCCTGCTTCCAGAATCCTGTGTCAGCCAGGCTGGGTGGTGCAGCTTGGCTGACTGGGTTTGCAGGGCAGCAAGAGCACTGCTTAAAAGTTTTCCGATCGAAGCTTTAATGGAACGTTTATTTATTTATCGAGGCCTCTGGCAAACCTGGGGAATAAGCAAAGAGTGGGGAGATGTGGGGCCGATACCCCAAATCCCTGTTCTCTGAAGCAAGGGCAGGGTCCCCTACTCAAGGAGCTGAGGCCCAAGCAGTTTATTTATTGGGAGAGAGGGAGACAGACTGACAGCCATGGATGGGCTGGAGAAAGTCCCTTTTTAGAAGGTAGTACCAGCACCCTGGCCACATGCATGCATGTGGATCTGAGATGGAGAGGGTGAGTGAGGGCCTTGGCTGATAGGGTGGGCAGGAGGGGTAGACGTGGGTCCCTCCTGTGGTTGGAGCGCTCCACTGCCCTTCCCACCGGCCAGTCTGCACTTTGGTTTGTTTTCTAACAGTTCTGTTCCCTCCTGCTTTGATTTTTAATAAATATTTTGATGGTGTTAGGGCTGGGTTGGGGACTCTGTGAGGCTAGTGTTGAGGGGAATGTTCATTCCCTGTACCTGACTTAATTTCCTTTCAATTTGTAACCCCTTGAGAAGAGGAAAACTGACCAAGTGATGGGTAGGAGATTATGTGTGTTACCTAAGTACAGAAAAGTGTCAGTCTGCTTGTTGTGCACCTTCTGGTCATTTCTGAGCATTAGTAAAGATGCAACACACAGTGAACTGTGTTTGTGCTGTATGCTTTCCTGTGTGTGTGTGTGGGGGGGGGCATTTGTAGTATGCGTTCCCTCTCTCTAGGCCTTGTGAGAGGACCAGGGAAAGTGCTGGGGCAGAGATCTGGGTGAAGGACTGGGTGACTGGAAATCCATGGCTTGCATTAAACCATAGGAGGAAGTCCTCTGAACTGAGCATTTACAATCTTAAGCGCTATGTTTACTTCTCCTTTACAAGCGGGAGGGGGGATGGGGGGCGCTATTGTTATCCTCATTTGGCAGGGAAGTGCCCAGATAGATGCCCAGATGTAAAAAGCTTGTGGGTTTTATCTATTAGGACTCCTGCACTTAGGGCTTTGCCTGCCCACACCCGACTAGGTGGAGTGCCCGTTCCTGTGGGATTCCTGGCAAGATGTCATTGTCAGTGACTTCTGTGGTGACTCCTTACCCCACTCCTTTTGGAAGCTTCTTCCAGGCGGGGAAACCGAGGCCAGGTGGGGGCGGGGCCGTGCTTGGGCCAATGGGCGTGCGCCCCGCCCCCAACCAGCCTGGGCGGCCTGGTAACCGCAACCCGCAGCCTTGCAAGCCTCTGAGCCATGGCGTGCGCTGGGCTGCTCACTATGTGCCTGCTTGGGCCACCTGCGCCCCAGCCGACGCGACACTCTGCGCCTGCCGCGGGACACGCGCTTTTTCAGGACGTGAGTGGGGCACCGGTGGGCGGGCATCGGGCTCCCTCGGTCTCAGTCCTCCGTGTCTCTGTCTCTCCCTCCGCATCTGTTGGTCTTGCTTCGGTCCCTCTCCTAGACTATTTGTGACCCTGCTGTTCTGGTCTTCCTGCCTTTGTGTTCCTTGTGCTGTCTGTGCCGCTCCGTGCCTCTCCTTGTCCCTCAGCAGTACTGCCCCTCACCCCAAATGTGCCCAATGGGGTTAGGGGCTGTCAGCACTCAGTCACAGCAGCCGGCTCCATGGCAGCCCCTGCTGGGCTGATAGGACCGGGGAGCCTAGACCTAGAAGGAACTCTGCCCTACCCCAGAAGCCTCAGGCCTGATCAAAGGTGGCGGAGTCTTACAGTTGGTAAGGGACTCCTCTCATGGGCAGCAGGTGGCCTTGGGCCCCCTTTTGTAGCTGTAGAGCATCCAAGCTTGTCTTGCTCACTGCACTGAGCACCCCTCTTTCCCCTTTTACTATGTGCTCAGCAAGTCCTGGCTCTCTCCTGCCCTACTCTAGAAGTCTCTGCCAATTTAAGAGGCTGTTTTGCCCCCTCCCCAATGCCCTAGTGACTCAGCACCTTGACCATGGTCCTTCAGGCCCGAGGAGGCATGTTCCAGGTCAAGAGGCATACTGGGATGTGGATGGAGTGTCTTCATTCCAAGCCTAGCTCTCCTGCCCATCCTAATGACCCCGGCCAGGCCACATTGAGCTGCTGTCGTGATCCCACTCTAGTAGCAGAGCTTCTCTCAGTTGGCCTTAAGGGTTACATTGGTTGGTTAGCCCAGTGACCCTGAGGGAGTTGGGTGGAAAGGTTTAGCATTCAGGACCCTGTGCTATATGGGTTCTGTCCAGGCTTTGAACTTGTCTGTCTCATCATTGCCTCTACAAATAAAATCTGCTAACCCTTGCCATCCTCCTTGCCCCTCACACAAATGTGTATACACACATGCCCACAGTCTTCATGATGGGTTGGCCTTATAAGCGGTCCCAGCCCTGAAAGGGTTAAGCTGCTCCCTCACATACTAGTGGGAAAACCAAAGTACCTACTGGCACTGTGGGCCAGCCACTGCCAGCCAGTCTTAAGCAGGCACAAGGGAAAGAGCCTGTTCAGTGAGGGTAGATGGAGAATAGTGTGGACTTGGGAGAACACCCAGAAAAGTCTGAGGGTGTGGGGGGCGATTCAGATCTGATATGGCTTCCAAGGCTTCTCAGGACGAATCGTAGCCCATCTGTCCAAGCTTTTTCAAGCTGGGAACATGCCAAAGGCTGCTACATCAGAGCGAACTCGGGCTTGACTCCAGCTGTGGGAAGTGAAGGTACAGAGAGCTGGTCAGGAGCACCCACCCACCGTGAAGCCAGCCCCACAGCAGGAGGGAGTCAGCATTGGGGCTGGCTGTGGGATCTTCCTGTGCTGCCTTGCTGGAGACTCCTGCAGGACCGCCCTGGGCAGGGGAAGGCGATGCAGGGGGGCTGGCTGGCAAGCTGGAGCCCCGCTGGCTTGGGAGGGGGACTCCTACCTCTCTGACTCCACTCAGAGTGTCCACTTATTCCCCTTTGTCCCTTAGGTTTTCCGAAGAGCAGACAAGAATGGTGAGTGTTTTTTTTCCCCCCTTGGGTCCCACAGTGTGTGTGTGTGTGTGTGTGTGTGTGTGTGTGTGTGTGTGTGTGTGTGTGTGTGTGTGTGTATATGTAGGAGGCAGAGTATGCGAGCCAGGGACTTGGAGTGTGGGGGCTAGGGTAAGAGAGCTAGGGATTTGGAGATGCAGCTTGGAGTAAAGTCTTGAGAGCCCAAAAACGGGGGAGGTCAAGCACGGAACCCTTCCTGGGGAGTGTACTGAATAGGATTCAGGGAAGTGTGGTGTGATCCGAGGCTGGAGGTAGGGGCTTATATTAAGACAGTTCTCTAGTTCGGTGATGGGTGTACAAGACCTTGTGATGTCCTTACAACAGCTCGCTAGGTGGGAATTCATTCCATTTCATGGGCAAAGGAGTAGTAGAGGCTCGGAGAAGTGAGTCAGTGTGGGCCTGGGATCCAGACTTGTGTGGTACGTCACTGAGGCTCCCTGAGTGAGGGTGGGTGGAGCGCGCATTTGGCCTTCACTTTTCCTCTCCCTGGGCTCGCAGACTCTTGTTTCAGCTTCTTTGTGTTCTCAGTGCTTGCCTTTTCATGGGTCTCTTCAAATTGATGGGGCCATTAATTTAACATACATACCCTCAAGCTGGATGGTGGTGGCGCACACCTTGAATCCCAGCATTTAGGAGGCAGAGGCAGGCGGATCTCTGAGTTTGACAGCCTGGGCCACACAGAGAACCCTGGCTTGGGAAAAGAAGAAAGCTAACACTCTCCCCCAAAAGATACCTGCTCTCAATACCTTCTGCTGCAGAGACTCAGACCTCCTTGCATCATCACTCAGACAGAGCAAACCCCATTGTCTTTAGCCTTGCTCTCCTCCTCCTCTCTGCCTCTGCCCCAGGAGGGGAAGCTCTTTCACATCCCAGTCAGTCCCCTGCGCTGTGGAGTCTGGCTGGTGGGCAGGCTTCCAGTGCTTCTCTGTCACTTCCTGGGAAGGTCCTGGGACCAGAACATGGAGGTCTTGTCTACCCTGGGGCAAGGCTGGTCTATAGGGCCAGGGGCTGTGCCCTCAAGTCCTAAGCTATGCTCTGATATGTCCCTGCTGTTCTTTCATGTTTCCACTTGGCAGACATTTGAGTCCCAACCAAATGTGTCCTGGATAAGGTGGGCCCTGTTTCTTTCAGCATATACTTTTTGGGGAACTTTTGTCCTTTTATTCAAAATAGGGCCCCCAGTGGAGTCAGAGCCCTGGGCTATCTGGCCGAGAGATTGTGAATGCTGCTGGCCTCTGGGGAGTCTGGATCTGGGGATAGGATGTGGCTAGGACTCAAGGGTAGCAACACCATGCCCTGTCTCTCCCCAGATGATGGTAAGCTCTCGTTTGAAGAATTCCAGAATTACTTTGCCGATGGGGTTCTCAGCTCTGCAGAGCTGCGGGAACTGTTCAGCGGCATCGATGAGCAGCTCACTGAGTGAGTACAATGGAAGGATTGGCTTGCTATGGCAGAGCAAGGCTAGCTTGTTCCAACTCACTGTGTCCCCTGCTGTCAGGCTCTTGCTGGAGGACAGGGGGTGGGGAGAGACGACAGGGCCCAGTGCAGACTTTCAACCCGCCCACACCTTCTCCAGCTCCAGTCTTGTTGCTACACTGATTCCAGCTGGGACCCCAGAATAACCAGACCTGAGTCACCAACCATGCTCAGCCCTTCCATTCCCAAGTAGAGGATGTTTGAGGACAGCTGGGTTCTGCCTGCCTCTGCCTGGAATCCACACTTCCCCACCTCCCACAAGTCCACATGTCCACATCTGGTTCAAGTGTATGCAACTTCCCCGATTCTTCACTTGGAGATGCACACAGACGCCATGAACATGCACAGCTGCCCTAGCTCCCTTCCCTTCCCTCCCCATCTCCTTAGTGTAAATCCCAGACTAGGTCAGCATTCAAAGCTTTGAGAACTTGGGTTGACCCTTTTGAAGGGCCGTGACCCTTCACCCACCAGATACACCATGTGAGGCTGAGTAGAAGGGGTGAGGACACTGACATCTATGGTTCCCTAGGCCCCAGGTCCTAAGAGTCTGAAAGATGTTTCTCTTCCCTCCACAGCAATTTAGAAACAGAGAAACTGTGTGGTGAGTAGGCCTTGGGTCGCAGCCCCTGGGTGTGTGGGTGTGATAAGGGATGCTTTATGGGGCTGGCCTCTTGGGATCGGAAGGCTGGGGCAGCCAAAGAATCCCAGGCTGGGGAGATGGTTTAGGCTGGAACCCTTGGCCCTCCCCTGTCTGTAGACTATTTCTCCACACACCTGGGTGTCTATCGGCCTGTGCTGGCTGCGCTGGAGTCTCTGAACCGCGCGGTGCTCACTGCCATGGACACGACAAAGCTGGTAAGTGCAAGGAAGGGCCTGTGGGGAACCTGAAGTGTTTGTCCTGCTGTGGCTCAGGGATGTGGAAATGGAGGTTGGGTCCAAGCTCTAGCACTTAATGACTGTGCCCTTTACTCCCAGAGCCACAGTTTTCTCGTCTATAGCCAGGGATGATAGTGAACAATTCAGTGTGTCACAGTGGCTCGCTCACACCTGGAATCTCAATGTTCAGGAGGAGAGGCAGGAAGATTTGCTGCCGGTTCCAGGCCAGTCTGGCTACAGTGAGCCCCTGTTGAGGGAGGAGCAGGCAGACATCTTATGTTTTGTTCTTTGCTCTGTTCTCTGTGCCCAAAACCATGCAGGCTACAGAGCAGGTTTTTGTTGGCCTGTTACAGTTGCTGAGAGCTGTTAAGCCAGGACCCAGTAGGCACAGGCTGGGGCATAGATGAGGTCATAAATGCCTACTGGTACATGGAGGCCATGGGGCTGGGCCTAACCCCAGGACATTTGAGACGGTAGGTGTGTATAGGCCTACCTTGTTGGCCAATGCTATGACCTGTGTAGACAAGTGTTGACAGCCAGTGCTTCAGACCCAGAAAGTGACCAAAACCAAAACCAACCCTCCTTTTATGTGTTAAGAACCATCTTTGGCAAGAACAGGTGTGGTAGCTTATACCTTTTTTTTCCCTCTGTGTATTTCTGGGTGTTCTGGAACTTGCTCTGTGGACCAGGCTGGCCTCACACACAGAGATCCACAGGCCTTTGCCTCCTGAGTGCTGGGATTAATTTTCATGATACACTTGGAAGGGGCAGGAGAGCCTGGGCAATATAGTGAGATCCTATCTGAAAAACAGAGAAAAAGATCTCTTCTCCCTGTGTCCTTAGCTCCTCTGGGGGTAGGGGGTGATGTGGCTGGGATTTACCTGACCGTACTTCTTTAGGTACTGAGGATAGAACCCAAGGCCTTGTACTATACTGCCCTCTGACCCCACTTTCTACAAAGGAAAAATGAGACCTGAGCACACAGCTAGGGACAGGACTTCTAGTTCCCTCATGTGTTTTTCCAAGTATTGTTCTTTAAGCTTGGCCCTGCTGAACTGGCATTCTCTAAACTGGTTTGGGTATTCAAATTGAAAGCAAAATGAAGGTCAGGGTTAGCTCAGAAAAGGAAAAGGGCAGCCCATTCCCATATGATAACCCTGCCAGCTGTGAACACTTTAATATTTATCTGGTTCTCCATGCTAGGACAGAATTGCAACCTCTGTTCCCGAAGTAGCCCCTGAAGTGCGCCCTGGTGGCACCATCCATTCTCGATCAATATAAAACTCAATCGAACACTTCTCGCACCAGGAAAGGGCCGTATTCCTGGTACATGGCCCGAGTCATCCAGCGGCACTGAAAGGAGTGCAAGGAGGCCATCATAGAACCTCCAGTCCACACAGCTGTGCCCCGGCCAGGATGAGCCACCAGACAGGGCTGCAGGGCCGGGTACCCATGCCTCTGGCACTGTGCCTGGAGCTCCAGGTTCATGCGCTCCACAAAGCCAGGGAAAAGGGTGGAACCACCAGCTAGCACCACCGTATTGGCCAGCCGTGTCCGCAGTGTTGTGGGTATCTTCTGCAGTGCCTGGAAGGCCAACGTGGGCAGTCCTGGCTCAGGGTGGCCTAGGAGACTTGGCTGGAAGATGGGTTCAGGGCAGCGGAAGCGCTCACTGCCTAGGCGCACGTAGCAGCCTTTGCCCAGGCAAAAACAGGCCCTCTGGTGGCGGGCAGGGTCACAAATATCACCCTGGAAATCTAGCGACACATAGCAGCAGCGCTTCTTGAGCTGTGTAACGGTCTTGCGGGGCAGGGCATGCAGCTGAAGATCTGGGCACGATGCCACCAGCAGATCGCGAAAGTAGCGCGACAGGGTGCTGCCTGCCACATTCAGACGGAAGGTGGCCTTGTGCCACGAGTGACCCGCGTAGATGGGTGTGGCGTGGCACACGCCCGCTCCCGCCTCCACAGCCAGCCCACTGAAAGCTCCGACGGAGCAGAGTGCCAGCAGCGCCGTGCTGGCCATGTGGCACGCAGGCACTGTCAGGGCCTCAAACAGCAGCTCAGCCACTTTCTCTCGGCCCTCGGGTGGTGCTGATGGCGAGTCGCTCACCAGCACAGGCCACTGCTCCGGGTGGATCTGCAGGCCTCCCACTATTAGGCGCTCCCACAGTCCCTCCAGTGCGTCCCAATCCACTACAACTCCATGCTTGATAGGGTGCGCGCGGGCCACGCCTCCCGCCAGCTCGCAACCGGGTACTCCTGGCAGCACAGGCCGGTCCCAACTGGGCATCAGATTCGAGCTCTTCAGTACGACGCGCGGCTTGATCTCCCCAGCGAAGCCTGCCTTGGTGAAGCCTGAGCCTTGATCCACTACCACAGCAACTCGGTTCAATGAAGGCAGCCTGCGGGCACCGCGAGACCGGTGCACCGACGCCACCTTCAGTGTTCAGTGCGCCCGGAAGCCCTAATGGGCCTTCTGGGCGGATAACCGGCCCTCTCAGTTCTCGGCTCCGCCTCTAGCTATGAGGTTCTGCCTCTCTAGGGTAGCGTTCCTTTCTGTGGCACTACCTCAACAAAGTGTCAGTCAAAACTTGATTCCTCCTTAGGGTCCCAGGGTCCCACCTTTCCTAGGCAGCTCTCTTGGCACGTCACCAAGCTTGGCTAGAGGTGGGAAGGAATCGTTGAAGGAACTTAGATTGGGCTCATTATGACCTCAGTCTTGCAGGCACCCCACCCCCACCCCTTGCGTGGGCTGGTGGCAGCAGCCGTTTGGGAACCCATGTTAAGGGCCTGTCTGGCCAACAGAGTACTTAATTCTTTTTCCCAACCGATGGAGTATTTATGTACTCTGGCTAGATGTACAGCATGTTAACTCTCAGTTCTAAAGAGAAACAACACATCTACAAGTACTTTCCTTGTGCCCAGCTGTGATAGCCATATGGGGTCTGGCCTGACCCCTTCAGGTCTGAAGCTCACATAGCAGCCCTAAGCAAGTCCAAATCTTTTTTTTTGTGGTGTTTCTAACTCTGAAAGGTAGCAGTGAGCCCGGCCTCCTGCATAGACCATTTTGGTTGCAAATAGAAGACTCGGTGCACTTAAACTAAAATAAGGATTTTATTACAAGGATCCTGGATTTTGTCTGGATCACAGGGGCAAACTAGGTCTCAGGAAGAGAATCTGACCTGGATGTACCTGGGAAGGTCTCTTAAAGTTCCCAGTTACGATTGTGGAGGGACGACAGTCAGCTGTCATGACACATGCTGTGTCTGTCACACTTTCCAGCACAATTCCAACCTGTGGATGGTAACAAAAGTGCATCCTCAACTCCATTGCTTATTTCTAGTGAGCTGAGACTGCCTGCCACCTCTGGCCCCAGGTGAAGCATTTTCAGTGTGTAGCAGGAAAGGAAACAAGAATTTTTGTTTTCTGAAGCAACCTGTGGCACTGAATTCACGATACTCCTACCCCATCATCTTGAGTTCTGGTATTGTCACAGTCGAAAGTGGTGGCTTTAGGGTCTGGTCTGAAGCTGGGTGTGGAATCCTAGAAAGCCAGCAGTTGGCTTCTGCCCAGAGCATGCTGCTTCTCTCACATAAAGAGTAAGAGTGACATTGGAGGCCATTGGTGCCATGTCAGTATGAAGGTGCAGAGGGCAAGCACTGAAGGTAGTCAGGATGGGGAGCTGGATGCGCATGCACTAATTTTAGCCTTGGCCGTTGGAGGGGTAGCGGGGAGACAGTGGGGATTATAAGCAGGGGAAACTAATTTGCCACAGACAGATTAGTGGTTTGGAAGAAGCTTTTGGCCTCAAATGGGGTAGAGGATGGAACTGGTACCTCCGGAGGAAAGTGCTTTGACTAAAATTTGGGGGAGTTGAGTGCTTGGAACTGTCAGGCAGTAGGGTGAGAGACTAGAGGTTCAAGCCCCCCCCTTTTTTTTTCTTTTTTTCGGAGCTGGGGACCGAACCCAGGGCCTTGCGCCTGCTAAGCGAGCGCTCTACCACTGAGCTAAATCCCCAACCTCCAAGCCCCTTTTCTTGAGTGTGTACTGTAAGCAGAATCTGAGGTTGCAGCCCCACCATGACTGACTAGCCTACCTGTTCTTCCTGAAAACCTTCCTCTGCCTAAGAGGGATTTTTGAACGTTGGGGACTCTTGGAGACTCCAAGGCTTTGCCTGAAACAAGTTCTTCCTAGCGTTTCCAAGTAGTTTGCTCAAGCCCACTTTGAATCTATGGATTTGGCATAAGCTGACCTTAGTGCCACAAAATAAGTTAAAGGCAGCCCTAGCTCAGGTTGCGCTGGTGGCTGTACTAAGTACCGATTTCTCCTACTCACCCAGGGCCTCAATTTTGACCCTGGGACCGACAGCAGGGACAGAAGTAGCAGACGCCAGGGTTGCTATGTGCTCTTTATTGAGCAGAGTCCTGGCGTTAGGGGTCGTGCCAGACACTCAGGGCCGCGGGCGAGGACAGCGGCGCCGCTTGCGCGGCTGCTCCTCGCGGGGGTCGCCTTCGCCGCAGGCCTCGCGTTGGGTCAGCAGGTGCGCATACAGCGGCTGCCAGTACTGCTGGGCCTTGGCCCCGCCCCCCGGCCTGCCTGCCACTCGACGCCCCTCCTCCTGCAGCCTCGCGTCCAGCTGCAGCAGCAGCACCAGGATCCTTTTCATCTCTCTCGCGCGCGCACCTTCGCGCCTGTCCACGCCGTCGCCTGCCCCACGTAGCATAGGCGCCACCGTGGCTGGGAAGCACGTCGGGGCGCCGAGCGGGTCCTCAGCGGGCCGCACGGGCCGCACAAATGGGCCCGCCGCTGCCTCGGCCAGCTGCTGCCGCTTGTCCAGCGGGAAAAGCAGCACGATCTTGGTCTGGGGGTGGGCCGGTGTGAAGGGAAGAACACGCCCTTGCGGGGCCTGAGGTTTCTTCCGTACCCAACCCAACCCCCCAAACCCCAATATGCCCCGCACCCTGGGACCCTGCCCCCCCCCCAAAAACCCATTGCCCACCCTAGGCTGAATAACTGCATACTTTCCCAGCCTTGATGCGGGGGTTCTCACCCACCCGGGCAGGGTCAGGAGCCTCTCGCCATTGAAAAAAGGGGAAAGTGGCATGTTGTGAGGCTGTGGGCTGGAGAGAGGGAGTAAAGGATATTTCAGGTCTGTGGTCCCAGACACTATGATTGATCCCTGGATGTGAGAGCGCACCCCCGCCTCCCAGCCCTTACTTCTAGAACCTCTACACTACCTATATGGGCCCCAGGGATCCTGCTCCTCTAGAGAGATTCTCTAACCTCTCATGACCCTCGCTAAAGGTGTAGACTCCAACACCCAGCGTCCCTTCCAGTCTCTCTCTATACTCACACTTGGCTTCTTCCGCTTGAGGTGGCTGAAGAACTGCTTGTGACGGGCCTTGTCCATGTCAGGTGGCCTGTCCTTGCTGGCCTGATTGGGTGCTTTGGTCCTCTTGTGGGAACCGCTGTTTCCCATGATAGGACTGGTCACTAGAAGCCACTGCCCATGCTGCCTCAGCCCTGCCCTCTAGCCAGGGGCCCCAGTTTGACCCCGCCCCATCAGGGTAATAGTATTGTGAGCTCACAAGTGACCTCACTCTGCTCTTCCCCTGGAACTCCCAGGAGACTTTGGCCACTGCTCACTGCCTATGACCTCTTCTGGTCTTAGCTTCCCGGCTGCAAAACAGGGCTAGTGCTTTAACGAAGCAATGCTTATAAGGTGCTTAAGGGTGAGTAGAGGGGAATTCCTATGGCTTTGATTTGAATCTTGGCCCGCCACAATTAGCTGTTTAACCTTGACTAAGGTTCAACCTCTCAAGGCCCCAGATACAAAGTGGAGTCAATTATGGTTACTAAAAGTTGTTAATGATGGACAAACAAAATTCTTGGGATTGAGTCTGGTATAAGGAGGTTGGTTATGACAACTAGGTTTGGTTGCAAACAGCAGAAAATACAAAGGGAAATTACTAAAAAGATGTCATGGAAACAGACCCACAGACTTAGGGCAGACCTCACGCACTACTCTATCCCGTTTGTTATAAGCCTGGTCCAGAATCTTAGTTGAGTCAAAGCAGGTCATACACCAAAAATGAAACCCACTGTCTGTGTTGCCATGGAGCCTGGATCTTTGTGGCTCCTCCTGTCTCTCATTTTAGGTTTGGGTGTGTGGTGGGGGTGAGGGCTTCTAAGGGTACCCTGGACTGTCCATGCAGTAGCTGGGCAGATTACTATGTTCCACAATAGTGGTGACATTTTCAGATTGACAACTTAGGCTGCAAGCACTAGGAAGTAATTGAGGGGAACCTTAATGTGGTATTGTGGGAGAAACTGAGGCACAAAGTGAAAGCAGCTGAGGAGCGTGAGTGTTCCAAGATGGTTGGCACAAGGTCTGATGTATAGTCAGGATCCCTGTTTCTGCTCACCTTCAGGGAGCTGAGGGGAGGCTGCAGTTAAGTGTTTGTGTCTGTCCAGTGACCTGGATGTCTTGTATTTGTAGCTTCCCACAAAATGCATGCAGTAAATGTTTGTTAAATGGATCACTGAATGGAATAATGAAAGAACAAACAAATGCAGACCAGTAAGGGGTCCTATCCTCCATCATCTTGTACCATGTGTAAAACTGGCTTTAGTGCCCTGCACCCTCACCCTGCCTATGTATGTCCAGAGGCCTCCCGAGCTGTTGCAAAGGTGGGAATGAGCCTTAACTTCGAAGAGGAATCGAGATCCTGGAAAACCCAGCGTGCCGGCATGGTACGATTCCTGTGAATTAGCCTCATATCTGTGAGGATGAACAATGCCCATCTGGACTGGGAAAAGGGACCTTAGAAGCTGGATAGAGTGGTACCCATTTTTAATTCTAGCACTAGAGAGGCATATGCAGGAGGATCACAATTCAAAGCCAGCCTGGGCTAGAAAGTGGTGGTAACTAGCCTGCACCGGGCCTGCGTGCTCTGTCCATCCACTTTCACTGTTGCTCTCATGAGCAAGATAAGCTCCTTCTTACAACGACAATGACGATGATGACAATACCCTCTGCCCTGCCCACAGGAGTATGAACAGGCCTCCAAGGTGGACCAGTTTGTCACACGATTCCTGCTGCGGGAGACTGCGAATCAGCTACAAGCCCTACAGACCTCCCTGGAGGGGGCATCAGACACTCTGGAGGCCCAGGCCCGTGGCCAGCGGTATGTCAGTGCTGCTGGGCTGTGGGTGTATGGGTGTCGTTTGTTCCTGCATTCCAAACTCCTCAGTATCACGATCCATCCAGCCTCTGGAGGCCACGTTCTTGGGTAGGGAGGCATGAACTGCTGAGAAGGGGTCAGTGGTTTGGGGTCCGGGCTTCAAAGATCCAGGAGACCTGTCTTGCCCCAACTAAGCTTGGTCTTGGGCTGAAATCTCAGTCCTTGACCCTATGGGTCGGAGGACACTGGACTAACCTTCTACCTTCTAGGTTGGATGAAGAAAATATCAAAGTGCAGAGTAGGTCCTGTGGCAGCCGGAGGGCAGGACGCAGAGCCCTGAGGAGCATCAGTTGGTCACCAACCTGGTCTCCTGGATCCTCTGATACAGGTGTGCCTGTGGCAGGGTAGGATTTGGTTGCATAGGGCCAGGAAAGATGTGGCGTCTCCTATTCTCTCAGGGCTTTGCTCTGCCAATGTTCCCAATTCACCCTGAGCAGCCTCCCTTCAGGGCGCCTGGCTGATGTCCTCATGGTCCCTCTGCTAGGGCGGAGTTCAGAGGCTGAGCTGCAGTGGCGGCTGCAGGTCAACCGCCTCCAAGAGCTCATAGACCAGCTTGAGTGCAAGGTAAGGGGCTGGGTGGCCAGTGCCCCTCAGAAGGGCTCCTGTCGCACCTGCCCGAGTCGATACACAGGCTCCGTCTATATTCTGTGTCTCTTGCAGGCACCACGGTTGGAACCCATGCATGAAGGGAACCTTGCCAAGGGTCTTGACTCAGTAAGTTGGGAAGAAGTGCCCAGATCTGGGAGGCAGGAGTTCTTGCTCTGTGACCTTAGGTTTTCTGTTCTTTCATCTGTATCTGTGAAAGTCAGGCCTGAGGCAGGAATGGAAGTTAGAAGGCACAGTGGGAGGTGGTACAGCACAGGGTCAGTCAACGGCTTGGAGGATGGAGTCAGATGCTAGGGGGTCCTGTTGGCCTGGGGAACTTGATCCCACAGGGGGCAGATCTGGATGACATCAGGAAAGCTGGGTTAAACGGAGCTCAGCTTAGCCCTGACTAGCTGCTTTCTTGCCAGCACATCCTTGTAGCACAGAGGCAAGTACAAGTGGCAGAGGATGCCCTGCAGGATTTCCATCGCGCTCTGTGCTGCTACATGAACTTCACAGGAGCCCAAAGTCACTGTCTGCAGTGAGTCTCTGGAGAGCCAGTGGGCTGGGTGAGCGGGTGGGAGCAGAGGTGGATGTGCACTGGGTACTCTGGGCAGGGCTCCCATGAGACCCTTGGCAGGTAGGCAGTGGTGTTCATAGCTGTGGTCCAGCCTGGCTACCTCTTTGGTTCTGCAGTGTATCTGCCCAGAAGATGCTAGACAATGCTGCTTTCACCCTATATGAGTTCTGGCAGGATGAGGCCTCCTGGAGAAGGTGAGTGGTGGTCTAACATCTGACACTGATGGGGTTCTGGAGGGCATTGGACCAGGTACAAGTCCTGCTCTCCTACTCACTGGCTGTGTGACTTCAGATAACTAACCTAACACATGTGGGTCCCAGGTGAGATGACATGTAAGGAGTAAATGCGTTAGGTATTGGGTGCTGGCCTGTTAACCCTGAAGGCAGAGGGAAGAAAGCTCCGACTACAAGGCCAATCTAGGTCTCACAGCAAATTCAGCAAAGCCCTGTCTCCAAAAACAAACCCAATAGCCCCACAACCAATCAACCAACCAAAACAACAAATAAAGTCCAAAGCAATAATGTAAGCTGGCCATGCTTACACCAGCCTATGGTCCCAGCGCTTGGAAGACAGAGGCAGGAGGACCAATGATTCAGGGGTAGCCTGAATTATATAGACCCTGTCTAACATAAACCCTCCAAACTCAATACAGTACAGATGCACAGAATGCACTCGATGAGTGTACACTACTGTCAGTATGCCCCCTGTGCTAGGGGCCTTCATCTTGTTCCCAGTTTTCTGAAGGGGAAAACTGAGGCTAGAAGCAGTAACAGAATGGTTGGTGCCTTGAGCCGGACTAAGCGTGAATGACCTAGTGAGTCTTGGAGCAGATGACTCAGCCTCTGTCTATTCCATGGCCTCCCAGGCACCAGCAGTCACCCTGCAGCAAGGCTTTCCAGCGCACCCTCATTGATCACCTGCAGGCGCCGGACACTCTCACCACTGTGTTCTTCCCAGGTGCGCTGTATTCCTGTGCTTCAAATAGTTCTGGGACCCAGGAGGAGAGCCCCAATATCTCCTGACGCCCCAACTTCTCATCCACAGCCTCCTGGTGGATTATGAATAATAACTGAGTCGCTGGTGACTACAGCCCTGCTTATTACTCTAGAGCCCGTTGCACTGGTCAACTCTACACTAAGATCAAGGAGTCTGCCTGTTCCCAGGCTAAAGGCCTGGTCAGCTGGTAGAGGGTCTCTCAGCCCAGGAATCAGGAGCCAGGCCATTTGCTTGCTTTATATATTTTACTGTTTGTAACTTTCAAGCACCTGGGCTTCTGCCTGATTCAGGAAACCCAGATTCTGGTCTCCCTTTCCTCTACCTTGCTGTGTGACCCAGGCAGATCCCTCACCTCTCTGGCTGCCTAGGGGAGTTCTTCTTTCTGCTTACTGCTTTGGGGTTATGTTTCTGTTCTTCCTCAATCAGTGGCAGAACCAGGGCTGATGCTCAGGGACCCCCCTCAAACCCTGGAACCTTGACCCTTAAGGCCATGCCAACACAGTGCATAGTGTAGAGACCTGGGTGTCTATCACCCTGGGGTCAGTCCTAACATTTCTAGCATTAGTAGTTGTACCAGAGACCTCTGGAAGATCCTGGGTTGGTTTGCATGTCATTTACATATCATTTGCATGCTCTTACCCCACCCATTCTCAGGGCACTATGGGAAGCCCCAAGATGACCTTGCAAAGTAGCAATAATTTGGGCCTAGAGTTGCCTGCTGCCCCCCAGAGATCTCTGAACCCCAGCCTGGGTCTTCAGCACAGAGGCAATAAAGTTGGTAGTCACCTGTGGTGGTCTCTCTCTTTCCTTGACTCAGGGAAGAAAGCCTATCTTTAGAGCTGCAGTTGGTCCCCAGGTGAAGCAGCCATACTGGCAGGACCTTCATCATCATTCATTCAGCTAAAGGCCATCCTACCCCAGACCCTCCATCCAGAGCACTGTCTGGAAAAGAGGAATGATATGGCCTAAGCTCAACCTCTCCCTACAGAGCCCTCTCAGTGTTCAAAAGGGCTTGCTTGGCTGGATTCCTTGAGGGGCCTATCCTATGCAGAACCTGCCCGGCTGGTCTGTTCTCCCCACTGTCTCCTCCTAGCATATTCAAGAGTCCTACCAGCCACAGTAGGTCAGGACAAGACTGAAGAGTAGCCAATGGTGACACCTAAAGTGGTACTCTATGGGAGGTGTGTGGTCTCACAAAAGCACGGAATGGATGTCACCTGTCTCAAACGTAGGAATCCAAAGCTCAGAGTGGCAGGGATACTCAACTCCAATCAACCAATGGAAGCCAAACAAGATGGATACTGAGACCAGGGGGAAGAAAGACTGGGGGGGGGGTGCAGCTAGAAAGGCAGTGCCCTTACAGGAGCTTCATTCTGGAAGCTTCAGTAAGGTTTTAAGCCAAGGCTGGTGGCCAGGGTCCGAGTGCTACTTCATTCATTTCCCTGTGTCTGATTGCCAGATCCTTGCTGGGTGCTGGGGTATGGCCAGGAAAGCAGCTCTCCTGGCACGAATGCAAATGGCCTTTTCCATAGTTCTCTCCAGTGGCCTCAAGAGAGGCCTGAATGCCTTGGGCCCAGAGGCCTAAATCCAGCAGGCTCCAGAATGAGCAGCCAGTATCTGATCCTGTTCCACATGGGCCCTGAGTGGTCTTGGAGAGGTTTGTTACCCACACTGTGGTTTCAGTGTGTGTTCATGTGCGTGCATGTGTACACACGTGCCAGAGGACAACTCAGGTATGGTTCCTCAGGTACTGGTTTAGATTTTTTGTTTTTGAGACAATGTCTCTTAATAACTTAGAGCTTGCTGAGGCTTTGCTGGCTGGATAATTAACAAACCCTGAGAACACAATCCTATCTTGGCTTTTAAAAGCTATGGGTTCTGGGGACTGAACTCAGGTCTTCTTAAAAGCTTTACTGACTGAGCTATCTCACCAGTCCCTTGCTTGATGTCCCAGGATGTTTTCTGTTCAGCAAGAGTTAACATTAAAAAATTTTTTTCTGAGACAAGGTCCTCAGACAGGCCTTGACTTTGCTGAGATGCCCCTGCCTCTGCTTCCTAAGTGCTGGGACACAGGCCTCCAGGTTTGTTTTTAGGAAGGGTCTCACTGTGTAGCTTGAACTCAGAGATCCACCTGCCTCTGCTTCCTAAGTGTCAGAATTATTATTTTTATTTTATTCTTTTGAAGTACTGGGGGCTGAGTCCAGGGACTCACAGGCTACACAAACGCTGTGCTACTGAGCTACAGCCCCAGACTTGCCATTTTTTTAAAAAAATGTATTATATATAAATACACTGTAGCGTAGCTGTCTTCAGACACCACAAGAGGGCATCAGATCCCATTACAGATGGTTGTGAGCCACCATGTGGTCGCTGGGATTTGAACTCAGGACCTCTGGAAGAGCAGTCGGTGCTCTTAACCCCTGAGCCATCTCTCCAGCTTAGATTTCCATTTTTTATCTTAGTTTTGAGACAGTGTGAAACTTGGATGGTAATCCTGCCTCACTATATACCGCCATGTTTGTTTTAACTTTCAGTTATGTGACAGGATGTCTGTAAGTTTCTAATGCATGTCTTGAACTTTTTATTCCCCTGCCTCAGCCTCCTTAGATGCTAACTCAAGGCACCTGTAGCCTTGCTCCCTTGTGACGGCCCAGAACTGCTAGTTGGAAACAGGTCCATACTGCTGGGCGTCCTCTAGGAGAGAGTGACGTGGTTTGAGATTTCCATACGTAAGCAGGATCTTTAGAGGAAGGAAAGGAGTTGGGGCAGGAGAGCTTCAGATCAGTGCAAAGGAACAGAATGAAGGAGTAATTGGAGGCCAGGCACCAGGCAGCTGCAGTGCTGCCCAGGAGTAACACAAGGCCCCAGAGGTACAGGGGTCTGGAGTCGCAGCCTCCTGTGGGGAGGTACTGGGGGCACATTGTGTCTTTGATGTGATGTGTCCCCTCACAGCCCACCTCATCTCTATCTAGCGTCTGCACCATAACTCACAGCTCACGACTGGCAACAGCAGCAGCTTCGTCAGGCTGCACATGTCCCAAAAGGGGGCCCTCACAATGTTCATCCTATGGTCGCCACATCCCTAGTCAAGACCTTCAACGGCTTCTATCTCTCCTCCACTGAAATCATTTTTTTGTCTGATATTTGAGGTCTTTCCCACTTCCAATCCATTCAGTCTGCTTTCCCTAAATCACACGTAGGCTGATGGGCCACCCCTACTCTTAGTTGCCCTTCCTTGGTCTTTCACTGATGTCTACTTTAAAGAAACACTGCCTCAGCCTTTCAGCAGCAGGGCAAAGGCACGAACTTGAAATCATCATCTCCTACCACTCTTGCCCTCAGAGCCTGCTATGACTGGCTCTGGCAGTCCTCCCAACAGCTACTGGGAACATGCTCTGTAGTAGACACTAGGGATAATACAGTGTTAGCCAGCAGGCCATGACAGGCTGAGTGAGTCCTGGAGCCTCAACTGCCTACACCTGTGACTGCAGCATGGCTTGGGGCTAGGTCAAGTGCAGCAACCTAGATAGCGCCCATTGCTGACAGCCTTAGCTCCTTGCACACCAGCTCCTGTGGATGTAGCCGCTAAGATAAAAGAAGAGGACTGTAAAGTAGGGTCACCAAGTCATTGTTTTGTTTTTCAAGACAGGTTTTCTCTGTGTAGCCCTAGCTGTCATGGAACACTCTATAGACCAGCTGGCCTCAAATTTAGAGATCCACCCGCCTCTTCCTGAGTGATAGGATTAAAGGCAGCTGCCACCACTGCTCTGCAAGAAGTCTTTTTTTTTTTTTTTCGGAGCTGGGGATCGAACCCAGGGCCTTGCGCTTGCTAGGCAAGTGCTCTACCACTGAGCTAAATCCCCAACCCCTTGCAAGAAGTCATTCTTAACAGGGCCTAACTATGAAGCCCTGGCCAGCCCGACACTCAAAGTGATACACCTGCCTTTGCCTTCCAAGTGCCAGAAGAGTCATTCTTAAATAGATATTATAGAGCAAGTCCTGCATGTTCCATGCACAGGGCTGAGGATTAATGAACCTTCAAGGAATCAGATTGGCTGGAAGAAAATACAAGAACAGCCGTGTGGATAGCAGTTTCCTGGGACCTGCTGTGCAGAGTAGGCTGACCTCAATCCTGCTATGCCTCATGACTGCCATAGCTGGCTTAAAGTGGCATAAAGAATTTTTTATTAATGTGTAATGAGTGTGTATGCCATGTGTCAGGTACTGGATGAGGTCATCAGATCCCTTGGAAGAGCAAGTGTTCTTAACCATTGAGCCAGCTCTCTAGTCCCCAACATTTGATTCTTTAAAAAATGTGTGTGCATGCGCATGGGTGCTTGCTGGTACCCCTGGAAGCCAGAGGTGGTAGCTGGAGTTGTATTGTGAGCTCAGTGCTGGAAACCAAACTGAGGTCCTCTGCAAAAGCAGTGCTCTCAACCAGTGAGCTCTCTCTACACCTGAAACATGTGAGAAAGGTTTTTGTCCCTTTTTTGGTTATTCTGTGTTTATCTGTGTACCAGGACTGGCACCTGTGGAGTCCAGAAGAGGGCACTGGATTCTCTGGAATTATGGTTATAGACAGTTGTGAACCACCATGTGGGTGCTAGGAACCGAACCCAGGTCCCCTGGAAGAGCATCTCTCCAGTCCCTGGTTTGAGGCAGGATCTCATGTAGCTCAGGTTGGCCTCAAACTCACTATAATCTTGAACCCTCAAATCTTTCTGTTATCACTTCCAAGTGCTGGGATTAGAGGCTACCACACTCCATTCCCAGAATTTCCCTCTCTTTAATTAAAAGTAGACTTTCCCCTCTCACGTGAGATACTCTGATTACTTATCCTGATTATTTCCCCTTACTCTACTCCCAGTTCCTTTCCAACTTCCCACCCCAACCCCCACCCCATCCCATCCAGATCCACTCCTTTTCTGCCTCTTGTTAGAAAAGCAAAGGCCTGTAAGGAACAATAATAACACATAAGAGCTGGACAAAGCAAACCAACAGAAGGGAAAAAGCCGAAGACAAGGCACGAGAATCAGAGATCCGCTCATTCACGCACTCAGGAGTCCCACGAAACCTCTCAACTGGGAGCTACAATAACTGGCAGAGGACTCGGTGCAGACCTGCGCTTGCTGCCTGTCTGAGTTCGTGTGAGCTTTGAGCATGTTGATCTAGAGGGCCAGTGTCCTCCATACCTTCGGGCCTTTGGGCCCTTTCAGCCCCCTTTCCCATGGGGTTCCCTGGGCCGAGGGAGGGGTTTGAGGGAGACTTCGTGTTTAGGGCTGCGTAATCCAGAGTGTTTCACTCTGCATGGTGTCTGGCTGTGGGTCTCTGTTCCTATCTGCTGCAGGAGGAAGCTTCTCTGATGATGGCTGAGCAAGGCACCAATCTAGGAGTATAGCCGAGTGTCATTAGTCTTTTTATAATATTTTTTGAGATAGGGTTTCTCTGTGTAGCATTGCCTGTCCTGAAACTCTGTAAACCAGGCTGGCCTTGAGCTCAGGGAGTAGCCTGCTACTGAGAGTAGGGGTGAAGGTTTATCTAGGCAACAGCTCAACTTCTCCCTGTTCAATGGAGTTATGTCAATGTGGTCTTCAGCAATGGGTCCTTCCCATCAGTTTGTGGAGAAGAAACTGTAGTCTTGGCAACAGCCGGAATTGTTTGGGAATTCCCATGGGACCCCTTTGGCCAACAGCTTAATTAGATGTAACACCAATACTGGGAGTTTCATTTGGTGAAGAGAGCCAGCTGGGGCTGTCTCCCCCATTATTTGATTTCCTTTAGATTACTTTCATATATGTATATATTTAAGCTCCTATTGTATTGTTTCTATACAACTCTTCAAATGGCTCTTAATTTAGCTCCTCTCCCGACTCCACTTGATGCTTCTGTTCCAGCCCCTTACCCAATCCACTCATAACTATGTATCCTATTTCCCTTCCCAATGATATCTGTCCCCAACCCTTTCCCTTACTGTATATCTAACTTCTGTGGTTCTTAGGATTGCAGCTTGGTTATTGACTAAAGCTAATCCCACATATACCACTTGGCTTTTATCACATTTCACCCTCACATCCTAGGGGTGGGCACTGCTACTCCCCCACATTACAGGAGACATATATGTAGTTACATGTTTTGTTCTGGTGCTGTGAAGTGAGGAGGGCACTGAATGTGGGCATCCTTGGGTGGCAGCTCTTGGCTAAAGCAGGGATGGGGAAAAGATTCTACTTAGTCCTACAATATGTCAAGGCCAAGCCTTGGGGTCTAGGGGAGGTCAAAACAAGGTAGAGTCAAACAGAAAAAAGCTGAATCCTGAGGCGTTCTGGAACTTCCTACATGTACCCAGAAACCATCTGAACTCGGGATGGAGGTGGTCTCAGAAAAGGCTGAAATACAGAAAACAAAAGCAGCCAGCGGATCACGCTGGATAGGACTTAGCTCTCAGAAGCAGAAGCAGCAGGCCCCGTTTTGTCCTCCAGAGGGCACTTGATACTAGAAAATGAAGCTAAATGAAGCTTGGAAAGTACTGCCTCAAATTACACAACCTTAAGATCAGTGAAATTAAAATTTAATGCCAGTTCACAAAGGATATAAAAATCTCACAAGCCCAAGTATGTTAATATTGAAATTTTGTAAGGAAATAAGTTACTTGGAAAAACTACTCATGTCCATTCTGTGGCTGAAGTTATTACTAAAAGATCACTCAATGGAGCAGAGTGCAAGGAACCCAAGGCTATCTCTGTTATTGCTGTCACCTGGACAGAGAAGTTAGGGGCAACTAGCATCATGGAGGGGTCCAACTGCAAGCACTCCAGAACTTCTGTGTTAAAACCTATCTTCTTAGCAGTCTGCCTCCTTCCTATCCCTAGCCCCATCCCATGATCTTTTGGCCATAGCAAGGATGCTTAGAGACCAGTTGCCGCTTCACCAAAGACTTGGGAAGGGAAGAGCGAGTGCCCACATGTGGTGCATGGTAATCCCGAAGCCTGCAGCAGGCCTTGGCATTTGCACTCCACCACTACACTACCTTCCCCAGGCCTAGTCCAGCTTGAGTCAGAAAAGGAATATAGCATTTTTATTAACTACTTTAAGTAGAACAAACTAAATACATATTTAACAGTTTTGGTTCATTTATACAGTACATTAAATAAGTTATGCACAGAGTTAAGTAACAAAAGTTCCTATTGAGTCAAATGACAAAGCACAGAAAAACCAGACTCAAATGCATCCTGCCGGTGGCTTCACATTCATCTGCCGCCTCTGCAAACCATGCTTGCAGGATTGGCTTTTATTTACATTATTGGTTTTCTGTAGGGATGGAGCCGTCGTAGCCTCATCAGGAACTTGGGAAGCCACAGGAGTGGAATGAAGGCCTTATATCAAACAGCCCTTCAACCATTCGCTGGATTGTTACAGCTTCTTCCAGGCAACACAAGCCAGGGACTAGGCTGTCCCTGACTGCAGCTGCGCATGCCCTTTTTGGCATAAGCACTGACAGTTTACACTGGGCAGCAGGAGGTGTGACAAGACGGGGTCTAAGCGGGAAGTACCGCCTCTTGGGCTGTGGAAGGGAAGATGGAGAAATTATCACCCGCCATCTCGCGTCCTCCTGGCTCACTTGCTCCATCATCTTTGGAAATGGGTGTCACATGAGGCAGAGCAGGCAGTCAGCATTTTGGCTTTAAAGGAATATACTTGAGTGGCCAGGCTCTGCTAAGCAGCTGCTGGACCAAGGATCTTCCACAGCTGGCCATCTGGCTCACAATGGCCAGCTCAGTTCCTTCTGGCTTTTCTCACATTTGGTTCAAACCTGCCACCACCCAGTTCTCTGCAAACAGCTAACACTCATCAAAGGACACTGGCTTAGTCTCCTGAGCCAGGAGCCTGGAGACCTTGGTTCCAGTCCAGTTCTGAAGCAAGCCTCCAGGATGTGTCCTATTTGTAAAGGTTTATCCAACCCACAGTCCTGTCTGCAGTTTCCAGAACGAAGGCCATCTGCTCATTCCTTATGCTCCAGGAGAACCACTAACACACACTTGCAGTTGTGTGGAGGCCTCACACACCTGCTGAGATCCAGAACCACTCAGAAAAAATGTCTTCACTATGAGGTGACAAGAATTCGTACACTTCCGCTTTGGAAGCTAAAGATGGTAAAGTTGACATCAAGATGCGAAGAAGCACTTCCTGGGGGTCAAATGGATAAAGGAGTCCACATTACAGAAGACTGACAGCCAATGCCTGGATAGACTCAGGGGGGCAGACAGCTTGTTCCATGCAGATCCAAGCAGCACATAACTTTGTACCTCAGGAACAGCCATTCAGCCTGTGCCCTCACCACCACCTACCTCCCTGCATGAGTCAATCTGAAGGAGCTGCAGGGACCCCTTCAGTGAGTCTTTTTGTGGGATAGGTCTAAAGTAACTTAGGCTGGTCTCAACTTGCTAAGCAGCTATGGATAATCTTAAACTTCTGGTCCTTCTGCTTCGACCTCCCAAGTTTTAGGATCATAGGTATGCACCACCATGGCTGGTTTATGTCACACTGGGAATCAAATCCATGCTAGCCATGCTATCAAATAAGCCACATCCCAACCTAGCTTTGTCAAGTCTTCATTCGCTGGAGTGAGAAACAGTGCATGACTCCCAGTTTGGTTACTTTTGTTGTCTAGTTTCTGTAATTTTATCCCACACTTGGTATTGGATGGCCAAGCCCTGACCACTTTTGTTCCCCAAGTAGTTACTGCAGAGGCCAGCCTCCTGAGCAGCCTGAAACTTTGTGTTCACTCCCAGCCGTGTGGCAGAGGGTCATATAAGCGGACTAGAAATACAGTGGGGAGCCAGGATTCACTTCTAACTCCAGCTCCTCAGATGCTGCTACTGCTCCTGCCTAGGGAGGAGTTAGAGAACTGCCAAAAGAACAACTTACATTGGAAAGCAAGTCCTAAGCAGATGCCACTTGAGAGTGATGCTGACTGCGAAAGTGGCAAGCCTGGGACCTGAACCATGTAATGTAAATAAAGTACTGCCCAGGTCTGTAGACAAACCTGGCAGGACACAGAAGCCAGGTAGTCCCCAACAGCACTATAGAAATTTGGAATCTGTCAGGCTAACCACATAGCTAAGCTGGATTTTGTATCCCAAACCTTTGCTATATAAACCAATCTCCAACCTGGTAAGTACTAGTGCATTGGTCCTAGCTCTTGATTCCAACTATCTGGGCTAGTCCTGTGGCAAAAAGATTTTAACATTTAAAATGTGTTCATCCAATCTACTAATGACCTGTGGTACACCAGGAGACATTCTTAGGTTCACAGAAGTCTGTGATCTTCTCTTGACAGTTTTGTGTCTGAGTGTGGACAAGTGCTGTCTGGTACTAACCCTACCTAGTAAAACAAAAGTTGTCCCCAGTGGCTGGGGTACTAGACTGATGGGATGGGACCAGTGAGGCCAGGCTGCACTAGGCTGTCTGGCAAGCAGTGGGTCTTGGGTACTCTATGCTAAAATAACATGATTTTAAAGGCCTAAGTTTCTAAGTCTGAAAACCCTTGTTCTATTAAGATAGGGGCTTGGTATCTTTAAATCAGCCTTAACTATGTGCAAGGACAATACATCCATACTTTTATAGGGCAAGGGCTAGTATTCAGACTTGGTCATTGTACAAATAGTGGCCACAGCTTGCAAAAGCAAAAAAATGACTCATCCCAATTGTCTGACAGAGCTTTAAAAGGATGCTAGAGTAGACTGAGTGGCCAAGGTAAGGTGCTGGCAACTAACAATGGCGAGGGAAAAGATGTGAGCAGTACTCGGCCTGATCAATGGGATCCAGTAAAGACTAATGGATCTTGTCTCCAATTTCTATTTGGAGAATCAGGTAACTGGAAAAGTTCCTGAAGATGGGAAGAATAACAGGTCAAGCTCTTCAAACAGTTCTCATTCTTCACAAACTCTGAGCTGTGAGGGACACTATCAAACACAGAAAAAGGATGCCAAGAACGTTTACCTGATAACGAACCCGTGAGGCGATGTCAAAACCAGGTGTGAATAATGCCATCAGGGTCAGGAGCACTGCTTAAACATGTGCCAAACAGAACCTATGCGCGAGACACCAAGGATCCAGACATGCACAGTCCGAGAGGGAGAAGGACACAGAACAAGGTGACTGTTTTAAACAGTCAAGCAGTGGCAGAGGGTTTTGCATTTCCAAGGTGATCCACTGAACATTTTAGTGTGGCCAGCATGCTCAGAGAAAAGACTAACACAATGGTTTATCCTCTCAGACCAACCCATGCGGTGGAGATTAGCACAAGCAAAGAAACACTGGAGTTGGGAGTGGAGGGTGGGGGGTGGGGGGTGGGGGGTGGGGGGTGGGGGGTGAGTGGGTTCCAAACTAACGAAGATGGCCCGGTTGGAAAATCTTGTCCAAAATGATCCATGATCTTGGGAAGACTAATTTAATTTTTTTAATCATTACTAGAGATTTTACTGAAATAGTGACTTCTTTCTTCCATTTTTGAGCCTCTTAACAGCTCTGAGTGGCTCAGGAAGGAGTTCTGAGTACTTACTGCTTTTGTGCTACCCAAGTCTCTTTTAGGCCAATCCGTGTCACCTGAGGGTGGATATGGGGCTCAAAGAACTGTTTGAAGGCAGGGGAAGGAAGGGCCTCCTCCTACTGCTACCAATCTTCAGGCCTCTACTATGGACACTGTGGGACACTGGTGCCTGCTGGGACACTACTGACAATCTGCTGATGCAGGGAGCTGGAGGGAGCTGGTGTATACACTGAGAAGGGGCTGGTTGTGCCAGCTTTAGCTGGAAGAGAAACCTCAGGAAAGCCATGGAGGAGGCAGCTCAAGCTCCTTCCTGTGTGCACAGAATGATCCGTTAGTTCTTCCAAGGACATGTGGCAAACCCCGGGGAAGCTGTGGAACCTCTGATGCTTCCTGCCACTTCATTTCCTGCTGATGACCCAACAGAGCTGCTTGTTCGCATAGCCAGCTCACTGCTGCAAGCATTCTGCCATGTGGAGGGGTCATCAGGGGAGGTGGAGTCTGTAGCTCAGAGCCCGTTGGCATCAATGGCTGTCACAGAGGCAGGTGTTGAGGACCGTGAGGTGGTAGCTGAGGTCTTGTCCAGGGCTGGGCTGGGCACACTGCAGTCAGCAGACCTGGCTGAGCCCCGCCCTCCAGGGAGCAGTGACCGGCTCTGGCTGTGAGGACTGTGGCCATGTAGACTCTGGCCACAGAGGCGGTGGTGCCGCTCCCAGTCCTTATGCTGGCAGAAGGAGCCACAGTAGCGAGCAATATTGCAGCCACTGCACGTCTCGCTGGCTTTTCGGCCACAGTTCCAGCAGTTCTGCAAGACACAGGCATCGGTTAGTGGCTGCTGACTTCTTGAGGGGCAGGTTTGCCACTGTCACTTGTCATCTGCATGGTACAGCAAGGGCTGTGGAGCTACAGACCTGTGGGTGTCTCTGCTGATGACTTTTAACTCTTGATCCTCTTGCTTCTCCCTCCCAAATGCCAGGATCACAGGCATGTGTCACCTGGGCCCAGGTCTTACAACTACCTTCTGAAGACCATGCGTCCACACATGAGCTTGAACAAACATTTTCTAGAGCTCCCAATGGAGGAACAGTCTTCAGCGTTTTTATTGACAATATTTGATCTTTTAACTAAGATTTTTAAAGGAATATAGGAAAACAGACTTTTCTCCAAAAAGTTACCTTCCAGGGAACCAGGATGGATGAAGAAAGAGGGAGGTGGCTATGCTGCTGCCTCCTTTGTCCTCTGTGCTTATTTCCCTCACTGTTATGTCATAAAGCAGATGGGCGGACAAGAAACTACAGTCTGTTCTCAAGGGCCACTCAATCCTGGAGTCCCTAAAGTAGACTCTGGGCATTTTCTTATTACTTGTTACATTTATTAAGAGCGGAGTAAACGATCCTGAGGCTTAGCAGAAATGGCACCTATGAATAGTAATTCTATCACAGAATGTAAGAGCAAGACAGGTTTCCTGCAGGCTCAAGGAGCAGCCATGAAAGCAGCACAGTCATTAAAAGTACAACTCACCCCCCAACCCCCAATGGCTGGGAGAAAAGACAACATAAAAAGAATGCTAGCCCTGTGCAGCCTCAGTACTAATACTCGTGATACGTGATCTATACTCGAAGACTCCCAGGACCCACTGGTAAAAGCTTTTCTCTCCCTTGATGTTCTAGTATGGTAAAACTATCAACAATAAACAACTAGCCTTCTCATCCATAAGGACACAATGGCAGAGGCCCATCTCACAGCCTGGTCACAGGACTAGCTAGGGAAGAAAGACAGCCTTCCCTGTGAACTCAGGATACTTGATCAGTGAATAAAACATGCCAAATGGCTCCTTCCCAGCACTGTAAGATGGGGAAACTGAGGCATAGATGTGCTAAGGTTAGAATGCCATCAAAGTGCTGGCTATTCAAAGCTTGAGAATGAGTTCCTGAGGTCCAGATACTCCACATAAGCATTTACTTCAAAGTACATCTCCTAACCCATGCGTCTTAAGAAATGTAACAACAGGCACAGTAACTTGCCAATACTACCAGCATCAGTGGACACAATTAGAGAATACAGAGAATTATACTCCATTTACACATCTTCTGGCAAAATGGATTCCAGAGAATGGGCCACTGAAGAGCAACAACTCAGGAAAACAATGGCACCTGTGAGGAAGAAGCCAGGGGCTGCCCTACACAGGCTACCTCTAACTCCAGGTGTCTGCAAGGGTATCTGAGAACTAGGTCACAGCACAACATTTCCATCCTGGCTGCCATTATTTAGCCATGTCTTCATGGGGATGAAATACAGAGTGGAGTAGGAGCCCCCAGTGACAGGCCTCATATGCAGGTATAACGCAGGTAGTGTCAAGAGCACTTGGGTGAAGAAATGGTGCTACCCTGTGGTTCCAGCTAATTGGGAGGCTAAAATGGAAGCTAAAATTTAACTTGGGACATCTTCAAAACAAGGGCTTAAGCCGGGCTTGGTGGTATGTGCCTACAATCCCTGCGCTTGGAGACGGAGGCAGGCGAGCTGGGAGCTCAAGGTCGGCCTGGGCTACACAGTAAATTCAAGACCAGCCTACAAAACTATCTCAAGAACAACCCTTCTTATTCTCCAAATAAAAAACGCAAATGTTTATTGTTCAGTCACGCTTCAAATTAGCATTCCCCAAAACTTGAGCTAGGTCAGTAGTGTTCTGTGGTTAGTGTGCAAAGGTTATGAACCTTCTGAGGTCAGAACTGTAATTCTAGAATCTCCTTTAAGTAGAGGCTCTCAGGTCCCAACTGGACCTCTGGGCAGCTTGGACCACAGGAGGAAGACGTTCCTCTTCACTGTCAATTGCTAGTTTATTGTGTTTGCAGGAAAATGCCTGTGGGAGAGGCAAGGTGACATGATACTCCCTGTCCCTCCATCTCAGGCAAGCAAGCAGCCTGGTCTAGGGTTTGCTGCAGGTATAGAAGTTGCTGTAGGTTGCACAGTAAAGTCCTTATCAATTGAACAAACAGCACTGTAAACTCAGTTTATCTTCCTAAAGGATGCCAGGCAACAGGACAAGGCAGCTGAGGACTCAGGCGATGTAAAGCCAGTGTGCAGACAAGCTGAGACTGGCCTTTCTCTCCAGGTCACACAGCTTATCGTGAGATGAGAAACTGCGAGTCATCCAGATGATGAAATGCGAGAGAGAATCAGAATTTTTGGTCCAATGCAAACTCAACAAAAGCTTGGGCTGTACGTTCTTCCTTTTGAAATGCAAATTTGCCAGAATCCATGCTGGCATGCATGCAGAATCCATGCAGGCTACTTAGTTTGCTGCTTAAAAATACAACTCCTACAGTCTTATTCCCTGTGTTCTACACTTGGCCAGCCTAATTTACATAGCAAGTTCCAGAACAAGAGACCCTATCGCAAATAACAACCACCTCCCCCACAACAACAACAACAACAACAACAACAACAACAAGAAAAAAAAACTGGAAAATTTGTGTTGACTTCAAATGCACTAGTGCTAGGGCTCAATGCAGGCCCTGCAGGTACAGCTGCTCTGGAGGCAGCTTTATCAACTCGGTGAGACCCTGACTCAAAACAAAAGAAGCCTGGGATGCAGTTAGGAAAGAGGCAACACACTTGCCAAATGTACCCAAGGCCCTAGTAGTGTGTGGGGGTCGGGGGAGAGGTAGATTGGTACGGTCACATTGTTTCTGCCTTTACATCATTTTTTTTTCTTCTTTATAACCTACCTGTCCTCTCCTATGTGTATCAGGATCATATGAACTCTAAATTGTCTCAGTCTCCCAAATGCTACAATTTTACACGTGTGTAACATGTCTGGTTCCAATTTTTCATTTTTGTTTTTATTGTATTAAAACATCCTGGGTCCTGGGTAAAGTATTGGGAGGTCTAAGTTTGTAAATTTAGAACCAACATCTACTAATGAGATTACTGTGAGGACTAGAAAGGAGTATACATATATAGCCAGGTATCCGCCTGCATGTGTGAGGTAAGCCTTTCTACCCAGCACCTCAGTGGCAAGCAGTGGGCTTGCTGCCCCTTCAGCCACCCAGCCCAGCCTATAGCCCAGTGACCCTCTGACCTCTGTGGACTCTTCTTGCTCATTGATGACCAGGAAAGCATCTTCTGCCGCCTGCCTTTTGACATCCGCTATGGTTTGCTCCATTCGAGCTCTCTCAGTTGCAATCACTTCAAAGGCTTTTTGCTCTGCCTCAGCTACAGCCTTTTGTACCTCTGACATGGCCTGAATTTTCACCTTGTTCACAGCTTCTTCTGGAAGAAAGCAACAGTAAAATCAACTGGCAGAGAAATCTTTTCCCTTCCAACCCACAGCATTAGGGGGTGGGAATGGAAAGTGGGGGCAGCAACACACTCAGCTGGCCAACCACAGTATTGCTAAGGGGAAAATAGTAAAACAAGATGTGCAGGGGTGAACATGTAGCCTACACTTACAGTATTCCTACAACGGCTCACCCAGTCATGCAACTGCTAGGTATAAACACAAAGGTGGATGCTGTGTTAAACCTGGGAAGACATCAGTAAGTAGACACCATATATCCTGTACGGGATCAAGTACTCTAATGGCTTAGATGCCTTATGTCAAATGAAAGACTAGAGTTTCAAGGACAAAGGTTTTCAACTTTACAAGAGCAAGAGGATCAAAAGGTGTTTTCCACATTTTACTTTCTAAAGGAAATGTGAAGTTCTAGAATTGTATACAATGAGAAAGAAAGCACCTGGAAAAGTAGGTGTGACTCAGTTGAGAGAGAGGTCTCTGGATTTGTAAACCAGGTACTTAGGACCTGAGCAGTCAGGGTAGTCTGGGTGGGGGTACAGGACAATGGTACCTGTGTGCCATGAAATGGCACAGAGAGCAGGGAAGTGAGATGGCTGAAGTGCTTGGAGTATCCAGTGCAACCAACAATGGGGAACTTGAAGAAACAGGACTGCTTGGTCCAGATCCCTCCGTCCCTCCCTGATCCACCCTGCTTGGTTGAAGACACTCCAAATGACAAGGGCTTTTAGCCAAAAGAGGATGGGAATATAAAACACCTCCTATAAGTCTGCAGGGAAACACAAGACCAAGGCCAAAACCAAAACCAAATCAAACCAAAATCATAGTTTGGATTGCTATCTTACTAGAGGTTGTCTAAGGTCACAGGAACACTGGAGCAGAGTGAGGACTTAGACTTAGTTGGCTCAATGGCAAGTTGGGTATCTACCAGCTTACAAAGGAAGGTTCTCAAGCAGTCAGTCATTAGTTCTAAGGTTCTGTTTATCATATTCTTTTCCTTTTAGTATGAATTTACACTATTCTATCTCATTTTAATATCAACATAAAAATACATCTTCTCATTTTTAAGATTATTTCCAAAACTGTATTATATGGTAAGAAAAGCCCCATCGACTTAGTGAAACCACTTCTTAAGACCACCCCTCCCTGCTCCCCCCCAAAAAGGACTAGGATGTAGTTCAAAAGAAGACCTTCAAAGTATTCTTAAGAATGTACCTGCATGTACCCACTATGGTAACTGTGTGCGCTTCTAGAGACCTAACACAATAAACATCTTTCAACCCTAGAATAGTCTTGAGTAAGCTAGAGCAAGAAAAGAAAAAGGAGCTGAAGAGATAGCTCGGTGGTTCACTGCTCTCGCAGAGAACCCAGGTTCAGTTCCTAGCACTCACATGAAGGCAGACAACTGCTTATAATCCCAGCCCAAAGGATCTGTGGTGGTTTGAATTTGAATGGACCTCTATTTGGTCCCCAGGATTAGGAGGTGTGGCCTTGAGAGGGTGAGTCATTGGGGGTGGAGGTGGGCTCTGAGGATTCAAAACATTCTAGGTTCTCAGTGTTCTGGCTCATGCCCACCTGCCCTCCCTTGCTCTATCAGTCCCTCCCTCCCGAGGTAAGCCCTCAGCTGTTGCTGCAACTCTCTTTGCTCAGCCATCATGGACTCTAACCCTCTGAAACCAAGTTAATGAAATCGTTCATATACATGCTGCCTTACCCCCGCATTTTATCATAGCAATGGCAAAGTAACTAAGACAGGATCCCATACCCTCTCCGGCCTCTGCTGGCTCAGTATGCATGCAGTACACATAAACCGGTGCAGGCTCAAACACAGACACATTAGTTTAAAAACAAAGGAAAAGGAAGAGCAACGGTGTTAAAGAGCTGGATCAAGCTCAGAATCGAGACTATGGAGATCTATGGAAATGCTCAATGGATACAGTGTCTGCCATGTAAGTATAAGATGAGCTCTTGGATCTACAGAACCCACATAAAGCTGGATGTGGAAGTATGCATCTAACTATCCCAGGATTCCAAAGGGAACCACAGAGTGGAAACAGAATTTGTTATAAGCATCCTGGCCATATAGCCGGGTGTTACAAGCAGCAAACAAGAGCCAGGTTTAAAAAGGTAGAAATCAAGAGCTGACACTGCAGACACCCTCTGTTCTCTACACCGTGGTACCCAAACACAAGAAAATTTAAAAACAAAACAACAACAACAACAACAACAACCAGAGTGAAGCAAACGTGGCGGCAGGTGAGCACATTATGACCCTAGCCAGGAGAGCAAACAGAGAGAAATTCAACCTCTGTCAAATGAGGAAGGGCCAGGTGCCCGTGGCTCAGTGGGAAGTCAATAGGGGTGTGAAAGGCCTGGGGGGAACCATCCCCAACTCCCGACCTGCCAAGGGTCAGGCATGCAGTTCAGCCCAGGAGATGTACAGTCAGCCAGAGGGTGAGCAGAAGAAGCCAACGACTCCATAAGGAGGACATTATGGACAGCTGAAAGGCTGGTTATAACTTCTCCCCAGTATACAGATTCCCAGCTTGCATTACCAGTGAGTACAGTCAGTCTACCAACAGACAGACACACACCTGTTTTCTTCCAAAACTCTACAGGCACGTATCCTGCTGCTGGCCTACTGGTGAATTCCCGCTGAGAATCTACACAAGAGAGAGAAAAGAGCAAGGTCAGAAGCTACTTTAATCAGTATTCAGAACCCAAGTACTCATAGACGCTAGGCGATACTCTAACAATCCCTAGCTCCAACACGAGATTTTAATTAAGACACAAGAAGTTTTAATCAAAGTTCTTTTACTGTCTAGATTCAAATAAGTATGCTTGTTTGATGTAAAACATTCAGAACAAGAATTAAGCTTCAAATTATGAAACCATATACTGCATTTTTATCTAAGTATACATAAGCATGGTGAATATAACATATTCCATGGTGTAGGCATCAAACCCAGGCCCTTGGTTCATGATAAGTAAGCGCTCTACCAGTGGGCCGCATAAAACGTGGGCTATCACAGACATGAATTCAGTATATCTTGGCTAGGGATCACACACAGAGACACACACACAGATACACACACAAATGGTCACTCTTGTTACTTTTAGACAGAGTGTGCCTATGTTATTCAAGCTGTCCTTGAATTTTGCAGCTCAGGTAAGCCTTGAACTCATCCTCTGGATTCTGCCTCTTGAGTAGCTGGGATTACAGGGCAGTGCCAACAAGTTCAGACTGAAAATGTCGAAACAAATAAAAATGGGGAAATTTTCTTCAAGTATGAACTGGAAGCACTTCTATCTTTCTAAATTCTATGATCTTAGCTTTTTTTGGAGCTGGGGATAAAGTTTCAGTATGTCACAATTCAGGGGGCTTGAAACTAAAGATCCTCCTGCCTTAGCTTCCAAAGTGCTTTTTCATGACATTTGCACAGTACAATTACTTATAAAATAGCATTTAACTGGGCATGGTACTGCATGTTTTAATTCCTCATGAAGGAGGCAGAGACTGACAGGAAAATTTGAGTTTGAAGGCAGCTTGTTCTATACAACTAGTTCCAGACTAGCCAGGGCTACACAGTGAGATCTGTATAAAAAACAAAACAAAAACAACACTTAAAAACATTGGTCTACATAGCAAGTTCTAGGCCAACACAGGGCTATACAGTGAGACCCTGTACACAAAAAAAGTGACAGATGGCTGAACTGCTTGCCATGCAAGCCTGTGAACTGTTAGATAATGGAGCCCAAATAAAGGAGAAGCAAAG
Organism: Rattus rattus; assembly: GCF_011064425.1. Taxonomy (NCBI): domain Eukaryota; kingdom Metazoa; phylum Chordata; class Mammalia; order Rodentia; family Muridae; genus Rattus; species Rattus rattus. The sequence continues at coordinate 133,894,139 of NC_046158.1, read as the reverse complement.
AATCAACTCCTGCCAGAGTGAAGACGCCTGCCTTGGTGAGATTTCCTGAGGCTGAAGTTGTAAGCCATTCGGAGTCATGCCCAGGATTCCTCCCCCCACCCCTCACCCAAGAGCAGTTAGTGTTCTCAATTCGGAGCCATCTCTTCTGTCTTTTCTTTTTTTCTCTGTGTAGAACAGCCCTGTCTTTGCCTCCTGGGTGCTGGGATTAAAGGCATTCACCTCCATGCCTGGAACTGAGTCATCTCTTTAGCTCCTACCCTACCAAGTTTCCCCTTCTTTCCCTCCCCTTCCTTTCAGATAGGGTCTCATGAAGCCCATGCTAACACCAAACTTCTGAAACTCTTGTCTCTGCCTATCAAATGCTGGAATTCCAGGTATGCACTAAGGCCAAATCCAGTTTATTTGTAGCTAGAGAGCAAACCCAGAGCTCAGTGCATCTTAAGTAACACTGTGTCAACTAAGCTATATCCCAGACAAATGATACATTGTATATCAGACATGTTGGTAATTTTCTCAAAATTTTAATATATGCCACTGGGATCCATGAAGCACTAAACCTACAGTAACTAGAATTTATCACACAAATTGTCTTCATTTTGAAAGTCAGGTGCTGGTAACTATTATGACAGGTACTAGAAACAATTAAGAACTGTCCCAGGCACATTGGACAAAGTGGTTATCCCAGCTAGACCCTCAAGTTAAGGATGCTTTGTGTGGAGCAGTGACAGTGAGTTTAGTGAGTTCTGTCAGCCTGCACGCTGCCACCTCAGCTGGACACAGGCCCACACTCTGGATGGAGTACATGTGACTGTAGATGTTGACAAGAAAGATCTGTATGTTGCTGCAGGGACCTGTATCAGCAAGGGTTCAGATTTGTAAGGCTTACTTGATAATTAGCCTCGACTGGTTTTGAAATTTTTAATCAAAGTTTTGTGTCTGTGTCTGTGTGTAAGTTGTTTGTTTCTTCATATACTAGATTATCTCACATAAAATAGTACAACTGATGGCTGGCCCAGGAGTCATGCCTGTCATGAGAAGAGAGTGGCAGCCTTTAGCTATTTAGGATAGGACACACATTATTAATGCTGGCATTTCGTCTAAATTTTCTTCCAGTCCTTTTGAGACTAACAGCTGTCTTGCATGGAAAATGCTAGCACTGAAATAAGAAATTCATTCTCCTTGATGAACATTTGGGAACTTTAAGTGGGTGGGTGGAGAAAGAGTGTGATCACAGATGGCCTGTCATTCAGCTGTGCCTTTTGGATAGGGCATTTTTTCAACTTTTGGGGAAAATGATGGAACATTGTGGGGGGATATCTCTGGCTTCCTGGATGTATCCTGCTCATCTCTGCTGCTTCAACACGAGTAACCTAGCTTTGTCTAAGCTAATCTTTTGATAGTCTCTAGGCAGTGGATGGTAACTGGGGAAAGAAAGCAAAGTGGGGTACGTTCCTACGAGAAAGAATATGGTGAACATAACCATCAAAGTACCAACTGTGATGTGACATACAGAATCAGAACTCTTTTCTTTCTTACTGACTTTTTGTGCTGTTAGGTTGAAGCCAGGCCACTGTTCAGCAGGGCAAGTGCTCACCATTAGGCTACTTCTAGTTACCAAAGTTCAGAGGTTACCTATTGTTTCTGGCTACTAACAATCTTCTCCATTGGAGCCTAAAGTTCTCCTCCTCAAGGCAGGCTACAAAAGCTCTAGCATGTGTCCACCCACTACTAAAGCTTTCTATATTGGGACTGGACACAACAAAATCACAGGATTTGCTGTGGATGGGTGCTCATGCTGGAATCTTAGCAGATGCAGTGCTGAAGTAGGTTTGTGTCGGCCTGGGCTATGGAATGAGAAATATCTTGAAAACCAACTCAGAAAATAAACAATAAAACCAAACCCAACAATTCCAAAACTGTTTGAATGTATGCTTGTGTGATAATATATACAGGGGTCCTGCCTCATCACCTAGAGAAGGAATTCTGCAAAATAGCAAAACTCACCAATGCACACAGGCCATCCTTGTTTCCCCATCTAGTCTATTGTAATTCAACTGCAATGATACAGCATGAGGTACAGAATCCAGAAAGCTGGTTAGCAAAAATGTGTGACTCTTGAGTGCGGCAGGTCCAGAGAAATCCTGTGTTCCTTTCCCCAGACCTTGTGTTTCGCATCTCTTCATGCGAATTCTTTGTAAACAGATTAAGCTTGCTTCCCTGAGCCTGTGAGCAGCTCGGGCAAACCTTATGAAAGGAATTATGGGAAGCTCAGTTGATAGCCAGCAGGTAAGAACAAGAACGCACAGTGGGAAGAAGACTTAATCTTGTAAGTTGCCCTCTGACCAGACTACACACATACCCCAACATTAAAAAAAGTAAACACAAATCTCTCCCCTCCACACCCACTAAATTAATGTAGTTGGGCAAGGAGGATATCAGCAGGATGGAGTCCAGCTTAAATTACATAGTGAGAGTCTCAAAAACCAAACCAAACCAAACCAAAGCCACAGAACAAACAAAAGCATCAAACTCAGGTTAGGTGGAATGGAAGCTGCCGCTTTTTCCATGTTCCCGCTCTATATTTACCGTTGCTGAGAGAATCTGTACTCCCAGGGCTGTGCTGCCTAGAGACCAACTCGGTCCCAGTCTTCCTCAACTCTGTATTTTCATTACACCGCCTTTTCCAATAGTTAAGCTCTTCACGGTCAGATTCCTGACAGCGCCTCAGGACAGCCATGGAGCGCCTCGTTTTTTCCACCATTTCCATGATGCAATTCAGGGCCTGAAGCGAGGAGACAGGGAAGCAGAGCGGAGGTGAGAAATGTAAACAAGAACAGGAAAACCAAAGATGGATAAACAATAGGAAGAAGGGAAAGGGGGCTCTCGGATTTTATAACCGTAGGAACAAAGTTTACAGTTAAAAGTCATTATTATACCTTCTTTACTTATATTAGATTTATTTATTTTATGAGTGTCTTGTCTGCACAAAGGGATGCGCCTGTATGTGTGCCTGTGCCCTTAGAGATCAGAAGGGAAAGAAATCCCTGGAACTAGGGTTACTAATGGTTGTGAGCTACCATGTGGATGCTGAGAAGCAAACCCAGGTCTTCTACAGGAGCAGCAAGTGCTCTAACCACTGAGTGCCCTCTTAGTCCTGGTTATTTTACATATACAGCTATCTTTTCCTATCTATACAGCTGTCAGTTCTAGAACACTTCAGGGACATTAAAAGTCACGACAGTTCCAATTCCCTTAAGTAAAATGTATGGCATCTGCATACAACCTGTGCACATTTTACCTACATACCCTTTTGTTTTGTTTTCCCGAGACAGGGTTTCTCTGTGAAGTATCAGCTGTCCTGGACCTCACTTTATAGACCAGGCTGGCCCCAAAAATCACAGAGATCCACCTGCCTTTGCCTCTAGAGTGCTGAGATTAAACAGCATTCACCACCACTCCCAGCCAAGACTTTTTTTAAAGGATTATTTATTTTATGTATATGAGTGCTCTATCTGCACGCACATCTACACGTATGCCTGCACGCCAGAGAGGGCATCAGATCACATATAGATGTTTGTGAGCCACCATGTGGTTGTTGGGAACTGAACTCAGGACCGATGTTAGAGCAATCAGCAATCTGAGTTACTGGAACCCCTGAGCCATTCTCTAACCCAAGATTTTTTTTTTTTTTTTTTAAAAAGTCATTAGATACTATAATCAAGAAGTGACTTAAGCTTGTGGGTAGCTGGGTGGTGGTGGTGTACACCTTATACAAAGCACTTGGGAGGCAGAGACAGGCAATCTCTGAATTTGAGGTCAGCCTGGTCTACAAAGCAGGTTCTAGGACAGCCAGGGCCATTACATAGAGAAGCCTTGTCTCAAAAAACCCACACAAACAAAGTCTTTACATGGGCCAGCAAGATGGCTCAGTAGGTTGTGGGTACTTGCTGCCCTCTGAAACCTACAGGGTGGCAGGAGTGAAGACTTCTGAAGGTAATCCTCTGGCCTTCACACTCATTGTGGCACAACACACTACCATATACACATACATAAAGTAAGCAATTTTGGGTCTGTGCGTTAAGATGGCTCAATGAGTGAAGACCTTCTCACCAAGCCTGAGTCCCTGATAATGTTAAATAAAACTAAATGTCTGCATAATACTGCAGCCTGGAGCTGGAAAGACTGCTTAGTGATCAAAAGAATTTGCTGTTCTTGCTGAGGAGCCTGGCTCAGTTCCCATCAAATTTATTGGGTGGTCTGCAACTGCTTGTAACTTCAATTCCAAAGGACCTAACCTCCTCTTCTAGTTTGTCTGTGCCCTGAGCCACCATAGAAACTACCTGAGGTTAAGAGCTGGGATCAAATGATGATGATGATGATGATGATGATGATGATGATGATGATGATGTTATCTAAGGTACGGATCAGGGTCAGCTACCACTCAAGAAGGAAAGGCCACAATATGCAATTTTAAAGTAGGCACCACTTAAAATCAAGGATAAAGGATGCTCTATTCTGATGGGGACAAGAACGTGAGAATATAGTCTATACCAGCATGCTAACTCTTACTTGGACTTGTCTAACTCTCCATGTGCTACATCCTATGATTAGTACTTTATGTACTTTACAAATAATGCCGGTCTTTTTTTTTTTTTTTAAAGAGAAAGATTATAGTATTTTAGTATGTGTGTGGTTTTTGTGTGTCTGCTTGCACACAATCCATGGCCCATGAGTTGAAGTCAGAGGACAACTTGTGAGAATTGGTTCTTTCCCTCCTCCACATGGGTCTCAGGGCTCAAACTTGGAATCTCTAGCTTCACTGTAAATGCCTTTGTCCACTGAACATATACATATATATATATATATATATTTTTTTTTTTTTGAAAGGAGAAAGCTAAAAGAAGTAAAGTAACTTAGCCAGCTCTCAAAGGCAGTGAGTAGAAAAGTGGAAACTTTTGATTTAACTATTTATTGCATGACTACGTGGTTTAGGAACTGTCAATGTCGACCTACCACTAAGACTAGGAACCACTCTACAGTCCTTCACCAAACCAGCTTCCATTAAAAAGTCATGCTCGCTTCAGGCACCCAAGAATTTAAGTATTTAAGAATTAAGAGCTTTCAAAGCTACACAGAAAAAGCCTGTCTTGGAGAAAAAAAAAAAAAAAAGAATAATTAGGGCTGAAGAGATGGCTCAGCAGTTAAGAGCACTGACTGCTCTTCCAGAGGTCCTGAGTTCAAATCCCAGCAATAACATGGTGGCTCACAACCATCTGTAATGGGATCTGATGCCCTCTTCTGGTGTGTCTGAAGACGGCTACAGTGCACTCATTTATAATAAATAAATAAATCTTAAAAAATAAAAAAAAGAATAATTAAGAGCTAGATGCAGGTGGTACATGCCTGAGTAAAAAAAGAGAAGTATGTGTGGGGGTGGGGGTGGGAGTTGTGACAAATTGGTTCAGTGTGTAAGGGTGAGTCCTGCCAAGCCAGATGACCAAGTGTCTGTCTTCTTACTCTCCACATTCATGTCAAGGTATGTACAGCAATGAGCATGGATGCAAGCAAGCAAACACAGAGATACACACCAAACACACAAGCCATACACCAAATCCACAAGCTACCAAAACCAACAGAAAATGTGAAACAAACCATAAGGATCTAAAAATAAAAAGGACTTGGGGAAATTAAACACGCTGGGATTCTTACATGGTCAAGATGTTTCCATTCATCGGCCCACTCCCTTTCTGTCAAACGGTGGTCTACCAACTCATCTTGATAGCCTCCATTGAGACCTATTAGAAACAAGAGACCACATTTAAAGAATACAGAGCAACTGAATTCTACCAATACAGCATTTTATCAATTTAGAGCACACTACTAATACAGTAAGTTACCATAACTGGTATGAGACTCACAAAAGGACAAACCAACAGCGTTAGCACTCAGATAAAATAACGTCGGAGACTGGAAGCATACATAGTTCAGTATATATTAACTAGCATACACTAGGCCCTGGGTTCTACTGTGGGGATGTCTCCCAAACTCTTAACAATTCACTTATAATGACAAATATCACAAAAGAACAACAATCACAAGATGCAACAGGTTATATCAGGAAAAAAGAATAGATGGTTCATAAGCATGAAAACAGCCAAGCTTCTAAGTATTCAGGAGTCAATCCTTTTCTGTTGTTCACATAGCATTTCACATCCAACATTCCAGAAGATAAAATAGCAGAAACAGTCTGTTGAGTTGGATGAACTAATGGATTAAATGAGAATGGGCCCCATAGGCCCGCATATTTGAAAGGATTAGGAGGTGTGGCCTTGTAAGAAGAAGTATGTCACTGTAGGTGGACTTTGAAGTGAAAAAAACCTGAGCCAGGGTCAGCGGTTCTTCCTGCTCCCTTTGGATCTGTATCTATAGACCTCTCCAGCACCATGTTCTCCTGCTTGCTGCCGTGCTGATAATGGACAGAAAATGTAAGCTAGCTGCAATTAGATGCTTTCTTTTAGAAGAGCTGCTGTGATCGTGGTATCTCTTCATGGCAATAGAACACTAAGACTACATTGTGGCACACATTAATAATTCAACTACATACAAAGTAAAGGCAAGAGAACCAGAGTTTGCTCTGCCACTCTAAACCCTGTATTTTTCATTGCTATCTTCTAAAATTGCTATGCCTAAGAACTAGTACTTTTTTATTGTAAATTTCTTATGTGCTACATAGACTATTGACTCTAAAATTATGGATCTAAGATATACTATAGTGTCCATAGATTTCATTTTAGGAGAAAATGGGGAGTGGACTTATTGATTCAATTAAGGGGAAAGGCAAGTGGTGGTTTGATGAATGAAAACCAATATAATAGGGCAGACAATTTCTAAATAGGTCTAGGGAAAACAAGTCTCTGATGAGTCTGGTGGAGTCAGCATGGAAGGTGACTAACAGTCTTTTAGATGTAAATTAATTAGAAATACAAGAAAAATCTAACAAAATACAGTTATACCTAGCTTTCATCATTTTTCTCATTAATGGACAAAACTGTATATGAATAAATGAAAGCCTAATTCTAAAAGTAACTTAATATTATTATTTTTAAAGATTTATTTATTAATTTCATGTATGTGGCTACACTGTCGCTGTCTTTTTTTTTTTTTTTTTGTTTCTTTTTTTCGGAGCTGGGGACCGAACCCAGGGCTTTGCGCTTCCTAGGTAAGCGCTCTCCCACTGAGCTAAATCCCCAGCCCCCACTGTCGCTGTCTTTAGACACACCAGAAGAGGACATCGGATCCCATTACAGATGGTTGTGAGCCACCATGTGGTTGCTGGGATTTGAACTCAGGACCTCTGGAAGAGCAGTCAGTGCTCTTAACCACTGAGCCATCTCTCCAGCCCGTAACTTAATATTATTGTTGTGCATCATGATGATACATGGAAGTTAGAAACAACTATCTGGAGTTAATTCTCTTTAGGAAACAAACTCAGGTCCCCAGGCTTAAATGGCAAGTCCCTTTAGTCACCGGGCTATCTGCCTGAGTGCCTCCATGCCCAAATCTGGTTTGTAACAGCTGAAGAAAGAGGCATGGGAGAGTAAGAACTGGATACTGAGGAAGGTGTGTGTGTCACCATCTGCTACTAATACAGTCAAACTCAGCTTCCAGCAGGCACTTAGGAGCTGAATCTTGTCAAGACTATTTACTAGCTACGTGACACTGGCCACAGCTGCTTTGATCTTCTCTGTCTGAAGAAATTAATGACTGGTTAGACTTTTTAGAAAGACTGAATCAAATAATGTAGTATAGCTGAGACGCAGTAAGTGCGTGGAGACAAGTCTCTCATGGCCTTCACCATTACGTAGGAAGTGCACGGTGCCTGAATCCCTGCTGAGGTTTATGCCCTGGAAGATGCTTCTCAGCCTAAGTGAGAATGAGAAAGAATCACTGTGTTCTCCACAAGGTACCACAGAAACTAGAATGTAAGGGAAACCTATAAATTGGCAGTCTTTTGTGGGTTTTCTTTTTTTTTTCTCTCCTGTCAGATAGATGCTGCACAGTTAAACTCCAGAAGGGAATGTGACTAAAAGCTCTTTTAAGAACTGATCTCAAATTAGGACTCTGTAGATTTTTTTTCTTTTTTATAATGGAAGTGTTTATCCCTAAATTTAGTAGTTACATAGTCCCTGCTTCAGGCATTTTAAACCTAACAAAAGAGCAGAACTGGTAATGTTATCTTCATTCATTTCAGACCTCATTTCAGAAGCTATCACTCTCAGGTTCAAGAGCCTACGCAATTTCCATTAGATTACACACGCAGAGCCAAACCTGCTGGGGCAGTCCTGGGACTCATGTAGCTCAAACTAGCCTCCAACGTGGGGTAACTCTCCTGACTGCTAAGATAAGAAATGTGTGCCACCATGCCCAGCCCTTTCACTATTTATAGCACAGGCTATCCCGAAAACTCTAAGGTAGCTGAAGTCCAAAAGCTGATCATGCTGCCTCAGCCCCGACAGTACTGGAGTGAGAAGCATGTGCTACTATGCTTTACCTAGCTAGCTACATAACATCATCTTATCAACAGAAGAAAGGCAGTGATGAGAGTATTTGGCTTTATCACTGAATAGGAAAGCAATCCGTGAATTTCGTCGAGTTCAAAGCATCATCATGCTGTTGAGATCACTTACTAAGATTGTGGTGCCTCTCACGAACTTCTCGGTGTTCTAGCATCTTGTTTGGTTCCCGATACAGGTGAGAAGTTGCAATGTCTTCTAAGGTATAGTGCTGAAGAGGTGGTGGAGTAGGATGGAACTGGCCCCCGGCACTCATGAGGGGAACAGTGAGGGCAGGACTGTGCCGAGGAGCAGGGCTGATAGTGCACACTCTCTTGGCAGGCGGTTCAGGAGGAACTGTGTCTCTTTCAAAATTATTCTCATCCCTCCTGTAGAAGAAACCGAAGTGCTTATAGGCGCCTGGCAAGAAGTGCTCATGGTAACACCCTACAGGCTTCAGAATGGCTCCTTGCAACTCACCTCCCTTTAGATGCTACAGGACCTGGAACCTTCTGGAGCACTATGCTTTGATCTACTCACTTTCCAATATTTCCTAAGCAAGAATGATTATTTTGGTGCTGCAGCCCACATACTAAGCACATGCTTCATACTATTCTACTCCCAGCCCCTCTGCTCTTGGCCCAGCTGTCAGCCAAACTAGAGATCTGACTTTAGTGCCTTTTCTGGTGTGTGTTCCTATACCCTAGAGGCATGAACCAAACTGTCTTCGGGCCAGACACAATTCATAAATGCTTTTTTATTCCAGCATGAAGAGAGGCCAAATTTACCTATAAGTAGGCAGAACCATATAACTGTTACACAGGAAAGGGAAAACTGAATGGAACAAGAACTGAGAAACTTTAGGAATGCTGTAGGTCAAGTGTCTGCCTATGGAGGTGAGTTGCTGGGAAGAAAACTGCCTCTATGACTCAATATGGGTTTTAGTCACTCAGCTTCAACTGTAATAAGCCTTCTATTGTTGTTCAGTACTGCTTCCTCAACAACTCATACTCTATTTAACAGCCACTTTATCCTACGTTCTGACGTACTAGTCATAAAGACACACTTAGAGTCTCTCAAGTGCTAAAGTCTTAAGAGGCCAACTGTAGGCTGGCAACTACTAGGTAGCCTCAGGATTGGGGCTGGTTATGGGAAGGACCAAAACAGAATTATACTATCCACCCCTAGGGAGGGGAGGTGATTGAAGGTTAAGTAGATCATGAGTTAGTTGTCATCAATCTCACCTATGGAATGAAGCAGACCAGACAGACAAGAGTACGTGTGGCATCTCCTTGGAGATGGTGGTGCAACTACCAGGAGAGGGCAGACCCACTCCACATACCCAGTGCCACTCTGCCTTGCCTTTACCTACTGTTTATCAGTATCCTAGGAACACATCCTTAATTGTAAGACAGTTAATGGTTCTGAGTTCACTGAAACAATAAACAATTAAATAATACTGAGAAGTTCATTTTGGCCCAGCAGTGGTGCTGTACATCTTTAATCCCAGCACTCAGGAGACAAAGGCAGGCAGATCTCTGTGAGCTTGAACCCCACTTCCACCAAAAGAAGCCCAATTTAGAGACCATCATTGAGAATCAGCCAATGAGAATAAAGCAAAGGGGCTGTTTGACAGGACAGTATTCACAAACAACCACAACCTGACACTTGTCATAAGGGGGATGACAATCCTGGGAGCTGAGTCTTCAACCTGTGGCGTCTGTCGGCTGTGTCTCAAGGTAGAGAACAGCAACAGTAAAGAACAACTGACGGATGACCGCTGTAGCACTGGCTGCTGACCACATGTAAGGTCCCACGCATCTGATAAATACATCTGTCTTGCAGGTGGCAGAATAAAAAGGATCAAGGGACTGGGTGTTCTTCTACTTCTGGGACAGTGAACCTATCTAAACTCTAGGGCAGAGGTCCTCCAAAGGAATGTGCAGTCACCTGAAGAGTTGTTGGGAAAACTAACCTTGGAAAGCCTAAGACCCACAACCAAACCCTCTTTCTTTCAAAGCAGAGTAGTTCCAGAAAAACAAAACAGACCTCTTCTCTGCTCACCTTTCGGGACTGGGCCTCTTTCCATTTCCATGAACCTCCATAAGCAGTTCAGAAGAGTCAGCAGGAGATGCGATACTGGTGTTGAGCAGAAGGTGCTCATGCTGGGCCAGGTACTGGGATGGGGTCTGCTTGGCAGCCCGGGCACAGTGCAGCAGTTCTCGCTGCAGCAGGGGCAGGTTGGCCTTGAAAAGAAAGAGGCAGTTTTCTGCTGAGCCCTACCTACAGAGATTAACTTCTCAATGTGCTCTCACAGACCAAAGCCCTCTGCTTTCTCCCTCTACCACTCACTAGCAAAGTGACATCGAAGTAGTAAAGGGGCATTTTTTTGAGTTGCTGATTGGTCTGTTTCTTCCCCCAGGAAGATATCGATCTTCTTCTTCTTCTTCTTTTTTTCTCTTTTTTTTCAGAGCTGGGACCGAACCCAGGGCCTTGTGCTTGCTAGGCAAGTGCTCTACCACTGAGCTAAACCCCCCAACCCAATCTTCTTCGTTTTTCAAGACTGGGCTTTTCTATGTAGCCCTGGGTTGTCCTGGAACTCGCTCTGTAGATCAGGCTGCCTTCCAACTCAGCGATCTGCGTGCCTCTGCCTCCCAAATGCTGAGATTAAAAGGCATGTGCCACCACCACTTGGCTGACTTCAATCTTCTTAAAGGGACTGTACCTTAGTTATTTTTGTGGCCTGATACAGAACACAAAGATTTATTGAACATAATTTTAAAACATACATTTTTCTTTTTTAAAAGATGTCTTTTATTTATTTTTAACTGTGTTTGTGTTTGGGGATATGAGTGCAGATGCCCTGGAGCTGGCGGTACAAGGGGTTGTGAGCCCCAGCACTATGGGTGCTGTGCGTCGAACTTAAGTACTCTGTAAACGCAGCAAACACTCTTAGTCACTAGGCTGTCTCTCCAACCCTAAACACATCTTCAGGAAGAATGGTTCAATCTGGGAAATAGGACGAGGGCCCAATACAGACGGCGCAAATGCTCTTTTACAAAATTCTATCTCCAGCATCCAAAATACACATTTTCCTGAAGACTAGCCAGTTAGAGAATTACTAATGCCTAAAAAGGAGAATTACAAGTCCTAGTTTCCCTCTTCTAATCACAACCCTTCTCTGATAGTGGCACATTCAACTCTCTCTTAGGGTTCTCTGGAGAAATCTTGGAATTTCAGAAACCAGGATTATTTTAGAAATGGGGTTTTGAAGAGGAGTACTGGGAATAATGTAATTTGGAAAAGAAAAATTGTATTCTGCTGTCCTTTCCTTCTCACATTAAGAAAAAATTTGGTAGATTAAATCACACACACACACACACACGCACGCACGCACGCACGCACACGCACGCACGCACACTCACTCCCTATACTTTTACAGAATTCTAATTCTTTTCCAGATTTCTTTTTATATACATCAAAAATATTTTATTTTCCCCTAAATTTAAGGAAAATTCAGGGAGAACCTATAATGAACACCTTTACCTCAAAGAGTAAATAAATAATTAAAAGGTTTTAATATATTCAAGTAGTCACCCCCCTTGCTGACGGTTAACTTAGCAGGTACCATAATTAGTGGATTTTTTAAAGCAGAAATAAATTGACAAAATCTGAAATGGTAGCCAAAAACTGCTGTAACAGCCTACCTCGGGCTGTCACCCAAATAACAGAGTTAAGAATAGAGAATGGACAATACCAAACACTTCTTAAGTCTGGTCTAGAATTTTAATCTTACAACTGGGAATGTGTAATTGAAAAAGAAACATGTCAGATCATTACACTTGTGACATTAGGTCTTTGGTGAGTACTGGTGAGTACAGGAAAAGCATAGCTAATTATTTTCTGCTAACACAAATCTCATAATTTTGTTTCCTATTTTGGCTTTTCGAGACAGGGTTTCTTTGTGTAGCCCTGGCTGTCCTGGAACTCACTCTTTAGACCAGGCTGGTCTAGAACTCACAGAGATCCACCTGCCTTTGTCTCCTGGGTGCTGGGATCAAGTTATGAGCCACCACTGCCTAGCTTACTGATTTTATTATGATTAGTAACGATTTCTTGACTGTACATCCTCAGTTATTAATTGTATACAGATTCAGGCATAAAGAAAAAACATTCAGGGTCCAAGTGGCATAGGTGCTCCAGAGCTGAGTACAGGCTTATAAACCTCATACCAGAATATCTTCTTGATTTGACTAGCCTGCAAGTTATCCTACACCTCTAGTTCTAGCACTTGGGAAGCTGATCCTCTTGCCTCAGCATCCCAGTTACTACAAGGAACTGCAGTTGTGTGCCAACATGTTGTGGGGGGGGAAATAATTATTTAATCAGAGAAAATATTAACTTTATAGAAAAGAAAAATATGGTAGATAACCAGTTTTACTAAATTGTGCCCCACAAAAAAAATGATAGAGCCGTCAGTCACGACGCTGTACTATGGCAGCATATGTGTAGTGATACCACTGGCTGTCATTCCTTTTTTAGGGGTGGGAAGAGGATAATGACCTATAAGCAGACATTGTCTCTGACTTCTTAGCTGACCTTGCTATGCTGCCATCACCAGAAATCTGCAACACAGACCAGGGCAGTTCTGCTGCCTCTGCTCCTTCTTAGCTGCTGGGGTTGCAGGCATGCAACACCATGTTCTAACTTACCTGTAGTTCTTCACTAAAATGTATCAAATGACTTTAAGCTACACGAGGAGGAAGTTCCTGAACAAAGCAAGCTAAGCTTCTTTACAATAATCAGTGCCTTCTAAACTATTAGGCTCTTAGTGCTAGAAAATTGGCTCACACTTAAAGAACCCAGCACTCACATCAGATGGCTCAAAATCAGCATTAAAGCCAGTTCCAGGGGATTCAACATCCTTCTCTGGATTCTATAAGCACAAACACTCATATACATGATTAAAAATAAAATTATCAAAGCTGAAACACTCATTAAAAGTGGAAATTGTTCCAGATTAATACTACACGCAATGTGGAGTCATGTAAATATAGACCCAGACCATGATCCCCACATTCAACAAAAAAACTTGCTTTTTCACTTGGAAGACAGAGGTGTGGTGACACACATCTGTAATCCCAGCACTGGAGATGCAGAGGCTGGAGGATCTCTGAGCTCAAGACCAGCCTGGTCTACAAAGAGAGTTCTAGGCCAATCAGGACTACACAGTAAAAAGAATCTTTAAGAATTAACCTCTCTTTCCATTTCTGAAATGGCAGAAGCTTTAATGGTGGCAAGTACTTCATACAAAAGCTCTAGTGTTTCAAGGCCATTGAGAACAGGAACTGCTTCCTGTTGTACTGGGCAGACAAGAATGCCCTTTTTTTCTCCTTATCATTGCCCCTCAGGCCCTTTCCAGATACTAGATAAATACCAGCAGAAGAGAAAAAGCACAGGCACGGAGGGTAAACCCTGGGACGCACCAGGAGATGATTCCACAGTGGGCTTCCCCACACTCCAGTTGTGTAAGAGGCCAGTAGCTGAGAGGAAAAGAATCATCCCTCAGACAGCATCTGTGGCGGAACCTGATGAGTTAAGTAACCAGCCCCTTTACCAAGCTTTCTGTCTAGACTTTCTATCCTCTGCTAAATTTAGGTGATACTATGTGGCAGAGTCCTGGCCAATAAGGAGATTTAAAAAAAAAAAAAAAAAAAAGAAACAGACAGACACAGAGAGAAAGGCACAGGTGCTAGTTCCTTTATGCACCCATTTGCTTCCTCCCTAATCCATCCCTCTTAGCCATCAGCCAACTGAATTTGTGCCCTATTATCTAGAAAGCCACAGGTTGAAAATTTTGGGATTTTCCTCATTCTATGGTTCTGAACAACTATGGAAGAAAGGTCTTCATTCCTAACTCCCTTTAGCATGTTTTGTATGACTGAGGAATCCATCAATTTATTGAATAACACACACATATAAAGGCTTAATTTTGTTGTAAAGAGCATTAGTGAGACATTCGTAGAGATAAATAAAGTCTGAACATCAGATAACAAGTGTTGCCTGGATGTTAACATCTTGATTTAAGGCCCTGTGGACACGGCCCCTTAGGAGACCATGTGCCTGGCATGCTTGAAGCCCAAGGCTGGATCCCTACGATCATGAAGAATGAAATTTTCATTTGGTAGTTTAAATGTGTCACATCTATAATTTTTTATTTTTAAATATCTGAAGAAAATATGACAGGATTGTAAAATGCTCCTTTTTGGGAAATTGGTTTTGAGGCCATAAAGGAAGCTTACTGTACCATTTTACAGCTTATCTGTGAGCATGAAATTTCTTAAAAAGTGCGGTGCTTTGAATAGAAATGGCCCCCATAGATAGACTCATGTGTTTGAATGGTTGGCCCACAGAGTGGCACTACTAGGAGGTATGGTCTTGTAGTTGGTGTGCCCTTACTGGAGGAAGTGTGCCATTATGGAGGAAGGCTTTGAGATCTCATATATGCTCAAGTCACGCAGAGTGGCACAGTCATCTGCTTAGGGATCAAGATGTAGAACTCTCAGCTTCTCCAACACCCAGTCTGCCAGCAGGGTATGACATTTAATAGACTAAACCTTTGAAACTGTAAACCAGCCCTAATTAAATACTTTCCTTTAAGACAGCTGCTATGGTCATGGTGTCTCCCCACAGCAATAACAACTCAACTAAGACAGTAAGCATAATTTAAACCAGGTGCACAAAGGGATGCTCCAGGGAACAATAACTCAAGATGACATCAGTAGACTGTGGTATCTGGGGCTCTCTTGGTAAGGGTCTCCTCTCAGATAACACACACTCCATCTTCAGATCACACCTACAGGATGGAGTGGCATTCCCCCCACTGCCACAAACTCACACACTTCCATCCTCTTTCTTCTGGTACTTGCTCTTAGATGCTAACTACAGTGTCTAGAAACAGAAATCATTCTCACCAGGTATTAGGTCAGTTTACATACTGTTTATCTATCAGCCCCAAATAAGACAAAATTATGAAAATGCAACAAGCTGTCCTTGCTGAGGTCACAGAGCAAGTATCGGTAGACTTTGAGGAAATGCCGATGATAATAAATGACAATGAATGCCCCTCAGAATTACCTTGAGAAACGGAATTACAAATGGACGAAGTGGGAAGTTTGTAGCCTCCTGGAGCTTGCAATGGAATTCTTCAATTGTCACTGTTGAGTTCTGAAAAGATAAATAATATTCAATATCCAAAACTGGGCACACACAGCAAAAAAATTAAGTAGATTAAAAGCACAGAAAAGCCAAAGGAATGATCTGCTATCCCCATGGATAGACAAAGTGGTAATAGAAATTTCCAGTGGAGACTGAGTGAGGCCTGCCAGAGGCTGCCTGCATCTCAGAGGAATGAGCTGCTGTATCAAAGTGCCTTCAGGCAAATGTTCGATCACTAAGAACGTAACTGCTTAGTTTTTGCTTAGCTGTTTTATTTTCCCTCCCCTCTCTAAAGACTGCACAGTCTAGCAGGAAATCAGACTACTTTCTCGTATTTGTAATAGTGGATGATTCGGTGGGTAAAGGTGCTTACTGCCAAACCTGAGTTCCTCCACCTCTGACTTCCATGCACATATAATGGCACAAGTGTAGACACACTCAGAATCAATCAATCAATCAATCACATTTTTAAAAAAATTGTTTTGATTTTTGATACAGCACCTCACTGTGTAGTTTTAGCTGGCTTGACCTTGTAGCGATCTTCATGACTGCTAGAGGGAATTCAGGCCACGCACTCCTACTGCAGCTGTTCCTATGTGCAGTGGTTTTTGAGACAAGGATTTTCTTTGTAGTTTTGGTTGTCCTTTGGATTAAGGGTGTGCACTACCCAACCCAGCTTAATGATGTTTTTTAAAAGACCCAGAAAGTTTTGGGAGAGAGAAAATGTGAAAGGTAAAATATTAGCAGATTTATTCTTAAGGGAACACCTGCAGTGGACTTGACGTATAGGGATAGATAGGCCCCCATACTTGTTTGGTGCAGACAGGATCTCTCTGAAACTCAGAGTGGCCTGAACAGCTTACACACTGCTACAATTATTTAACATATACCTTTTAAATTTTTTGAGAAAAATTATAAACTACTAACATCCTCTCCTTTGGGCCTCTAAGGGTACTAGGTTGCGTGTGGTACACAGATGTCCACAAAACAAAGAACTCACACAATCAATTCATACAGGCCTTCCTTTCACTTTTTCTATTTTTATTACAATTTATATAATTTTATTTAGAAAATTTAAAATTAGGTTACATATGATGAGCTGTTTCTCTAATCTCCTCTGCTGTTAACATTTTATGCAGCTCACTGACATGTGTTACCAGCCACTGGCTCAGCGAGTAAAGTACTACGGCCAATCTGTAGGACATGCATTTTCCCTGGACCCAGCTGCACATTAACTTAAGGTGATACTTCTGCAAATATTTTTAAAATTTTAACTTGATTTTTATTTTTTAAAAGATTTATATTTTTGTTTAATGTGTATGTTCTGCCTGCATATGTGTACATGTAACATGTGAGTGTTTGGCGCCTATGGAGGCCAGAAAAGGACAACATCAGAACTCCTTTAACACAGCCATGCCTGCACATATCCTAAGTAAAGATTAAATTATAATAAAAATAGAAAGAAAAGGGAAAAGAAAATGCAGGCCTGCATGAGAAGCAGACTGTCAGCTGATCTGAGACTGTGAACTGGAAAACGTCTACAATGATATAAAACTTTTCCCTAAGTGGCAAGGCAGAAGCAACAATCTAGCACTCTTCATACAGGACACATGGATAAACAGAATCTGTGCATACAGATGACACAAGATGCTCTGTCCTTTAAAAAGCACCTGCACATTCTTCACAGCGCTGTGGAACCAGGAGAGGGCTGAGGAGGTAGCTGTATTGGTACAGTGCTTGTCTGGCATACGTGAAGGCCTAAATGGGACCCCAGTACAATATGAGCTCTACATGGTGGTACATGATTATAACCCTAACCCTGGGGGGTAGAGCTGAGGAGTAAGCAGACAAAAGCCACCTTTAACTACACAGTGAACTTAACCTGGCCTACATGAAACATAATCTTGACAAACCAAGTAGATGGAAGTAGTTCTGAAGACAAATGGCAGTGGTGACAGTTGTGACAGTGGGGGCACACATGGGAATGTAGTGTACTATAAACTTCAAAGGGATAAAGTGGGCTACCCTGTGTGGCTCAGCATGTGAACTGTAAGGGTTCAAGCTGTGGCTGTAGCAAGTAAGGATGCAAAGAAGTTTGTGCACTCGCCCAGTGGACTGCACATGGTACAGCACGCTGTGCCTGGGAAAGCCCACTCAGCTTGGAGGAGCGTCTAAGGTGTGTACAGCGTGATGCCAACTTGCCTTCACTACCAGAGGGCATCGCTGCAGCCACTGTAGAAAATGCTATGATGACAGGCGCTGCAGCCAGAAGGTGGCACTTCCGCACATGTGCTATGTGACCTAGTACTCCAGTGTGCTGAGTGTGCCTTGGTGTCCCACTGCAAGGCTGAGTTTTACAACTAGCAACACAAGGTGCTTCCTTGTTACTGTTGGTACTCAGAGAAGCCTGAGTCCATGGTTTGTAGTCTTTGCACAACTAGAGATGCTTGATTCTGGATGGAGACAGCCATCATGTCTATACTATGCAGATTCTCACAGAAGGCTTCCCTCCTGGAGCAGGCGAGCACTCGCACCACAGGCATGATCCTGCAGTGCACGTGATCCTGCAGTACACACTGCCAGGGGCACAGGCTGCGGCATAGCTGAAGATGATGGCTGGAGAGGATGCAAATGGCAGCAAGAGGCAGGCAGGAGCATGACTGGCAGCCACACACTAGGCTATCAAGCTCCTCCATGAAATCATGAAACCAGTAACTGCAAGGGAACTGAGCTCTGAGCACGTGTGGTTACAAAGGCCAAGGAGCTTGCCCCTGCCTGTGCACTCGGGGTTCTGCCCTGTTATGTGCTTGAAAATGTAATTCAAGTGTCTGGAAGCGGAATGTTCACTTATCTAGTGCAATGCGTACACTGCTGAGGCTTTAAGGAGCTTCTGTTGCAGCGCCCTCTTGCAACTTCAGTAGGGTTGGGAGAAGCCGCACTACAGCACTGCTAAGCCAGGTTTAATAAAACCTATTTTTTAATAAATTCCCAGGTTCATGAGAGAGTTTTGGCCCTATTCCCTCAGAAACAAATTAGGTGGTGACCACTCAGGCCCCTGGTTTAGCACTGGCCCAGCATCAATAGCCAGTTTCCAATGCCTTAGCTTACTTACAGACTCTGTTCACTTTGTCACTAACTGGGGCAATGAGTAATCCTTTTATACGGCACCAAGGGGAAGGCATCACCTTGTGTTTTCTAATTCTCACTTACTGTTCCAATTTATTAAAATGACTGTAATCTATATATAAAGTGTATGATTAAACCTTAAAAGTGGGGGTTGGGGATTTGGCTCAGGGGTAGGGGGCTTTCCTAGTAAGCGGAAGGCCCTGGGTTCTGGCCTCGGCTGGGGGGGGGGGGCCTTAAAAGTACAAAAACAGTGATGAAATGGGTTCTCATACCACGGGAACAGCCCCAGAGCAAGTGAGAACTGGAAGCGCTCTGGGCTGAGACAAACCATTAACCATGAACACAGGAGATCCTAAGGCCACAGCGCGCTCTTCTGGCTCTCTGGGCACTACACACTTATATGGGGCCATCTCCATGGTTTGGGAATGAGCAGAAATATAACCACTGCTTAGGCAGCTGATGGGGGTGAAGCTGAACTTACCACCAAGGCTAGAACAAGCGTCCGAACCTTCTCGCCAATCTCAGGTGAGATGTCATTGCCAAACTGTTGCAGAGTAGTGAGAAAGCGTTTCAACTTGCTGAGTTGCCGAGCACCACAAGTAGCTGGCAACTGCTGATTTGTTAGCGCTGAGGACGTGGAGGAGGCGGGCCCGTTGCTGAATCTCTGTGGTGGCGATGGGGCACCGTTCAGGGTAGGAGGGGAATGGCTGATGCCATTGCTTACTAAAAGAAAGGCAGGATGAGAAGAGTCAGGTGAAGTACAGAACTTATGAGGCTTTGCTCACCTCTTCACCTTTATGTTCTCTCATTTACTCATTTGTATTCTGTAAAGCATTTCGGTGTAAAAAAACCTATTTCCGTCCCCAATGAGTTTGCTGTGTGCCAAGACAAACTGTCAGAAATAAATGGTGACAGAATATTGTACAAATGTTAAAACATAAGTGTTGTGATATGTGCTTCTGTTGTAGTCATGGCCACTCAAAGGGCCAGAAAGGAAAAAAAATGTATAAACCCAGCAATACAAGGTTAGACTTGGGGGTTGGGGATTTAGCTCAGTGGTGGAGCGCTTGCCTAGCAAGCGCAAGGCCCTGGGTTCAGTCCCCATCTGGGGGGGGGGACAGGGGACGACGGACCCGACCCCAAAAAAACAAGGTTAGACTTAGTAAGATAGGGACATCTGACTTAAAGCAAGCAAACAAACAGATAAAAATAAGGTGGAGAAGGCTGGAGAGAGGAAGGAACATGGGAAGGATAACTAACATTAAAGCCTTTTGAAAAGGTCATACAGAAAAATTACTATTGTACAAGCGGTGATGCTCTCTCTATAATGGGGGAAACAATACCCCAACTATGCAGCTGACACCACCAAAGAAAACTCGTTTTAAGCTGTTGGACAATGGGGTCTGAACCCCATACTTTAAAGGCTATTGCCAATGCTATTTGTTACTCTCCAGAACTTTCTGTAAGACCCTAAAGCTGGAGATACCAACACAGGAGACATCAAATACGAAGAAATCTAGTTTGTACTTAACTAGAGCTTCGTCTCTACTGGCTAGTGTTCAAAATGCTAAAAGGGTGTTACGTACACTACTAGAGAAGACACCAAGTCATCAGTCTCGAATCCAGCTACAGACTCAATAAAGACCTGGTTGACAAGACATCCTCACTAGCATAAATGTTACAGGAGCAATCAACCATTTTTCGTAGACTTAAGGCCTTACTCCACGAGACAGAACCTGTATCTGATACTGTGTCAATGAGGCTAAGCACCTCTGGCTAGATAGGTCTTGAGTCCTAAGGGGAAACCTACTGTTATCTGCTGACACCTTGCATCTCTTAAGTGATGCACGCATGGACGCATAAACAAACAAACAAACAAACGCATCACTCAACTCTCATCAGAGAAGCTTCCTGCGGTGGATAACAACTAACACAGAAACCCACAACTGGTCAGCACGCACAGAGTGAGAGGTTTCAGGATACACAGCCCTAAAGAGGATATCTGTATTACGTTCTTCCCTGCACGGCTTAAGCCATCTATGAGAGAGACTGTAAGGTCCAGAGATGGCAGATATCTTCAAGGAAACAGTGTTCTCCATTTATAATAAGGCAGATGCACAGACTAACAGAGATTAATTGTGAAATGTGAATAAGTTAAAGCCAGATCAAATTTCAGCATAGAAGAGGACTGGAGAGGTGGGCATGAAGTCTGTTCATCCCATCCAGTTCAGTCCCATCCCATGCCAAGCCCTAGCAGCCTCCATGAGTAGCTATTGACATTTGATTCTTGCTCAATGTTTATGGCTGGTATATCAACCATACTATGGGGCAGGTCCCATACCCAGAGGTAGTCAGGTAACACAAACTAGAGGGAAAGGACAAAAGAGGAAAGGGTGAAAACACAGCAGGCAGGCAGGCAGGCAGGCAGGAGGCAGGCAGGCAGAGAGACACACAAAGCAAACAAGAGAGAAGATAAAGTTGAATAGCTAGAGGAAGATCTGAAGGAATTGGAGGAAGGGGGTTAAATACGATCAAAATATATTGTAAGAAATTCTCAACAAATCAAAACATTATTTACAAAACAAATAAGCAGACACAACATCCACACACAATCATTTTAAGGTACTACAAAGAATAGGAAAAAGCCAGCTATAATAATGTCAAATGTAATCCCGGCACTTAGGTGAAGGAGGACATTGAGTTCATTCAAGGACAAGGAATCCCTGTTGCAAAAACAAAACAAAACGAAAAACCAAAATGAAACAAACAACAAAGAAAATGCATAGGCACAGAAGTGATATTTAACTACAGACACCATAGTTGGTACTGGATTTTTTTTTTTTTTTAAACTCAGGAGACGAGTTATGAGGATTCCAACTTGGAAGCCAAACTGAGCTACAGAGTGAGACCTATCTTAGAAAGCAAAAATGGGGACTGGGGGCACATTCCTGTGATCCCACCAGTACTTGGAAGGCGGAGTCAAAAATATCCACCTTGACTGTGAAATGTACACAAGTTAAAGCCATGGCCACGCTGGGCAGTTCAAGGCTATGCTGGGCTTGTGTCACAGAGTTCAAGATTAGTGAACTACATAAGACTATAAATCAACAAACAAAAATCAAGTGTGCAAGCAACGAAGCACAGAAAATAATTTAAGACCAGCTGTGTTTTAGAAAGCTAACCTTTAACCTTTACTTAGCTAATAAACCAGAGAAGACCAGCATGAGCAGTCACACTTCCTTTCTCCTAAAATAGTCACACTTAGTTCTCTATCTCTGTTCCTTCTGTCTGGACAGACTAGGATTCAAATCCGAACCAACAAACTCTTCTTTATCTTATATATACCTTGGTTATCTCTTGAAGTAAGACCTTTTCTTTGATATTCATTCAACTGTGGTGATTTTAAGGTACATCCTAAAAGATGGAATAAACTGGAGCCAGGCTAGTGGCGCACACTTTTATTCCCAGTACTCCAGAGACAGAGGCAGGTAGATCTTTATGAGTTCAAGGACAGCCTGGTCTACAGAACAAATTTCAGAAATCTGCATGTACAAAGCTACTATTTTACCTCCCCAAATATACTTCTATTTGCACACTGGCAAAGCCTTAATGGTCTTCCTTTCGCTTGGTTTTTGCTGAGACAAGCCTTTGAACTAGAGTCCTATCCACCTCCACCTTCTAATTCCCTTCTTCCTTGAACATTTATTTACAAGCATATATCAACACAATAGGCAGGACTGCTTGATAAATATTATCTTACCATATATACCATGTATATATGCATATACACTACTAGGTTTCTGTAAACTATCATTACATGTATTCAGTGTATGTGTGCATCCAAGTGTATGCATATGCCATGAGTGTGGAGTCCTCTGAACTCTAGGAGTTGGTTCTCTCCTTCTACAACATGGGTTCTGGGGGTCAAACTCAGGTTGTCAGTCTTGGCAGCAGGCATCTTTACCTATGAGCCATCTGCCTCACATTCTTTCATTCTTTTGCTTTGTTATTCCCCAGCAAAGGGTAGGTTTTTGGAATAAGAGTGCTGAATTGGTATAAAACTAATGGGCTGAGGGGGAAAAGGGAGAACAATTCTCCCATTCGAAAAAAAAAAAAAAATCACTAAAACAACTGGAAAGGAGACCTCCACACTTAACCTCACCAATCTGGAAAATTAGCTTCAATCATCTTTCATTTCTTCGTTTGCACTGGAAGATCCATCCTGATCAAAGCTGCCCTCCCTCTTTGAAGTGCCCCACAAGAACAGTACTGGGTTTGTAGTCACTCTGACATTATAGATAAACTTTTCACAGCCTTTTAAATAAAACTACATCATCCCATTTTCATGGGTTTTTTTGTTGTAGATGCTGTTGTTACTGAGACAGGGTTTCTTTGTGTAGCCTTGGCTGTCCTAGAACTAGCTCTGTAGACCAGACTGGTCACAAACTCACAAACATCCACCTACCTTTGCCTCCTGAGTCCTTGTATTAAAGGTGAGTACCACTATTGCCCAGCTACATTTTCACAGTTTTCAAATTGTAATATATCCAGCTATATAGTGACACTGTCTCAATAAAAATCATGTCAATCTATATGTTTCTGGAGGTCAGACAGAAACATCTCCCTCCCCACCCCTTTTTGTGGATAGGGTATTACTAAGTAGCTTAACTGGCCAGGAACTCACAATATCGAACAGCCTGGCCTTAAACTCACTGAGAGCCACTTGTTTCTGCCTCCCACACTCTAGGAATAAAGGCATGAGCCACTCCAAGGGGCTGCCCTAGATTCTTGATCCTCTGAAAGGTGGAATGATTACAGGCTGAGATTATAGGAATGCATTGCTATACCCCGCCCCCATGCACACACGTATAGTCATGTTGAATGGTGTATACACTGAAGGTTTAATGTAAACCTGTCACTCGTCACTCAGATCTAAATTATGATTTGAAGTATAAATTCAACTTAATTAAGAGGTCTCATGGGCTGGAGAGATGGCTCAGCGGTTAAGAGCAACGACTGCTCTTCCAGAGGTCCTGAGTTCCATTCCCAGCAACCACATGGTGGCTCACAACCATCTGTAATGAGATCTGATGCCCTCTTCTGGTGTGTCTGAAGACAGCTACAGTGTACTCATATATAAAAATATATAAATAAAATTAAAAAAAAAATCTTAAAAAAAAAAAAAGAGGTCTCACATGCTGTAGGAGTAAAGGACACTGGCCTCGGTCCTCCAGGATTTATTGGTGGGAGGGGTGGCATGATGGGAGGTGAGGCTCTTGACTGTATCTTCACTTCCACAGGCGATCCAGGCATTGCTGGCACCCTTTTCTCACAACCAACTGCAAATAAAAGAAAGGGAGGTCAAAGCTCTCTATAAAATAATAATAAATATCAATGACAATTGAAAATGAACCTCTTCCCCAGAGAACTCAGAAGTTAAGACAAAGCTTCCAAGGGTTCATGTCCTAACATCTAGCCTGTGAATGCCACCTTATTTGGTGAATAGGGAAGGACCTCTTTTTAAAAATCTAATTATATTTTTACTGTGTGTGTGTGTGTGTGTGTGTGTGTGTGTGTGTGTGTGTGTGTGTGTGTGTGTGTGTGTCGGGAGAGGGGGGGTGCCATGATATGTGTTTGGAAGTTGGAAGACAGGCTATCAGCCTTGGTAATAAACATCTTACTGGCTGAGCCACATTGCAGACCTGGGAAAGGACCTTTTAAGATGAGGGGGATGGAGCTGGAGAGATGGCCAGTGGTCAAGAGCACTGACTGCTCTGAGTTCAAATCCCAGCAAACACATGGTGGCTCACAACCATCTGTAATCAGATCTGATGTCCTCTTCTGATGTGTCTGAAGACAACTACAGGGTACTCATATAAATAAAATAAATCTTAAAAAAAAAAAAAAAGATGAGGGGGTGGGGGTGGGGACGACGACTCAGCAGTTAAGAGCACTGGCAGCTCTTCCAGAGGGCCTGGATTCAATGCCCAGCACCCACGTGGCACCTCATGACTGTCTATAATGATTCCAGTTCCAGGGGATTTGATGCTACCACTGACATAAATGCAAGCAAACCGCACAGACAGACAGACAGACAGACAGACAGACACACACACACACACACACACACACACACACACACACACACACACACACACACAAGATGTTAAATGGCAGCTGGAGAGACAGGTGGCTCAGTGGTTAAGAGCACTGGCTGCTCTTCCAGAGGACAGAGGTGCAGTCCTAGCTCACAACCATCTCTAACTTCTGCTCCAGGCAATCTTACAGCCTCTTCTGGACTCTCATATTCGGAGGCAAAAATACATATACAGGTAAGAAAAAAATCCCCCAAATTATGAAAACAAAAAATAAAACAGAATCTTGAATGGTGTTACACTACCTGCAATCCCAGCACTGGGGTGGTAAAAACAGAAGAATCAGGAACTCAAAGTCAGACTCTAGCTATAAAACATTTTGGATTAAATGAGGCAAAACCCTGATTAAAAAAAAAATTTTTTTTTAAATAAATTATTTCTCACCCAAGAGAACGTATTGGTGTTGATGCCCGCACCGACAAGGCACCGAGAATCGGGTGAAAGCTACTTGATTCAGGTTCACCTTTAAAGTTAACTATATTCCTTTCACTAGTTTCCTGGGTTTTGTTCTGTTTGGTTAAACTTAAGTATTGTAGTAGTAGTTGTCTTCAATTCAAGTGCAAAAAACCACGGAACAGGTTTAAATGAGAAGTTTTCTTGTAGGATCAGTTATTAAGATAGTATGTCCCAGCATGTTCATATAAACCACAAGGTACGTCTTAGCATATTTACCACATTTTCTGATGGGAAAGATGTCCCCAAATACTGTAATATGTTCCAGTTTCCAGTGACTATGTTTTGGGAAAGGATATATAAACAGAAAGTATCAAGGAGGGGCTGGAGAGATGGCTCAGCGGTTAAGAGCACCCGACTGCTCTTCCAGAGGTCATGAGTTCAATTCCCAGCAACCACATGGTGGCTCTCAACCATCTGTAAGGAGATTGGATGCCCTCTTCTGGTGTATCTGAAGACAGCTATAGTATATATAAAAAATAAATTTAAAAAAAAAAAAAAAAAAAAAAGAAAGTATCAAGGAAGCCAAGCCCTACCCGCTATGTTACAACCTCCATAACAAAACCTATAGTATTCTGAAAACTATGAGGCTAAAATTTCCCACTCTTGCTGTCCCTAGTCTGGATGCTTTCTTCATGAAATTGATGGCCGTCCTATCTGATTAGTGGACTAATGTGCTATTACGCCTGCCTTTTCCTTCCTGCCAGTGTTTTCTCAATGCCCTTCAGAGAACAGTTGACATGTTTCCAGGCCTTCCATCTGGGCCCAGCTTTCTGGAGGGTTGGGAGGAAGGAACCGACAGTTGTCTCGCACTGTTATGTTATGTGCAGTGTGCGTCAACCTGGAGGGCATCTTTCTCAGACCACCTGTCTTTACAGCAAGGGAGCCAAAGGCTGGAGGAGGCCCAGCAGTCAGAGAGATGTGTTTTAACATTCAGCACTTGGCAGGATAAGGACAATGGGTCAGCCCAACTCCAACTGCATACTTCATCTCCAGAAAACTTAGCTGGTGAGTAAAATTCAGCTTAAAGAACACAGTTCACAGGCCACACTACTTCTTGTGTACTTCACTACTCATAAACCAGCTCTCAAACAGTAATGACATACAGAGTGAAAAGGCTGATTTGGCTCCTCCCCCTGTCACTCATGATCTACACTAAGTTTGGCTAATGATTTCACCTTTCTACATCTTGTTTTTCAACACAAATCAATGAATGACATAAAAACAACCTTTTGAAAGGGAAGCTATGAAAGTCAGAGACAGAGCTGGAGAGTTAGATCAGAGATTAAGAACACAGCTACAGGGCTGGAGAGATGGCTCAGTGGTTAAGAGCACTGACTGCTCTTCCAGAGGTCCTAAGTTCAATTCCCAGCAACCACATGGTGGCTCACAGCCATCTGCAAAGAGATCTGATGCCCTCTTCTGGTGTGTCTGAAGACAGCTACAGTGTACTTATATATAATAAATGAATAAATCTTTAAAAAAAAAAACACACACACAGCTACAGGGGTTTGAATTCTTAGCGCCCACATGGTGGCTTTTAACTGTCTCTAACTCCACTTCTAGGGAATGCAATGCTTCTGGCGGCACAAATGTGGTACAGTACATAAACATACACACAGCTAAAATGCATACATAAATAAAACAAATAGGGATGAGAAAGTTGGCTCAGCACTATATTGCTTTTGCAGAGGACCTGTGTTTGGTTCCAGCACCACATAATGGTTCACGGCCATCCAGAACTGCACTTCCGCTTCCAGGTGCCCTGACAACCATCTTCTGAACTGTGGGCACCAGGCATGTGATGCACATCCATACATGTAGGCAAAATACATACACACAAAATGCTCTAAAAAAATAAAATACACAGGGAGACCTTGTCTCCAAAAAAAAAAAAAAAAAAAAGTCAAGAAAAATATAAAAAGGTGATCAGCAACCCCTGGAAAAGCATTAATAGGAATGAAATGGGGAGGGGGGTAAAAAGATATTTCAAATTTGAACACTGGAGATGGACTTGGTCACCATAAGGTGATGAATGGGAAACGCACACCAAGGAGGAAGTGCAGACCAAGAGAAAAAACACTACGAGATAGCAGATTTGGGGAAAGGAATGATGTACTTAGTATGGGACAGTAAGGGATTTTTTTTTGTTTGTTTATTGGTTTGTTTGTTTTTTCCAGACAGGGTCTTACTATGTAGCCCTGACTTGTCCTTGAGCTCACAGAGATCCTCTTGAATGCTTGGATTAAAGGTATTTGTCACTTCGGCAGGACATTAAGTTTTTAATGCGGACTCTTAAACCACATATATGTTCCCAGTAGGTAGTTAAATAAGTCTGGAAAGAAAAGAAAACTTTAGCTTCAAACTGGAACATAAGAATGAAGAAGCTGGCACTATGAAAGAATGTAAAATATAACTAAAATTTAAAAAGATTTTTATTTTGTATTTTTACATTTATGTGTGCCATAGAGGAGATCATAAGTATGGGGCCCCAGAACTGGAATTGCAGGCAGTTGTGAGCTGCTGGATGTGGGTGCAGGAAACTGAATTGTGATCCTTCCCAAGAGTAGTCTGCACTATCTAACCACTGAGCATGCCTCCAGGCCCAACTAAATTTTATTTTATTTTTTGAGTCCCAGGCTGGATTGGAATATATACTTTGTTAACAGACACAGTCTTCAACTTCTGATCTTCCTGCTGAGTTGCAGCTTCAGGTCTGACTGCTTCTTGTTTTGTTCTGTTGTCATATTTTTATGAGCCAGGCTGAGTGTTGATATGGGAAAGTGTGTACTGTTATATCCAACTTCTGTTTGTTTTTTCCTGCTTTTTTGGTATTAAGGAGAAAAAAAAAAAGGCTGGCAGCTGGGCAGTGGCACACGCCTTTAATCCCAGCACTCAGGAGCAGAGGCAGGTGGGTCTCTGTGTACTGAGCTAGTTCCAGGACAGTCAAATTCCAGGACACTAAGAAACTCGGTCTTAAAAGGCAAACAAAAAGCAGGTATTACACGTTAAGTTCCCTTTCTCTTTAATAAGCCTTAACTATTTTCTCAGATCATCTTCTCCAGGCTACTCCTGCTCCTTTGGTTAAATCACAAAGCCAAATGCTCACAAATATTAGATGTTACGGCCTGGGTAACTGTTGCCTGTCTGGACAATCAGTTTGTGTGGTTATCAATGTTATAAGGACACTGTCTCAGGTACATTACTAGGCAACTTTCTTATGCCTGAGATGATTACTGCATATTCTGCTGTGTTCTGTGCGTGGATTTCTTGGAAACCAATCACAACAGACGTCAGTTGAAACTGCTTTGAATGGTTAGCTATAATGACCCTAACCAACCTCACTCACAGCAGCACTTTCCTGCAGCCGTGTGTGAGCTTTTATGGTTTTTGCACTTATAAGCTGTCCCTGGGATGTACCCAACATAAGAGAGAGTCCTGCGCCAATATAAGAAGCCATTTAGATTAAAACTTCTACTTAGAGTAATGGTCAAGTAAAGTTTTAAGTTCCTAAGACCTCCCTGGAAATTCACCATCTTACTTGGCAGAAAGAGACATACACATAGTAACTGACATTCTGGTTGGCAAGTCAAGGCATGAATGTTGGGTAAGACAAGTCCTCTGCCACAGTTGAATACCCTAAACAATGGAGACAGGATAAATGTACAATAAAGACATGTTCCTAAGGAAGTCCCTATCCTTATATCCTGACTGGAATAACTGGGTTTCTACCTTAAAAAGCTTGCAGGATCTTGACTCAAGCTGGCAGGCAGTTCAGTTCCTGAGTCTGGACTATTTTCCCTGATTGATCAGTCTTGGGGTGTACATTCAATAAACTGTCGGTCTGACTGAGATCCGTGTCTGAGTGGTTTATGCAGCCATTCCCGGACCCAACACCAGATCACATCATTCTGTACCTTCTATAATCCATCCACAACTGTCCCATGAAAAACCTGGCTTTACATTTCTTTGCTGCCATTTCCAGTACCTACTTCTGGAAAGTTATTTTTAAGCCCCCCAGCCATGTCTCCAATCTAAACCAGAGATTCTCAACACTTTGAGGGTTGCTTAGCAAACATCTTGCACATCAGATATTTATGTTACGATTCATAACAGTAGCAACATTAGTCATAAAATAGCAACAAAATAATTGTTTGGGGGTTGGGCTAAATCCTCAGTGGTAGAGCGCTTGCCTAGCAAACGCAAGGCCCTGGGTTCGGTCCCCAGCTCCGAAAAAAAAGAAAAAAAAAATTGTTTGGTTGGAGGTCACCATAACTTGAGGAACTGGAAGAGTCGTAGCATTAGGAAGGTTGAAAAACACTGACCTAAACCAAAGCTCCTTAAGACAAGAAATTTACAAGGAAAGAAGAAAAAAACAAATGTGGGGCCTGGGGAGATGGCTCAGCAGTTTTAGAGTGCTTGCTGTCCTAATTTTAATCCCTAGGGCCCCACATGTATGATTCTAGTTCCAGGGAATTTGATACCATACCTTCTTTTATCTTCCTCACATACCAGGCACATTCAAAGTGTACACTTAAGACATGCTGGCAAAACACTCATACACAGAAAACAAAGATAAATCTTGTTTTCTTTAAAGTAACAGAAAAAGGCCAGGTGTGGTGGTGTAGGCCTTTAATCCCAGCATTTGGGAGGCAGAGATAGCCTGAGTTCAAAGCCAGCATGGTCTGCAGTAAGTTTCAGGACAGCGAGAGCTAAATTGAAAAACCTTTTATCAAATAGAACAGAAACTTAAAAAAAAAAAAAAAGAATATGGTAAGATGCCACTTTACTCGACTGGAAAAAAATTAACTAGTTTTATGGGTTTGCTTTCTCTGCTAGATTAGCTTGCTCACAACCTGATGTCTTTAAACAGCACAAACTTTTTCTCAAAACTCTGTGGAGGCTGGAAGTTTGAGGTCAGGTGGAGGCAGGGATTGGTGTCTTCTAGGACCTTCTCCTGAATACAGATAGCCACTGTTTCTCTGCTCCCTTACATGGTTTTCTGATATACCTGAACATATGAATTTCCACTTATAGTGTAGCCTGACTGACCTGGGATAGAAGTGTGGGCTTTAGATTAATGGATGTCAACTGATGGTACATACACTTTTTAAAGCCTGAGAGCATGTATGTAACTTGAATGAAGTTAATAAAGAACAGTTCTGAGAAATGCATCCCAGATTTCTATATTTAAGACAACAAAGAAACTAAAGGAAGTGCATGAAAAACAGCAGCCAGGGAAATGGGGGTGGCAAGAACACACATGGAACCAAGTAAACTATCATGTGCTGGCCTACAGCACTGCAAATGTGAAGTAAAATAACATACAGAAAACACCACTACAATTGACACTACCTATTTACATTATTATAAGAAACAGATATATTAGTAATAAAATACCTTAAATTTTCTCATTTTAGGGGGCTGGAGAGATGGCTCAGCCATTAAGGGCACTGGTTGTTCTTTCAAAATTACTGAGTTCAACTCCATGCACTCACATGATAGCTTACACAGTTCATAATGAGATCCAATGCCCTCTTCTGTGCAGACACACACACAGATAAGAACACCCATAACCATTGTGATGGTTTGTGTATGCTTGGCCCAGGGAGTGGTACTATTAGGAGGTATGGCCTTGTTGGAGTAGGTGAGTCACTGTGGGCACAGGCTTAAGACCCTCACTCACCCTAGCTGCCTGGAAGTCAGTCTGCTAGCTGCTTTCAGATAAAGATGCAGAACTCTCAGCTCTGTCTGCACCTTGTCTGCCTGGATGCTGTCACGCTCCCGCCTTGATGATAATGGCTGAAAGCCAGTTCCAATTAAATGTCCTTTTATAAGTTGCCTTGGTCACGGTGCTTGTTCACAGAGGTAAAACCCTAAGACATCCATAAACAACAACAACAACAACCACCACCTCTAAAAAGCCAGAGGAATGGTGGTGCACACCTTTAGTTCCCCTTTAATCCCAGCACTCGGGAGGCAGAGGCAGGTAGATCTTTGAGGTCCATTCCACCCGGGTCTACAGATTGAGTACCAGGGATATACAATGACACTGTCTCAAAACACACTAACACCTCGAATTTTGTGAGTGTGGAGATCAGAGGACAACTTGGGAGAATCTATTTTCTCTTTCTACCAGATGGGTTCCAGGGATTGAACTCAGGCTACAAGGCCTAGATACAGTAGCTTTTACCTGCTTAATAATCTTTACAGCTCTAAAATACGTTCTAAATTTTATTTACTCAGTTTGAATTGTGGTATGATGGAGGAGTGGGATCTCGCTGAGCATCTGCCTATCCTTGTCTCATACTCAACTGTCTGAGCTTTAGCACAGTTCCAAATGGCTGGCAATAAGGTTGGAAATGACTCTACAAAGGTGGTTCCCCCAACCCCTGGCCCCCAGCAATTCCCTGTAGGCCATATTCATTAACACCTGAAACTTAGGACAACCAGCCACCAACAGTGCAGCCACTCTGGAGTACCTGGTTGCAAAGGCATTTGAGTTGGCAGGAAATGCATCAAAAGATTTTAAGGTAAAAATGTATTAACCCTCGTCACTTGCAACTTGCTATTTGTGGAGAAGAACTGGACTCTCTGATCAAGGCTACCATTACTGGTGGAGGTGTCAGCCCACAAATCCATAAATCTCTTAGAAGAAAGGATAACAGAAGACTGTCTAAGGATGCCTGGATTCCTTAATTATTTCACACCTAAATACTTTTTAAAAAAATGTTTTATTTATTTAATGTATATGAGTACACTGTAGCTAGCTGTCTTCAGATACACCAGAATCTGTTAGAGATGGTTGTGAGCCACCATGTGGTTGCTGGGAATTGAACTCAGGACCTCTAGGAAGAGCAGACAGTGTTCTTAACTACTGAGCCAACTCTTCAGCTCAAGCCTAAATATTCTTAACAGTTGCCCAGTGCTGGTGATTCCAGTGGACTGTATCTCTATGAAAACCACAATTTTGCCTTTTTGTAATTCTATTTGACCAAGTTGGAGGCTTAATTAGCCTTCCAACCAACCAACTTCGCGTGATTGAGTCTTAACCATATTTAAATGTTACTGTGGCTTTAAAAAAAAAAAAAAAAAAGAAGCTACTGATTCGGAAGTAGTGGGTTTTGACTGAGTTGACTATTTAAAAAAAACCCTGAATTTATATTCTGATGCAGAAGTCATAGTAACAAACATTTGGTTTTGTACAGACATTATTTCCACTCTGGTGGATAAGCTTGATAAAGTCATATCCCCAAAATAAGATAACAACAACACCTTAAAATTTATTTTGTGGATGTTCATATGGGATAGCCAGGGAGGCATCCAAAATCCTTGATTTTACTCCTTTGGAACAAGGTGTCTCTGAATCTGGAGCCAGACTTGTGGTCAGCAACCACAGTGGTCCTCCTGTCTCTATTTACCCACACCCTAGCTGTTATAGTCACCTGTTGCTCTTCCAGAGGGCCTGAGTTCAATTCCCAATATTCACACTATACAAGTGAGGGTAGCCAGACGTAGTTTTTCCTACTGGTGCTGCCATCCCAGCAAGTCCTCATGGTTGAGCAGCAAACATTCTTATTCACTGAAATCTTTCTTCAGGTGTGATAATGAAGGCCTATATGCCCAGCACTTGTTAAGTAGGCAAGAGGAACAGAAAAGAGTTCAAGATCATCCACCACCCTTGGTTATGTTAAGATTCAAGGACAACATGATCTACAATGAGAATTCCTCTCAAATTTTACCAGACATGTGCCAAGGCATTCAAAAGAACACAGGAGAGAGCTGGAGAGATGGCTCAGTGGTAAGAGCACCAACTATTCTTCCCAAGGTCCTGAGTTCAAATTCCAGCAAACACATGGTGGCTTCTAATCATCTGTAATGAGATCTGATGCCCTCTATATAATAAATAAATCAATCTTTTTTTTTTTTTTAAGTATATCTTAGGCTTGGAAGTGGTTGTATATGCCTTGATCCAGAAGCTGGCAGATTCAAGGCCAGCCTGGGCAATGTACAGCAAGACCCTGTCTTCAGAGAAGAAGGCTCATATCCTGAGTTCAAGGACAGCCAGGGATATACAGAGAAACCCTGTGGGAGCAGGTGTGGTGGCATCACCTTTATTCCCAGCGCTCAAGAGACAGGGAGGCAGATCTTTGTGAGTTCTAAGCCAGCCTGGTCTACAAAGCCAAGTCCAGGACATACAGGGCTATTACACAGAAAGACCCTGTCTCAAAACAAAACAAAAAAGAAAGAAAGGGAAAAAAAGAACAAAATAAGTAAAAAGGTTTGTTCGCAGCTAAGATGAGAGACAGTGTTGCCTGGACATGATGGGGCATACCTACTAGACTACTGGAAGGGCTGAGAGGACTGAGGACTCCAGGTTTGGAGCCACTTGTCCGCAGCAGGCAAGGCTCCTGTACAAGACTACACTGATCTTGAATCTGTGCCTGAAACCGGATTCTAATACTAACTGAAGAGCTACACTAGCACCTGAGGCAAGCCATTCCGTAAGGAGCTGTTAAAATTAAATAAGAGATGAGAAAGTGAGTTAGATATCCACACACAGGTACTGTCAGATAGCTCTCCCGTTAGAATGCATTATCAATCATACCACACTGAGTATGGAAGGGAGATAACTCCATGTTTCTTCCAGTGCTAATCACTTTAATATTTAAAGATGTTGTAACCAGCCTGCCAACTTCAAAGCCTGTTGATAACCTGAATGCAAGTAAAAGCAGCAGCAACACAGCTGACCTGATGATATGAGTATCAAGAGTGAAATGTGGATGCTGTAACCCAGTTCCAGCTCGTGTTTATTTGCAGTAACAGTCTACTCCAACTGCACACCATCTGTTTCCAATCTCCACTAAGGTATTATTTTTCACATCAAGAAAAATGACAAATACCTTGAACCTTTTCAGGGAGGCTACCTCTGTCACAGTCTAAATTTACTAATCTCAATCGTTTAACATTATGTAGCATTAATGTCCTGGCCAAACATTTATTGCCACAGTCAGAATCCAGGAGCCTGAGACCCGTCAGGAAATAAGTTAAGTCTAGTCTTTTTATTCAAATACAATCCTTCTCTCTTCATTTGCTTATTTGTTTATGTGTCTGAAACAGAGCACTGTCAACTTTTCAGACCACTAATTAATGCTCTCCTATGTTGGAAACTCAGGTCTCTCAAGCTCCAGCCACTGACACGACTGTCAGACACAAACATCAGAGTAAATGCTGACAGTCCAATGGCTGAATACTTTACAAGGTATCACATATCCCTCATCCTCTAGTGAGGCCATAGCCATGGGCAGTGACAACTAGGCCCAAACCCCACTTCAGAGGTAACACTTCCAATCTAGCTGATTTAAACCTTAAAATGAGTCCTCTCAGAAATGAATTTAAACTCTAAGGTCTTCTTGTCCTTACAATAAGACATAACCTCTTTGCCCTGGCTTATTGACGGGAGATAAGACAATGTTTCTCTATGCATCCAAAGCTAGGCTTGAACTTACTACTGTGTAGCCCTGGCGACCTGGAACTTGCAACAAATTTCCATTTTCAGTCTCCAGAAGACTAGGAGTACTGAAAATACTGAAAACAGGAGTATTAAAGTACTCTCCAGGTCTTTTAGACAGTTTTCAAAGTTTGGTCTGGAATTGCTGAGCATTCTAGAGCCTCTTTGTGGAAGAGGATGGGCAAGTGGGGAGGAGGGAAAAAACAGATTTTCAAAATCACATTAGGGACTCAAATGCCTTATTTATTTGAAAACAAACACATACCCACACCCACCAAGATGACCTCTACTGGATCCTTCTGTCTCCACCTCCTGAATCCTGGTATTTCAGGTGTGCTACAGTGTCCAGCTATACACTGTTTTTCTATTACTTGCCGGCTACATAACATCTGGGACAAACAATTATTTTCCCACTTTTATCTGTCACCTGACTGAAAGGCAGGCTTGTGAAAAGATATTTATATTACTATAGTCATTCCCATTAACAGCACTGTTCACAATAGCTAAACCAAAAGAGCAGAGACAAGGAATGGTGCATATCAGTCAGTAATCCTGGTGTTTTAAGGTATCAAGCACTCAAGGCCAGCCTGGCTAAATAACACCAACTCAAAAACACCAACCGAACACTGCACATTCCCTGGGGAAAATGAAATATATTCCTACAATGCAGTAATAATCAGCCTTGAAGGAAATTTTGATATATTAGAAGAGTAATGGTGTGCTATATGAAATAAGCCAGACACAAAAAGGCAAATGCTGGGGCTCTACTCAAGGCTTCCTGAGAGAATGGTAGCTGCCAGGAACAGGCAAAGGAATGGAGGAGTTACCATTTAATGGATATATAATTTAAATTTAAAAGAGAATTTCTGAAGATGGATGGTGATCATGACTAAACTTAATGGCATTGAATGGTATCTGATTTAAGATACACTGAGCAAGGTAGCATTCCCTGTCTGTAATCTAGCGCTCAGAGGATGTGGAGAAGATCTAGGGTTCTGGGTCAGCTGGGGCAAGTGTACAGCAAGACCCTGTTTATTCAGTGGTAGAATGCTTGTGAAATACTTACGGACCTGAAAATTGATCCACAGAGGAGGGGGGGAGGGAGAATATGGAGAATAGATCCAAATTCAGATATTCTGAAAAAGCAGTATATGCTCTTAATCAACAAGTCATCTGTAGCTTCTTTAATTTTTTATTTAATCTTCTCTTATATAATACATTATAACCACAGTGTCCCCTTCTTCCCTCCTTCCCAGTTTCCCCACCTCCCCTCCCCTCCAGATCTACATCACCACAATGTTCCACCCCCTACCCCAGAATGCCTCCCAGCAACATCAACCAAGCAGAGCACAAGATACAATAAGACTAGGCATAAACCCCTCAAATCAAAGCTGGGAGAGGCAGTATAGTAGAAGGAAAGAAGTCCCAAAAGCAGAAAAAAGAGTCAAAGACACCCCCACCCAACTTCCACTGTTAGGAGTCCCCCTAAAACACCAACATATATATGCATAGGAGCTAGCACAGACCAGTGCAGGCTCTAAGATTTGCTGCTTCAGTCTCTGTGAACCCCCACCTCACCCCCCCACCCCTCCCTAAGTCCTGCTTTGTTAATTCTGCAGTCTTGCTCTCTCAGTGTCCTGACACCTCTGGCCCCCACATTTCCTCCTCTCACTCTTCTACCAGGTTCCCTGAGCTGTGAGTGGAGGGATCAGATAGACAACTCCAACCCTGGCTCTCTCTGTCTAATGTTTGTCTGTGGGTCTTCTGCATTCTCTAGGTCCTTCTTTAATTACTTAGGTTCTCTGAGACAGTTTTTACCATGTAGCCTGGCTGGCCTGGAACTTGCTACATAAACCAGTTTGGCCTTGAACTCATAGGATCTGTCAGTACCTGCTTCATGCTTCTGGTTACAATTTTTTAAAATACCTATAATATATATATATATATATATATGAGTGTTTTGCCTGGGATTCCCTGAAACTGGAGTATGTACAGGAAGCTATTAAGCTGCCATGTGAATGCTGGGAATTGAACCCAAGTGCTATCGACTACTGAGCCATCTCTCTCCAACCCCTAAAAAAATGTATAACATTTTTTGAGTGCACATGCACATAAGTGTGCACGTGGAGGTATGCAGAGGTTAGTTCTCCCCTACCACCAAGTAGGGATGAGGGATCAAATTAAGGCTATCAGGCTTGGGAGGGGACAAATACCTGTACCTACAGAACCATCTCACTGACCACACATTTGCCCTCCCCCCAGTTATGGTATATGAGGGGAGGGTTGAGTGTGTACACATCTTCATGCTTGTCTGTGAAGATGTACATGCATGTCTATTTGTGGAGGCCAGAGAGGCTCACATCAGGTGTTTTCTTCCATCACTCTCCATCGTAGTTTTAGTAACAAAGTCCTTCCCCAAATCTGGAGTTGGACAGTCTGGCTAGGCTGGGGTGCTGATGAGCTCAGGTCTCCACCTGTCTCCGCAATGGGATTACACACTCATGCCTAGCCTTTACGTAAGTGTTGAGAATTGAACACAGGTCGTCCATAACAACTGAGCCATCTCTCCAGACCATGTTTGTAGGTTTGCTTTTTTGTTTTGTTTTTCTTTTAAATACAGTTTCATCCTACAACCCATGCTAGCCTGAGTCTCACGGCAGGATCTTGTATCAACATCTGGAGTACTATGATTACAGATGAGAGCCAATACATTCAGGTTTTTATTTTATGTCACCAAGTGAAAACACGTTAAGGGGTGGTGGAGTACACCTTTAATGCCAGCACTCTGCAGTGGATCTCTAAGTTCAAAGTCAGCCTGGTCTATACAGTTTCAGGCAAACCATAGCAATATTGAGAGATCCCGATTTGAAAAATTAAGCAGGAACTAGGCTGTGGTAATACACGCCTTTAATCCCAAGCACCTGGGAGGCAGAGTCAGGCAAATCTCTGTGAGTTCAAGGCCAGCCTGGTCTAGGACAGCCAGGGCTACATAGAAGAACATGGTCTCAAAAACAAATTAACAAAACAAAAAATAAAAATCTACAAACAGCATAAACAAAGGCATATGTTCTAAGTACTGTCTTTCAAATAGTCTATCATATTAACTCTAAGCATAGTGCCTTGGCTGGCTTTCTTTCTTTCTGGCCTCCAGAATGCTAGGATTAATGTGAGACCATGCCTGGTGAGAACCAGGATTTAAAGGGCAGCCTTACTAAATAGTGAATTCTAGATCTAACTGGCTATATGAGACTCTGTCTCTCCAAAAATGTGGGCTGGAGAATGGACTAGTGGTTAAGAGCACTTGTCACCCTGGTAGAGTTCACTTCATAGCACCCACGTTGGGCAGCTCACAACTGCCAATAGATCCAACTTCAAGGGGGCCTAATACCCTCTTTTTGGTTTCCTGAGATGGACAAAGGTAGTAGAGAGTAAACAAGGGGGGCCACCATAAATAAGTTATGTGGCTTGTGATATACATCTGGCTCCCATCCAATTCTAGTCCATTTGATCATGTGATTCCCTTTTATTTTCATTTGGTCTAAGTAATATTGGAAAATTAGCTTGTGCATGTGAGGCACTCTGAGCTATATCCTCAACTCTAAGGAAAAGTTTTGCCTCATTTTACCACATTCCAGCTTATATGACACAAATATTTTCTTTTTATATATATCTGTCAAACTCTGACAGTTTGCCAGTCAAAACTAGGGTTCCACCTTGATGTATGTCCCTTAATATTTGAAAACTTATGCTCCTATAGCCCCAAGGAGAACACATAGTTTCTGTTTTAGAGTGGGAAAACAAACACACAAACAACAGAACCTCAGGTTCAGGAGTGGAAGAGACCAAGGACCAAGTTTCCCATTATGAAAAGCTTCTGGACAATACCCCTAACTGTAACAATATCTAGTAAGGAACTTTTGACATAGAGCATTTTGCAATAATGTAAAATATTTTGCCAATTAAGTGAGAAGTAGAAGTAGGCAATTGCCTAGTCAAAGATAGGTGGTGATACAGACCATGGACTCAACCTTCAATGTCCTGCTCACAGGTTCACAAGCTCTAGCAAGTCAGGCCAAAATAGTCAAAGCTCAATCTGATTTCTAGAAATAGTTAACAATAAACTAGTGTGAGATTGCACATCTACATCACACACAGTGCACATGTGGGGGTCAGAGGACAATTTATGGGAGTATGTTCTTTCTACCATTTGGGGCCCAGTGCTAGAACCTGGATCATCAGACATAGTGGCATCTTAACACACTGACCCATGACCAGCTCAAAAAATTTAAACTATTTGAATGAAACAACGTTTGTGACAAAAGATCCAGACATGAAATCTGGCCCTCATTTGCTTGAGGACAGAAATCCTGCAAGCTAAGGTTAATAGTTATAAATGCCCAAACAGGGAAGACATTCAGAGAGCCATGTCCGCTGTCATGTGCCACTACGATTAAGATGTATGCGGTGGGGGCTGGGGATTTAGCTCAGCGGTAGAGCGCTTACCTAGGAAGCGCAAGGCCCTGGGTTCGGTCCCCAGCTCCGGAAAAAAAAAAAAAATGTATGCGGGGGAGAGATGGGAGTGGAAATGTTCGTGCACGAGGAAGGAAACTCAAGGATGGTGAGGAACAGCCTGACGTGAGTAGCCTGTGCTGCCACCTGAGGCCATGTCAATGTCCATGGCCCATGTAGCACTAAAAGCCCTGCAGATGTCCCTGGTCTGGGCTGTCACCTAGGGCCATGTTGATGTCTGAAGGCTACACAGAGCTGGCTCCTCCCCTCGCCGGGGCAGTGTAATGGATGGAGCCCTGCTCTGGTGGCATAGGTGAGAGGGAGTTAGCCTTGATGGCATGAGCGCAGGAGAGCTGGTCTTATTTTTTGCCAGCTGTTGAAGGCAGGAGAGGTGGCCCTGGTGGCCAGGGTTCAAGAGAGCTAAACAACTAAGGTAACAACTAAGGTGCCACTCAGGCCCAGATCCAGAGGTTGAGTAAAGGTCCACCCCAATATCTACAGTTATCTACGACTGCTGGAGCACTTGGAAGGGGCCATTACTACAGATCCAAAGCAGTGGGATCCCCAAGACACAGGGCAGTAACAGGAAATCCTTCCAACTTAGCCTCCAGAGTAGTTCAAAGATCTCAAGTAGCCCAGGCTGGCCTCAAAGTTACTATGTTACTAGAGAGACTCTTGAACATTTAGTCACCTGTCCTCCATCTTCCAGAGCATTTCCACTCCCAGTTTCCGGTGGTACAGGGAGTAGAACCCATGCTTTTCTTTTTTTTTTTCCCCCCAAGCTAGACAAATATTTTATCAACGGAGTTGAGCTGCAACACAAACCACCTAACTGGGTGTTACCATTTGGCTTTTTCTCCTGTGCTGGAGCTCAGCATTTCCCCTCTGAGTCCCCCTGGCCCTCTGTTTACCTTCTAGTTACAGAGGACTTGTGCCTAGGATTGTGGTACAGGGATCAAACCTAAGGACTTGAGAATACTAGCAAGTGCTCTGCCACCCACCACAGACCCAAGGCCTAGAAACTAACTTTGGGGCCCCTGCAACACAAGCCTGACCTTCTTAGTGTGATCCCTGAAACATAAGAATAAAGGAGAAAGCTTGAGGGGTTGGGGATTTAGCTCAGTGGTAGAGCGCTTGCCTAGGGGCGCAAGGCCCTGGGTTCGGGTCCCCAGCTCCAAAAAAAAAAAAAAAGGAGAACGATACCTGAAAGTCTTCTGACTTAGCAAGATCCAGTCTCAAAATAAACTTAAAAGTGGGAGTGAGGCTACTAGTGCAGCTTATTACTAGCATGCTGGATCAGATGACAAGTTCAGGACATTTTGTGGGATTGTGAGGAAAATATCAAGGGATAGGTAAGAAGATACTGTTGGGGAGTGTGTGTGTGTGTGTGTGTGTGTGTGTGTGTGTCTGTCTGTCTGTCTGTGTCTGTGTGTGTGGAAGGGGGGGTGATAATAAGTAATTATCAACAAGAACCTCAGTTTTCCCCATTTCAACAACAATTAATCATTAATCACACTGTTGACAGGACTGCAGGCACACACTAGTAGTTCTTTCGTACTTTGTCAACTCCCTTATTCATTAATTAGCTAGCTCTTAGAGACACAGGAAGTCAAAAGGATTAACCTTAGGCTGGTGAGGTGGCTCAGCAGGTTAAGGTGATTGCTACCAAGCCTGACAACCTGAAATTGACTCCTGGGACCCACATGGTGAAAGGAGAGAACTGACTCCTGCAAGCTGTCCTTTGAGCTACAAACACATACAATGCAAAAAAAAAAAAAAAAAAAAAAAAAGAAAATATTAGGTATCGTGTGGTGGCACATGCCTTTAATCCCATCACTGGAAGCAGAGGTAGGTTGAGAGGCCAGGGCTACACAGAGAAGCTTTGTCTCAAAAAAATAAATAAATAAATAAATAAATAAATAAATAAAATAAAATAAAATAAATATATATATATAAAACTTATTAGTCAGATCATAAACAATAATTATGCTCTTCTTCTACAGCTAATCTCTTATTCTAAAATAAGTTTTTTACTTCTCGTAGCTAGAATTTTAATACTAATCCTCCTCAGACTTCCTCTGTCAGTCCCCACAGCTTGCCCAAACACAATAAACTGACTGGGACAGTGACTTTTGGAAGAAAATAATCACCCATTTCCAGTTTTGGCTGCTGAGAGTTTTTGTCTTGTTTTGTTTTTATGCATGTGAGTACACTGTTGCACGGAGCCATATTGGATTTGGGCCTAGCCGCTTTTTGACTGCATGGCTCAAAGTGGCTAGGTAACTCTGGGCTGTTTGGCCACAGATATTCACCCATAAGATGACTGCCATAAGTCTTAAGATTGTTGGATAAAGCCTCTCCCATGAATTTACGGCACAGGAAGATAACATTCAAGGGATGCCTCAGCTCGAGCAGATACCAGTTATCTCCTCAGTCTACACCCAGTGTCTCCACCACCTGACCTCCTTCCTGACCTCTTTGCCTCCAGCTATCACTGCCTACCCTCATCTCCCCTCCTTCATATTTCACAAGTCCTCCCCCTACCTGAAAGCCTTAAAAAGCTGTAACGTTCATCCCAATAAACGAGACCTTGACAACAGAACTTTTGCTTGGTCTCCTTCTTCTCTTCACCCCCATTTTGGCCCACAGGTAGAAAACCTCTTCGGGATCCTGAATAACTGGGTCCCCGCTGGCGGGGACACACTGTATCTTCAGCCACACCAGAAGAGGACATCAGATCCCATTACAGATGGTTGTGAGCCACCACGTAGTTGATGGGAATTGGTCGAACTCAGGACCTTGGGAAGAGCAGTCAGTGCTCTTAACCCCTGAGCCATCTCTCCAGCCCCCCCACCCTTTTTTAAAGAGTTTTTATAGATCTATACTCTCATTTGATACCATTAGTAGTCAGAAGAAAGGGCAAAAATAAATGCATTTCAAAGTACCAATATTAAATTAGTAGGATATAAAAAAAAGTATTTCTTTGGCAGCAAAATATTCATTCTCTTTGATTGTGTGACCTCATTCCTCAGGAATTTGTCCTTAAGAAAATAACTCAAGGGAAAACGCAATTTATTCCACAGAGGAATGGTCAATTAAATGGTAGGACAGCATGTCAATGCAAACTGTGAAGGCATTGAAAATTATAATTACAAAGAATACCAACAATTGGAAAATGCATACATACAGAGCCAGGTGAAGGGGCATTCTCTACAAAAAACTTTACATGCAGTGTAATTACCATTACTTATAAAATACATATGGTCACAGCAAGAGAAAAATCATGGAAATGGAACTAATGAGATGGCATAAACAACAGGTCAACACCCACTTCCCTGACTTTCTTTGAGTATAACAGATTTTCATTTACATTTTTATTTTACTTTTTAAGAGATTTATTTATTTATTTTATGCATGTGAGTACACTGTAGCTGTCCTTAGATACACCAGAAGAGGGCATCAGATTCCATCACAGATGGTTGTGAGCCACCATGTGGTTGCTGGGAATTGAACTCAGGACCTCTGGAAGAGCAGTCAGTGCTCTTAACCACTGAGCCATCTCTCCAACCCATTTACATTTTTATTAAACTTGGTTTCCTACAGAACAATTAAACATCCATTGGGCTACCAAGCAATTCTTCATATATGGCTAGGATTACTCTAGTTACATTGACTTACAATTTTAAGTCCAAAAAAATTCAGTCTTTATGTATATATAGTATACTCTGGCCACTCTCATGTCCTCTTTCCAGGCCTTCAACCCCCACCTTCTCCCAACTAAATCACTATCCTACTTTATTTTTTAGCTACATTTTTTTTTTCTTTTTAGAGTTACTCTGTATGTATGAGTATTTCTTTCATCTTTATATCTGTGTA
Source organism: Rattus rattus (assembly GCF_011064425.1). Classification (NCBI taxonomy): domain Eukaryota; kingdom Metazoa; phylum Chordata; class Mammalia; order Rodentia; family Muridae; genus Rattus; species Rattus rattus. Next base: position 133,850,739 of record NC_046158.1, on the reverse strand, counting down.
CCATCTGAGTGCCTGGTACACTGGGAGGTCAGAAAGTGGGTACTGCCATGGGGCTGTGCTGAAAATCGAACCCAGCTCCGATTCAAGAACAAGTATTCTTAACTTGCCAAGTCATTTTTCTAGTTTTCCTGGTCCCACTTTCATACCTGCCCATTTTGTTTTGGGCTAAACCAGGACTATGGAGCGGACAAAAGTTTCAACAGGTAGTTAGGATTGAAGGAACAACAGGACAGAGTATTTGAAACAGTAACACAACAAGGCAGGCAAATCAAGGCTTCAAGTCTTAAGCATGAGACCTCAGTCTTGACCTGAGTCTCTTTAACAAAGGATTAAATCTGACTGGTTTGTCTTTCTACCTTTGCTATGACAAACATCCGGACAAAGGCCACTTTAAAGAGAAAAAAAAGGGGGGGGGATTTAGCTCAGTGGTAGAGCAAGCACAAGGCCCTGGGTTTGGTCCCCAGTTTCGGGGAAAAAAAAAAAGGAAAAAGGGTTTAACTGACCTCATAATTCCAGGAGACAGGATCCTGCTCCTGCTGGTGGTGCAGGCACAGCCAAGAACAAAGAGAAATACTACATCCATGCTTATCTTAGTACTTAGTTCACTTGCTCCGCTCTCCTTAATAAAGTCCATGACATCCAACCCTAGGAAATGGTATTCCTCACATTGGACTGGGTCTTACACATCAAGGTAATCAAAATACAACACCCCCCCCCAACAGCCATGCCCACAGTCCAATCTAATTTAGTCTAATTTAGATACTCTCTCTTTGAGAATCTATTTCCAGGTTAAGTCTAGATTATTCCATGTTAACAATTAGGACAAACTCAAACAGGTCCTCATCTAAGCAGCCAAAGTGTGTACTTTATGCTCAAGTCAGAAGGGGTACTTTAGCCTAAAGCTCACATTTAACCTACCAAAAATCTCATCTTGAATTTAGAGAGTCTAAATTTTTGGCCAAATGCTAAACAAACACATCCCCCAACCCCCCTCACACAAAACAATAGCTATATCACCTTCATAAAAAGCTCAGTTCAATCGCCCCTCAATCTAATGTTATCAGAAAGTGAACTGCAAGCCAAGTTACAAACCATTATCATCACTACATCCATCATGATACTGTTAATATCCCTGGCACCTCTACCACAAGAATCTATCAGATAGGGTAGGAGAAAAAAATTTTTTTTCTAATCTTAAAATGTTACTTAAAGGGCTAGAGGTAAAGAGCTCAGTTGGTCGAGCACATAAACCAGGTGCTACAAAACATGCTTATAATCAGAGCACTAGCAAGGCAGAAGCAAAAGTCTCAGCTGAATAGTAAGTTTGAGACCAACCTAGAATTCATGATTTTTTTTTTTTTTAAAGGGCAAAACAAAACAAGAAAAGGGGAAGGGGAAGTTGTGATGATCTGAATAGGAATGGCCCACATATTTGTGTTTAAAAGCTTGTCCCATATGGAGTAGCACTATTAGGAGGTGTGGCCTTGTTGGAGTAGGCAGGTGTACAGCCTTGTTGGAGGAAGTGTGTCTCCCTGGAGGAAGGCTTTGAGGTCTCATATGCTCAAGCTAGGCCTAGTGATCAGAAACTCTCAGCTCCTTTTTGGCCAAATGCTAAACAAATACATGCACCATGTCTGCCTGCAAGCGACCATATTTCCCACTACGACCATAATAGACCAAACCTCTGAACTGTTTAGCCAGCCCCAATCAAATGTTTTCCTTTATAAGAGTTGCAGTGGTCATGGTCTCTTCAAAGCAATCAAACCCTAAGTCAGAAGGAAAGAAGAGTTACTTAAACCAAACAACAAAAAAGAGGGCATTCAAAAAGGAAACTACAAAGCAAATAATACACAATGACAAGCACCCCACTTCATATAGGAGGGAGTGAAGAAAAGTGCTTCCAAAACTTTGAGAGAGTTATTCTTGCAAAGATCGGTGAAAGTGCTAAGAATAAACGTATAATCTAACAAAATACCTTGCAAAAGAATAAACCTGACAAAATCGTTGTTTATAATATTGCTAATAGAAACAGATTATCACCTAAATACAAACTAAACTGACTTAGAAATTCATCTCGTAAATTTACAACTATGGTTATTTAAGTTCAACAAATAATTTCATTCCCAAATACATGTCATTATCTTTTTGGGAAAATTATTTAAAAGATATTTACTAAATATGATTCGACTGGGTGTGGTGGCATACACCTTTATTCCTAGCACTCAGGAGGCAGAGGCAGGTGGGTCTCTGAGTTCAGCCTGGTCTACACAAAGAAACTATGTCTCAGACAAAGCAAAAGAAAACAGAAAAATCTCATCGCATACTGTGTTCACATTATTGGCTGAAAAGTTAACTTTGTCTCCATAAACAGAATGAAAACCTGGGTGAAAAGGATGAGGTGGCTCATGCTCTCGGCACGCAGGAAGCAGAAGCAGAAGCAGGTAGATCACTGAGTTTAAGGCTTACCTGGTCTATATACTGAGCTTCAGGTCAGCCAGACTATTTAGAAACCCTGTCTCTAAATAAACATTTTAATAAAAGAATTAACTGAAGAGCTTAAAGCCAGAAAGTCATACACACAACAAAAAAGAAATATATAGATTGGGACACAGGCTACAGTCCTGAAGAAGGACCAACTACCATGTAGGTAAAACAATTCCGTACTGACAACTAAATTAAAAACAACAGATCTTTCAAACTAGTAGAAAAACCATGTTCTAGAATAAAGATATCTAGGTAGTAACACATAACTTAATGAAACTAATGGTATGTTGGTGAAAATGCCTATTCTGGACATACTTCTCCATAGAAATGATAGATAAGTATTCCTTAACATAGAATATGCCTTGATAGAATAAGGAATATGGAGAAATTATAAGACAGTTTTAATAAAAGTATTACTGTCACTTCTAATACAAAGGTCACTGAAAGGCTAGCATGACCTAAGCAATGTACTAAGAATGTAAACATGAAGATACAATCCCAACCTCAAGGAGTTTATGATGAGCTGGGCCCCACACTCAGGAAGCTGAGACAAAACAGCTGCCAGGAGTTCAAAGCTAGCCTAGGACACTCAACAATATCCTGTCTCAACCTCCCATGAGTAAAGCTTGAGCTATACTAAAGTTGCATCGGTATAACAAAAAGGGAAAACATAACTCAGCTGAATCTAAGTGCAAGCAAAGTTCAGATTTCTGGTCTGTTTGCTTTCTTATTTTTGTGACATGGTTTTAATCCATAGCTGAGGCTGACTTCAAACTCCCCAGATCTGGCCACAGATGGGCGTTTTATCATTCCAATAGTGCTTTAGGTTCTGACTACTCTTGAAAACTGATTCCTTTCTGTTATATAAAGAGAATGTCTACATATCTTATACTTCCACACAGTGCCTTCACACTGAGTCAGAGTATTTCTTAAGACTTCACTTACAGGAAAGCCCACTTTCTTATGTGCATCTTAACTAACAGACTTCAAATGCTATGGCAAACTTTCCTCTGGATTTGGGAATAAGGAGCAGATGGCCTACCCAACATAAACTCTTACAAGAACTAATTCTCCCGACTTAAACCTACAGATTAATGAGCAACAGCAACTCTCATAATGATGTGACAATTAATTATGCAGTGTGACAGCTGTTTGTACCACTACCAAATGTGAGTTTTAAAACATAGGTTTAACACCTCTGGTTCTTTCAGATTAAAGCAAAACAAAACAGCATAAAGAATCTACCTAATATGTTTTAAGATATCAATCACAAGTATAAAACATCAATGCAAAAATTATTTTAAATTTATTTTGTGATGCTAAGGATTGAATACAGGACCGTCCTCCTGTGATACAAGCACTACCATAAAGCTAACATCCTCCAAACATTTTAAGTTATTTTGAAACCAGGTACTGCTAGACTGTCTATACTGACCTAGATAGAAACTACAATCCTCCAGTCTCAGGTTCCTAAGTACCTAGAATTACTGGCTTCTGCCTGGGGGAAAATTATGGGTGGGAGTTGGGGGCTGTCCTCACTATATAATCCTGAATGGCCTCAGATTCATAAAGGGCTATCTGCCTCTCCTCCCCGAGTGCTGGGAAAAGTCTAGCACAACCGCCTGGCCCTGCAAAGGAAAAACTTTAAAGTGGGCAATCCTTAGAAGATAGGCTAGGCTGGCATGATGGTGTACACCTTAATCCTCGCTTACAGGAGGCAATGATGGGCAGATCTCTCAAGTTCATTCCCTACAAAAATTGAATTCTGGGACATTCAAAACTACACAATGAGACTTTGTCTCAAAAATAAAATGAATTAAAATAATAATAAAAAAGAATAGGTAGCCAATGAAGAAAACCATGAACATGGACAAGTACATAATCATTCCAAAATCCATGCTATTATCCCCATGGCTTTAGCAAGTATTTTCATCAAATAACAATACTACTACTAACAATCAAAAAAGCCCTATAAATAAGTCCTTATCAAAAAAAGCTCTACGAAACTTTGACCATTCCCATCAGTCAACTACATAATGAAGAATACTAAAGACTTTACATCACAGGCCCCTAAATCCACCACTATGCATTCTTGTTTCTGAAGGGCTAGGCTCTGCTCCTCAAGTCATAGATGCCTGAGAGCTAAAACCAGAACTAGAATTGCCCACCACTGTGGTATTCCCAGTGTCATATCCAGTTACAAGAACATTAAACATATTTACATGCAATGTCAACCCATTGGTTTTTTTCCCCTCATTCTTTCCCTTTTGGGGGGATGGGGAAGCATTCAAGAAAGGGTTTCTCTGTGTAGCCCTGACTGCCCTGGAATTCAGCTGTAAACCAGGCTGGCCTCAAACTCAAGAGATCCTCTTGCCTATGCCTCCGGACTGCTGGGATTAAAGATGTGCAACCCCACCACCCTGCTTCTTTCCTTTTCTCTTAAGTAACTCTAAGGCTTACTAGGTAATTGCTGTAACTAAGCGCTTGGGCAATCTAGCAGATATTTACTCTAAGCCCTCTTTTTATTTTAGTTTTTTTTTTTTTTTTTTTCGGAGGTGGGGTTCGAACCCAGGGCCTTGCGCTTCCTAGGCAGCCGCTCTACCACTGAGTAAAATCCCCCACCCCCTAGTTTAATGTTTTTGGAGACAGGGTTTCATGAAGCCTATGCTGGCCTCAAGCTTACACCAGTCCTGCCTCAGACCCCTGAATGCTAAGTTAGATGGTTACATCACTATAACTGACCTCTTAAACACACCTGGTTTAAAACAAACAAGAAAATTTAATGATTTGCAACTTTTTCACTATAACTACCTAAAATATATTACCCCGAAAAAATTTTAAATTCAAGAACATCTCTCTATTTTAGGGAGGGTGACAGAGGTATCCAGGATAATTATACTGCTGTGAAGAATACTCACTTCATAAATACAAACAGAATGACTTGTGATGGATCCCTGGCTAACATCCAGAACAACAAAAGCTTTTTGAAAATAAAGCAAGAAAGCTAGACATGGTAGTCCATGCCTTTAATTCTTGTATTAAGGAGGCTGAGACAGGAAAATGCCAGGTTTAAGGCTAGCCTAAGGCTACAGAAAGAGTTTGTCTTTAACAACAACTACAACAACCATACACATGTACACACAAAAAGCCCAAGGGGTTATCTTTATGAGCATAATATGCAAAATATTCAGGTCACACAGCATCCAAACCAGGACCACTTAGATGGCACAACAGGTAAAGCGTGGATTCCCAGAGTTTTCTTCTCACAGCCACACATGTCCCTACACTGACACGTGCAAACCACACAGTCATAATATTTATAATGAGTTTTAAGGGCTGGAGAGATGGCTCAACAGTACTTATCGCTCTTACAGCAGAAGACTGGGGTTTGATTCTCAGTACCCACATAGTGGCTCACAGCCATTGGTAACTTTAATTCCAGGAGATCTAATACTCTCTTCTGACCTCTGTGGCCATCAGGCATGTAAGCTGTGTACATACATACACACATGCAAATGCACAGACATGAAAAATGTTATCTTTAAAAGAGTATTTTTAAACCCACAATCAAAAATTTTAAGTGGACAAACAAAACTATGAAAAAACCTTTACTTTCTTTTTTTTTTTTTTGGGGGGGGGGGCGGTGTAAAGCAAACTGAAACAGGTTTGTGCTCACCATGGACACAAGCAGGCCCTAAACTCAGCCCTTGGGTCTCCACTAGGGCTACAAGTGTATGGTTTTATGCCTATCTAAAAGTAGTTTTCTATTTTCAAAAGATACAAATTAAGAAGGGGCTGAAGATGCTGGAGAGATGGCTCAGTGGTTAAGAGCACCGACTGCTCTTCCCGAGGTCCTGAGTTCAATTCCCAGCAACCACATGGTGGCTCACAACCATCTGTAATGGGATCCGATGCCCTCTTCTGGTATGTCTGAAGACAGCTACAGTGTACTCATATACTAAATAAATAAATAAATAAATAAATAAATAAATAAATAAATAAATAAATAAATAAATGGCTGAAGAAATGGTTCAGCTGTTAAGAGCACTGGCTTCTCTTTCAGAAGACTGGGGTTCAATTCTCAGCACCTACAAGGCAGCTCATAACTGTCTGTAACTCCTGTTCTTAGGGCTCTGACACCTTCATAAAGGCATCTATGCAGGCAAAACACCAATGTGCATTAAAGATAAAAATTAATTAAAAAAAAAGTAAACAAAGCCAGCCTTTAATTCTAGTAGTTGCGAGGCAGAGAGGCAGGAAGACCTCGGTGAGTTCAGGGCTGGCCTAGTTCACATGAGTTTTAGCACAACCAGAACTATGTAATGAGACTCTGCCTCTCCTCCATCCCCAGAAAGTTTTCTACTTCTTTAGCTGGTTGGTGGTGGCACATGCCTTTAATACCAGCCAAGGCTACATAGAGAAACCCTGGAAAAAAAAAAGGAAAAAAAAAAAGTGGCTGAAGGGCTCACCTGGATTTGATTCCCAGCCCTCACATGGTAGCTCACAACAGTTTATAACTGCAGTTCCGGGGCATTCGATGCTCTCTTCTAGCAACCACTGGCTCTACATACTTCATGTAGTAACACACATAAGGCAAAACACTCACATACATAAACTAAATCTTTAAAATATAACCACAACAAAAAAGAACCAGCAATCAGCATTTGGACATATGATATCTGTATTTTACTGATGTATTTCTAAAAAGCAGTACAAAAGGTTTCTACCTTATCACACTGCCTCCTTTCTAAGAGCAGTAACTATATGTAGATACTTTTTGATAAAGAACTCGGGCTCTCTGTACCACGGCTGTGAAAAGATTTTCTTTCAGATTCTCACAGAGCTAGTTAAGTCACCCTTTAGCTTTCCTACCCTATTTCATGTTGAAGGCTGGGTCTGATAACCAGACGTCCTGACTGACTAGCATTCACTTCTAATCAAGAGCCGATGTAGAATGCTGCCAGGGCGGGCCTTATGCCAAAGGAACAGTTTTCTTCCGCTATTCAAGAGCAAACACCCTTCCTAAGCTCTAAGTCATCTAAACAGAGGGAATGACATCTGGAAAAGCACTGTAGTGCCATGTGTTTGGCCTCTTTGGATGACAGCTCTAGGCATTACAAGCAAGGAGTTGTCATACCAGTCTATGGGACACTGCACACTATAGCAACTCTAAAAGCTTGCAATATGAAGACTTAACAAGCCAAGCGTGGGGGACAATACCAATGAGTACACAAGTTCTTTAAGAAACTCACACTGGGGGTTGGGGATTTAGCTCAGTGGTAGAGCGCTTGCGTAGCAAGCACAAGGCCCTGGGTTCGGTCCCCAGCTCCGGAAAAAAAACAAAAAGCCTCACACTGACGGTAATGGTTTCTTTCAAATACCTGGAAACAGTTTATCTCAAGGTCCAAAAGAAAAACCAAAAGTCAATAAAAAGAATTCCCAATCACACATAAATTGTCCTAGAGAATACATTTTCTTTAGTCCCAGAACCAAGGAGGCAGGAGGCAGGAGGCAGGAGGCAGCAAGATCTCTGTGAGTTGGAGGCCAGTCTGGTCTACAGAGTTCCAGGACAGCCAGGGCTACACAGAGAAAACAAACAAACCAACCAATCAAACACACAACAAGGCACAGGAATTTAAATTATAGTCAGGATATATATACATACATACACATATACGTATGCAATAGTTTTGCTATACTTAAGTCTAGAACTCTTTTTAAAGATTTATTTGTTTATTACATCACCAGAAGAGGGCATCAGATCCCATTACAGATGGATGTGAGCCACCATATGATTGCTGGGATTTGAACTCAGGACCTCAGGAAGAGCAGTCGGTGCTCTTAACTACCGAGCCATGTCTCCAGCCCTAAGTCTAGAACTCTAACAAAAGAAATCTAAATTGAGGGGTTGGGGATTTAGCTCAGTGGTAGAGCGCTTGCCTAGGAAGCGTAAGGCCCTGGGTTCAGTCCCCAGCTCTGAAAAAAAGAAGAAACAAACAAACAAAAAAACAAAAAAAAAAATCTAAATTGAGGAGTGCATGGCTTTAGCCCCAGCATTTGGGAGGCTGACAAAGGCAGATCTCTCTTAGTTCTAGGCCAGCCTGATATACATAGCAAGTGAGTACATAGTAAGAACCTGTCTCAAAAGACAAAACAAAAAAAGAGAAAACTATAAGATTCAATTAAGTTTGTACATTCTGACTAAGAATTTAAGAGAAAAGATACTGATCACAGCTCAAAGTGACAAACATGAGTAAATGTAGCCTATACCTAATACAGACCATAAAAAGTTAGAAGTAGAAGCTATAGTAAAAAGAGCCCAATTATGTCCTCCACCCATAATGAAAAAAGCTTCTCACTTTAGCAAATTAATGGGTTTGTTTAAGAATTAGCGACAGATGTGCTTTATAGTAACAAACTTGCCAGGCAGAGGTGGCTCACACCTTTAATCCCAGTACTTTCAAAGTAGAAACAGGCTGATGATCTCTGTGAGTTTGAGGCCAGTCTGGTCTACAGAGCCAATTCCAGGACAGCAAAGGCTACACAGAAAAAAACAAGCAAACAAACTAAACAGGAATCATGGGCTACGGCTCAGCTGGTACAGTACTTGCTTAATTCACAAGGTCCTGGCTCAATATCCAGGACTGCATAAGCCCAGCACAGTGGTGCATGCCTGTAAATCCAGCAATGGAAGAAACAGGAGGCTGCCTAGATGGGGATAGAGTTGCCAAGCAACCAGAGGCACAATCTTGTCCCTAAAGCATAAATAAACAAATCACACAGCCTGAAATGATGGTTCACTTAGGACAATGTGGCAAGAAAAATGTCACCATGAGTAGGAGGCCAGGACCCAGAATGGGTAAATTATTGAGATGGTCCCAAATGGGGACAGAGGAGTTCTATAAACAACCCTGCTCAGTGATACCCCAAAATGTAACCAGTTTATTATATGTTTGCCAAAACAGGCAAAAGAATAGAAGAACAAAATCAAGAGAAAGTTGTCTTTGGCAGACACTTCAGTGACACACTTAGCACCCACTCAATTTATCTATCATGATAGCTCAATCTTATTTTGGCATTAAACTAAAACTGGCATAGGGATGACGAACAGAAGATGGCAATAAATGAACTGAGAGAACAGTACCAATAGGAGATTTCAGATCAGCTCTCATCACAGAATACTCCCACACACCGAGCAAACTTCCCAGTTTGGAATGTTTAACTTACATTCTCCCAGATTCTGTGATCTTCACAAATGTAGGCAGAAATACAGACTGGAGCAAAAGGGCACAGCTACAGCTTGCAGATGTCAGGCTGTTAAGTAAGCTCCATGCTCAGCAACCATGATACCTGCCTTGCCAGGTGCTTGGGTAAGGCTGCCTGAGGTAGCATTCAGGGATATACAAAATACCTGAAGGAGGTTCTTCCTATTGGAGAACACTCTTCGCATGCAGTCAAGCTATGGGAAACGACCTTATCTAAGAGCTGAAGTGATCCGATAATGGTGTCCCAGTTTTCTCTTCGATAAAAATATGACACCTGGTTTATACTTCCTGCCCCGAGGGGCCTTTATGAGGATTAAAAAGCCTTTCAAGATTAAAAGCACAATGTAAATGTGAGGCTATAATATAGCAGGGACTGAATCCAAACAACATAAATGGAAGGTAGATGGGCACTCTGGCAGAGCAGACAGCCACCTATGCCATCAGAGTAAGCGTGTAAGCATCAATACCTGCTATTATACTAAAAGGATCTCTGGGAGCTTAGGAGATGGCTCACTAATTAAGAATAGTCTTAATCTCTGCTCTTGCAGAGAATCCAAGTTTTGTTCCCAGTACCACATGGTGACTCAAGTATCTGCAACTTCAATTCTAGAGGATCCAACAACCCTCTTCTGACCTCTGTGGGCACCAGGCACACACACACTGTACAGACATAAGAAGGAGGCAAAATACCCATACACATAAAATCTAAAAAAGAAAAAAATTATTACAAAACAAACCTTTGCTATACAAAAGTTGTGCTCCCTGTGCCTTGCCTTCCTTGTCTTGGAATCTCTTTCATGCTCCAGATGCACCTTGAGTTAAGTCTATCCACACCTACACTCTCCAGCACATCTTACAAACCACTGTAATGCCTCAAGTGGAATTTTCCCACAAGTGACTTCTTGCTCTGCCTGGTTCTCTGAATTGTTTGAGATTTCTATTTTACTAAGTACAGTTCCTAGTGGGGTATCTAGTATTAGTACACAGTATTAATCCTAAAAGGCTAAGTACAATGTAGAAGTTTCTGTACTGTTTCTACTGAGGCAGAACTCTGCAAGCAGATGACAGTCACAATGGGAAATATTCTAATGGTTGAATTTACTCAGCTGTTACTTAATCATACTGAGACAGTAAACACGACCTTATTTCTTTCTGATATCTGCTATGAGGATGATGTAAAGAAACAGTATTTAGTGAGAAATTTCCATGTCTGCGTGGTATGTATACACACACACACACACACACACACACACACACACACACACACACACACACACACACACACACACCCGATCTTTTAGGTGTCTATACTGATGTGAATAAGTGTGTGGAGAAAAGACAGACTGATGACATCCAATATCATCCTTATCTGCTCTCTATCTTATTTTTTGAAATTGGGTCTCTTCCTGAGCCTGCAGCTCATCGATCTAGCTAGGATGACTGGCTGAGCTCCAGGGATGCACCTATTCTCCCCAAAATACCCCAACTACAGGAGTTACAGCTGTGTGCCACCACACCAATTCTGACATTGGTGCTGAGGATGTGAACTTCTTCCTTTTACTGACTCACCTGTCACCTCATGTCTCCTCAATCCTGAAATGCTTCTTTAAATACTATACATACACAAATGATGTCCTACACTGTAATCCAGCACTCGAGAAGTTTAGGTAGCTGAGCAGTAATGCACACCTTTAATCCCAACACTCAGGAGGAAGAGGCATGTGGATCTCTGTAAGTTCAAGGCCAGCCTGGTCTACAGAGAGAGTTCCAGGACAGCCAAGGCTATACAAGAGAAACCCTGTCTCAAAAAACAAAACAAAACAAAACAAAAACAACAACAACAACAACAAAAAAAAAACTCAAAACCCAAAAACAAAGCAGCAGCTTAAGAAGTATGGCTGCGGCTGGAGAGATGGCTCAGCAGTTAAGAGCACTGACTGCTCACCCAGAGGTCCTGAGTTCAAATCCCAGCAACCACATGGTGGCTCACAACCATCTGTAATGGGATCTGGTGCCCTCTTCTGGTGTGTCTGAAGACAGCTACAGTGCACTTATATATAATACATAAATAAATTAAAAAAAAAAAAAAAAAGAAGTATGACTGCCTCAAATCTGGTCCCTTGGGAATAAAGATCTCATCTTGAGGAAGGTGAATCTCTTGAGTTCAAGGCCAGTACACATATAATGAGGTTCAAGTCATCCAGGGACACATAGTGAGACTGTCTCAAAAACAATAAGAGCTTTGGTAGTGGCTTATCTGGTAGAGTGCTAGCCCTAAAATGCATGAAGCCTTGGATTAGACCCTTAGTAACTCATACAATTACATATGATGGTACTTAACCATAATCCCAGTGCTCAAAAGGTTCGAAGAGAAAGACCAGAAGTTCAAGGTTGCCCTAAGTTTGAGAAAGTTTTAGACTAGCCTAAAATATATATGACACCCTAAGGAGGTGTGGGGGGAGCAAAGAAAAAATAGAATGATTAGAATAATTGCTGCACATACTGATGACTAGAAAATAAATGTTTCAGAACATTGGCATCAGGTAAAGCATTTTATCCTGAAAGAAAAATAACGTAGCTTCCTCACATAAGCAGTCTGTGCAAACACCATATGGTCTGCTAGGGAGAAAAAGGTTTACTTTTTTGTCCTACAGATAAAAATGAAAATGAGGTTGCCAGAAATATTTCTGCCATCCCAATTGTCTAATAAAGTATGTACAGCATCCAAGTTTATATATCTAACTTCATTATGAAAGCTCAAAATGATTTACCCACCACACTTTAAATATGAGCAAGGGGTGGTTGTGGTGGTGGCTTTAACCCCAGATCTCAGGAAGCTGTGAATTTCATGCCAGCCAAGACTCACACTCACACTCTCTCTATATCTATATCTATCTATCTATCTATTTATCTATCTATCTATCTATAGATATAGATATAGATATAGATAGATAGATATAGTGAGACCCAGATAGATAGATAGATAGATAGATAGATAGATAGATAGATAGATAGATAGATAGATATAGTGAGACCCTGAAAAAAGTGAAGTAAAACAAAAGTTAAAAAATTGATCAGGGAGCTGGAGAGATGGCTCAGTGATTAAGGGCACTGGCTTCCAGAGGTTTCTGAGTTCAATTCTCCACAACCTCATGGTGCCTCACGACTCTCTCCAAATGTAGTCCCATGGAATCTTATGCCCTTTTCTGTTGTGCATACATAAAATATAGAAATAAATTAATCTTAAAAAATTATAAAGGGCTGGAGAGATGAATCGGCAATTAAGAGTACGGCTGCTCTTCCAGAAGATCCAAGTTCAATTCCCAACACCCATGAGGCAGCACACACCTGTGTGTAACACCAGTCCTAGGGGTTCTGACAACTCTCACACAGTCACATTCGGCAAAACACCAAAATGAACAGAAAATAAAAATAAATTATATAGTTAAGACAATTGACCAGAACTGGAGAGGCTGGGGGTTAAGGTTCTTGCCACAACACCTGACAACTTGGGTTCAACCTCCAGAAGCTACCTGGTGAAAGAAAACTCCTGAAAGTTATTCTCTGACCTCCACATGTGAATCAAACACTAGTGTCCCTTCACCCAAATTATATATTTATATGTAATTGTAAACAATTTTAGATGCTGGGTGGTAGCAGCAGGGTCAATCTCATGTCTTCACTACATTTTAATTATACTGGGCTTTTTTCTTTTCTTTGAGCATACCAAACTTATTCCCATTGTTTAAACTCTGCCCTGGGGGTTGGGGATTTAGCTCAGTGGTAGAGCGCTTGCCTAGCAAGCACAAGGCCCTGGGTTCGGTCCCCAGCTCCGAAAAAACAAAACAAAACAAAACAAAACAAAACCTCTGCCCTGAAATAGTCTTCCTTCTGATATCTATGAGATTTCTATGATGTGATTTAGAACAGTCTATTTCTTCAGGTAACTGTAAACTCATCACTTAGTATCTCTCACAGCCTGGTTTGGCTACTGTTGTTGACAGCCATCTATCTACTCATCTTCACTTTTGTTTTAAAGGCTGGGCACTTTGTATTTCAGGCAGGTTTCCAACTCACTATTCAGCTAGCCAAGGAGAATCTTGAATTGATCCTCCTCCTACCTTCACTTCCCAAGTGCTAAATTTACAGACATGCTCCTGTAATAAGCTGACAGGAAACTGAACCTTGGGCTTTGTGCATACTATCATCTGTACTACACCCCTAGTCCTGTATTTATTTCTTGCATGCTTGCTTATTTATTTATTTACTTGTTTGTTTATTGGGGGTAGGAGGGTGGGGCACAGGTCTCTGTCCATAACCCTGACTATCCTAGAACTCATTATGCTGGCCTCAAACTCAGATCTGCCTACCACTGCCTCCCCCGTGCTTCTGGGATTACAGCTGTGTGCCACTGTATCTGTCATGCATGGAAGCCGGAGAAGAATATCAGATCTTCTGGAACTGGAATTACAAAAAGTTGTGAGCCACCATGTGGGTGCTGGGACTTGAACCCAGTTCCTCTGCAAGAGCACCATAATACATTTGTGACTGACAGGTATGTTGCTCATCAGTAAGTAGCCCCTCCTAGCCCCTCTTCTCTGGAGATAGGATCTCAACCATCTAGCTCCCAATAACCTTAAAACTCATCATAAAGCAGACCTACCTTTGTTTCCCAGGTACTAGAGCTACTGGTGCCACTCTTTCATGTTCTCTGTCTGCCTATCTCTTATCAAATGTAGCATAGCATTCTTAGTAGGGTGACCAGCCACACAAAACAGAATTGTTTTGTCCCAATCCTAGAAGAATCCCCAGCTTGGTTTCTCTGTGTAAAAATGAGAATAAGATCTTTAGTTTAGTGGTGCAGTCAACCCTTTTGATAACTGTGGTTATATAAGCAAAGTCTGTAGTTCTTAACAACTACATGCTGAAATATTTACAGACATGATTACATTTAGTTGCTTTAGACAGAAAAGTTGAAAAAAGAAAATCTAGGGGCTGGAGAGATGACTCAGGAGTAAAAGCACTAGCTGACATTTCAGAGGGCCTGCGTTTCAGTCCCAGCATATACATGATAGCTAACAATCATTTGTAACTAAATTTCTAGGGAAACTAACACCCTCTTCTGGCCTCTGAGGACACCAGGCACACAAAACACTTATACGCAATTTTAAAAACAAAACCTCTTACCTATTTTTTTCAGTTTTCCTTTAATTATTAAAATATGCACAAAAACCTGAAAGCAGTAATGGCTACATCAGTACTGTACTTACACCGGTTCCAACTTGTTCTAGTTCCAAACTGCAAATGAATGGACCCCAACTCTATGAGCAGAAGACCCCATTCCAAATGCCACTTTCTTTTCACTGATGCAGTGGTTTGAGTAAGAATGGCCTCCATGGGCTCATATATTTGAATGATTAGCCACCAGGGAATGGCACTACTTAAGAAAGATTAGAAGATGTGGCCTTGTTAAAGGAAGTGTGCCACTGGGGGTGGGTTTTAGGTTACAAAAGTCCACCTCAGACCCAGCATATCTCTGCCTTTGGATCATATAGTTCTGGCACCATGCTGCCAAACATGGTAACAATGGAATAACCCTATGAAACTGTAAGCAAGGTCCAATTAAATGTTTTCTTTTATAACAATTGTCTTGGTCAGGCTGGAGAGATGGCTCAGCGGTTAAGAGCACTGACTGCTCTTCCAGAGGTCCTGAGTTCAAATCCCAGCAACCACATCGTGGCTCACAACCATCTGTAGTGGGATCCGATGCCCTCTTCTGGTGTGTCTGAAGACAGCGACAGTATGCGCAAATACATAAAATAAATAAAATAAATCTTAAAAAAAAAATAATAATTGCCTTGGTCATGTGTCTTTTCACAGCAACAAACACTAATCAAACACCTTATCTCTTCCCGTCTTCCCATCGTTCTGCTTACAGTAACGAGGCTGCATGTGCATGGTGGTGTGTACCTTTAACACCACCCCATTCCAGGAAGAAGCAGGACAATCTGTGAGTTAAAGGCAAGCCTGGTCCAGAGTGAGTTCTAGGACAGCTAGAGTTACACAATAAGACACCCCTCTCAAAAACAAACAAAACCTAAAAAACGATGAAGCAAATTCAAAGCTCTCTGAACACTCCAACGCAGTCACGACACTTTCCCTGGAGGCCTGCCTTCAGAGAAGGTGCCAGATAGCTCTGGTCATCAAGAGTTTTTCAAATCCTGAACTTCTTTAAACTCAGAAGTAGAACAGAAAGGTAAAAAGATAGATCCTCAACAGAAATGGCCCTATATTCCATATTTCCATATACTAACTTTGAAGCAGTAATGAAACCGTCACTTTAAATGTTGACATATTAGATAATCTGATTTATGACATTATAAACTAAAGATTTTATGGTAAAGCCTGAGCCACAAAACCAAACACTCACAGTCAAGCCGGCAAGCTGGCTGACTCCCAGGGCTGTGGCACGAGACAGTCTGTTAGGACACTCACTCTCCGTTGGTTTTAACTTTGACAAAGTCAATGTTTGCTTTTGGACTCTGGGACAAGGGACTGAGGTACATATTTTACACACCAAAGCAACCTGGCCTCCAGGTTCTCTCAGCATCCATCAGTCCCTACCTATCATACTCTGCCCCAACCTTGACCTTTTCAGCCCAGAGGCTCCTCCCTATATAATTCAGGCACTCTGGTCTCCTCTCTCTGAACAAGCACCCTTTCTCTTTTTCTCTCCCTTCCCTATCCCCCATTCCCAATGTCCAGTTTCCCGGTCTCAGTCCTTGGGGCCAGCAAACTCGCCTGCCTGAGAGCAGTTTCCCAATAAACCTGCCTTTAATATGATCTAATCTGGCTTGAATTGGCTCATTTCACCAGAAGCAAAGAAATGATGTATCAGTCAACATAATCATTGGAAACAAAAGCAACTTCAAACTGTCCTTAAAAATTGGATTTGGGATTTTAAATCCAATTCACCTTTTTATGTTTTGAGATAAGGCTTTGACAGGTAGGCTAGCCTTGAGCCTACTGTAAAGGTGTCCTAAAAGTTGAGATCTCCCTACTTTCTAAAAACTGGGACCTCAGGCATGTGTCACCCAGCACACCACTACAATCAATTCATAACAAGACCCAAAATGGGGGTTGGGGATTTAGCTCAGCGGTAGAGCGCTTGCCTAGGAAGTGCAAGGCCCTGGGTTCGGTCCCCAGATCAAAAAAAAAAAAAAAAAAGAAGGAGTGAAGACCCAAAATGAAACACACACATTTAACAATAAAGAAGTCTAAGCCATAAACCATCTTACATGACGTTTGAGGCAAACTACAACCAGAGTGCATGCACTAACACTGACTGCATATAGTTTCCCCAATCAACTTTTTAAATTAGGCACCCTTTTCAACATACTGAACACTTCAAATAATTTACTAAAGCAGGTAATAAAAATTTGTGTCCCTTAACACCTCTATCCTAAGAACTTATTAGGAAATGGGTTTGCTTGAACACTATGGGTGTGGTATGAAATATTTAAAATAGTGACTAAAATTTTCCAGACAAGTCCATCCAAACTCTTAAAGTTGCACTACTCAGACGTATCTAGCTCCAGACATTCAAATTACTACCCCGCTTGGATAACTCAGGTCTTTCTCCATCTGATATTTAGGAAAGAAGCTAAAAAGGAAGAAAAAGGACAATTATTTTTGCTTGTAAACTGTTCGTCACAGTGTAGTGCCAATTGAGCTACAGCCTATGGGAGGCCTAATAGATTTCAGGTTATCATGTTAGAGGTGGGGGCTTGTGGTGGAAATCAATAAATGACTACTGCTTCTTTCACAGCCCCATATGGAAGTAATCAAGCGCAAGGGTGGCAGCTGGGGCCAGTAACAGTCACCTGCAGTTGAGGGACATGGGGGTTTCAGATGGATTTAATGCTAATTTCCTAAAGAGACAATGGGCTACAAAGCACAGAGTAACAGACAGGAGGGATGAAGAGAGCAGCCAGAACAATTGCTGCACCTGGTGCTGGGAGCAGAGGACACATCTGTCACCCTCAAAGTGGCCCATCCCCCAGCTCTTCCAGCAAAGTAAGGCAGGTCCCTAAACAGCCTGCCATTCAGCAACAGGTCTGAGGTTTTCAGGCTAATACATTCTCTACTTGAAAGCGTCTCTCCCTCTCTCTTGTGACTAAGAATTAGTTAAGGAGGCAGAGCTGGGTCCATCAGCCTAGAGAGACATATTAAAAACATGCATATCGCATTAGCTTCTTCATTACTGTCACATCGATGTTGGGACAGCAAAAGAAAAATTACATAGGAAGATAAAGTTTATTAAGTATTCATGTAACAAGTATTAATGCTTAAAACTCATTTCACTACAATTTTACAGTTAAAAAAAGGCTCAGATGATAAATCAATGCTGGTGGCTATACAACCTAATCTAATGTTAAAGCCTACACAGTATTTTCATTCTTTCTTCCATCTTTCTTAACAGTCAAATTAAAATACATGTTCTAAGTCTGTGCTACATGCTTGCAAGCCCAGCAGTTGGGAGGTAGAAGCAAGAGGCTCAGAAGATCAAAGTTATCCTTAGCCACACAGAGTTTGAGGCCAACCTGGGCTACATGAGAACCTGTTTCCAATGACCTAAGAAAAAAACAAAACATATATTCCACTTAAGTTTTAGTTGCAGCTATGAGATGATACAGCAGGTAGCATAAATCCATTTTCTACACAGAACTATACCCCTCTCTGCTGGGTATCTCTAACAAGCTGCTCAAGATGGAAAGATAACAGAATTTCCACCAGTGGTTGCTTAGAAAAGTAAACCCATATGCATTTTCAGTCCCCTAGCATAAATCTGTCAATACATAACTTGAGGGTGTGTGCTTTATGGTTGCTGGGTACTGAATACACAGTTGTTTTCTTGGTGGTGCTATGGTTTGAAACTGGAACCTAATGCAATCATTTTCACTATACGGTGTCCACAGACCTTTTTTTTTTTTTTTTTTAACTTATTTGAAGAAGAGGAGGAGGAGGAAGAGGAGGAAGAAGAGGAGAGAAAGAAGAAGAGAAAGAGAAGGAGGAGGAGGAAGAGGAAGAAGAAATCATCTCACAAAATTGGCTAGAAGTATTATAGGCCTATTTTAGGTACTAGCTAGCCACATAGTTCTTAAAAGTTAACCATCTGGGAAGTCCATCACAGCCAGTCAGACTCTATCTAACAAGCCATTTAGCAGGGTTTTTTGGCTTGCTTGCTTTTCCTGTAAGCCACTCCTGATCCTTTCTTTACTGATCTGAACTTGGAGGGAATCAATGCACGTACTCTCCACGTATCAGGACGACCTTCTAAACTGGAACTTGCATGTTCAAGGGGAGAAATCATGTAAGTAAATGCCTCATAAGCAAACAACTGTGCTCAGATCCAAGCAGCTGCAGGGCTCCAAAGCCTCCAGCATCCTTGGACACCTGCACTTATACTCTCACACAGATACGCACACGTTAATTTCAAAAACAAAATTAAAAGAAACAAAATTCCACAGTACACTAGTCAGCATAGAGGTACATGCTAGTAATCCCAGCACCTGGAAGTAGAGGCAGGAAGATCTTGAGTTCAAGGCCAGTCTAGGTCATATGAGACCTTCATCTCCAGCAAAACTATGGCAGAACGTATAACTCAGTGTAAGGACACACTTGGCAAAATTTAACTGAAGGAACTTTGGTCTGTGCCAGGGAGGACCAGTCCAAGCACCTGGATGGGAATTGGAACTAGTGCATTTCTATCTGCCCTCCCCAACAAAATCCAAGGCTTCCTAATCAAATGTGTTACCTTCTCTCCGAAAGATCTGGTTCCCTGTTAGAAATAACTTCCAGAACTTATCTTCTCTATATTCCACCCTTAAAAAAGTCTGGGCTGGAGAGATGGTTCAACTGGTTAAAACTTGGCTTATAATCGTATGCATGTATGTACGTATGCATGTATTATAAAAAGTATATACAATATTATAAAATCTAAGCTGAGCATGATGGTTCATACCTATAATCAAAGCCATCAGCAACTACCTAAGAAGGAATTCAAATATTGGCAGGGATTTCCTGTCTCAACATCTTCCTCTGTACCTCCCAAATCTCAAAACTAGGTGTGGCACACATCTGAAATCCCAGTACCTGTGAGATCACAGCCAGCTTGGACACCTCCGTTAAGTCCTATCACAAAATATTAAGGAAAAACAAAAAACAAAAAAATGAAACAAAACAACCTCAAGATATTATCATAAACACATAAAATCAGAATAATTTATTAAAATCTAGGTGTTGGGTAGCAGACTCAAGGCTACATAGCAAGACCCTGTCAGAAAATTTACTTACATACATACATACATACATACATACATACATACATACATGCTAAGGTGAATATTCTGGAAATTTAGAATACCATTCCAAGTTTAGCCACTGGATATTAAAACTCTTGTGCTAGAGAGGACCCTTCCCACACAAGCACCTTGCTAGGGACTGAAACTAGCACATGATTGGGCAGTGCTCCACTGCTGACCCATTCCCTCAGCTTATGATGCAATAATGCAATTAATTAAATTAGATAAAGAACATTCCCTGGGCCCAATAGCATGACTCAGCTGGTAAAGAGCCTAGCAATCTGAGCTCAACATCTGGAGCTCCCATGGTAGGAGAAATTAACATCTGTAAGGCTAGCTCCAACTTCCCAAGAGTGGCTTCCTCGGCCCTCAGAAAGTACTGTGACTTTCTCAGTAACTTTTTAAGATTTATTTATGTATTCATGAGTACACTGTAGTTGTCTTCAGATACACCAGAAGAGGGCACTGGATTCCAATACAGATGATTGTGAGCCACCATGTGGTTGCTGGGAATTGAACTCAGGACCTCTGGCACAGCAGCCAGTGCTCTTAACCACTAAGCCATGTCTCCAGCCTTCAGTATTATTTAACTGGATTTTTTTGGTTTGGGGTTGAAGTGATAGCTTATAGTTAAGAGTGCTTACTGGTCTATCAAAGAACTCTGTATCCTATTAGACAGCTCACAAACACTTCTAAACTCCTGTTCTAAGGGACATACCCCCATACCTCCACGGGTCCTGTTCAAGCACACTTGACACACACACACACACACACACACACTCACACCCATACCCATACATAACATAAACTATAACACATCTCTAAAAATAAAATCTCTTGGCAATAAAATTTTTCATTGGTTTTTTGTTGTTGTTTATTTATTTTGAATAAGGGCCGCTTTTTGTAGTCTTGAAGTGTCCTGAAACTAATATGTAGACCAAGCTGGGCTTGAACTTAGATAGAGTTAACGCCTGTCTCTGCTTTCTGGAATGTTGGGAAGTGTTCCTGGATTACTAGCAAGTGCCATCCCCACCCCTGATTTTGTCTTTTAACTGCAAGGCCCTAGCTGGGTCCCCCACCCACAACTGAAAGCTGACCTCAGGGCCTCACCTCACCTCACCAAGACTGCTAAACACTTTTATTATAGTCAACGAACTATCACATAAGCCAAGTGTAGTAACATATACCTGTTATCCTAGCATTTGGGAGACTAAGACTGGACAATTACTGTTAGTTCAAGACCAGCCTGGGCTATAAACAGAGTTCACTGTATACCAAATCTGGGCCACAGTATTTCTGAAGGCTAGGAACTTAGCCACTGATAGAACACATGCTTTTTTAGCATCCACAAAGTCTTGGATGCAATCCCAAGTCCCAGAATATAAAACAGTGTTGCTAGAATAGACATATTGCAATATAAAAACTCCTTTTAAGCTCTCTCACAGAGTATAGCCTACACTACACGTTCAGCATTACATTCTTTTTTTTTTTGGTTCTTTTTTTCGGAGCTGGGGACCGAACCCAGGGCCTTGCGCTTCCTAGGCAAGCGCTCTACCATTGAGCTAAATCCCCAATCCCTCAGCATTACATTCTTTTCTTGCCACTCATTCCCAGGAACTTAGTTCCTAAGAGTGCAATATTGCTGACTGAATGACAACCGTGTAAGTTCAACATAACTACAGCCTCTCAGATATTCAGAAAGTGCTGCCCACCGCACCTATCAAAACTCCCCAACTTTGTTCTACAACATTCAGTCAATCTAACATAAAAGAAACTTCTAAAAAGATCCGTTTTGAATAAAAGTTCCCATTATCTCATAGAAAGGGAGATAAACTGAAAGACCTGAGCAGGGTACTGCACTGCAGCCAGGTACATGCCTGTTCTCCCAGGACCCAGAAGGCAAGACAGGAGTGCTGCAAGTTTGAGGCCAGGACAGGTCTACACAGCAAATTCTAGCCAGCTGAGGATACTGAGTAAGATCCAGTCTTTAATAACCAAACAAACAGGCTTTCATGGAGTGCACATGCATGCAGCTGAAACCTACATCTAGAATAGTAAAAGTTATTTTTAAAGATATCATTTTTTTTGAAGTCCCCATTTGCCATTTCATAGAATCTTTGGGGAGTCAGGTATAATTTAAATATTGCTGACCAGTGAAGGCTCAGTAAAGGCACTTGCAGCCAAGCCTAATATGACTTGAATTTGAATCCCAGAACCCACACAGTAGGAAAAAATAAAAAACAAACAAACAAACAAACAAAAAACACACACACAGAAACAAATATTAAAATATTTTTTAAGTAATTGGTGCATTCAAAAGTAATAGAATCAATACTTCCCTAATGTAATCAGACTTTTCTTTTTTAAAAATATATATTTATTATTTTATTTATATGAGTACACCATTACTGTCTTCAGACACACCAGAAGAGGGCATCAGATTACAGATGGTTGTGAGCCACCATGTGCTTGTTGGGAATTGAACTGGGGACCTCTGAAAGAGTAGTCAGTGCTCTTAACCACTGAGCCATCTCTCCAGGCCATAAATTGCCTTTTCAAAGCTCTGTTCTGGTACAGTCAAAGGGAATACATTTTCATTTTATATTCAGAATGCTCTCCAAACCATAGTCATGAAGAGGTTTGGCAAAGATTGGACATACAACACAATAGATACAAAGGATCAGGGGTCTGGAGAATAGGCCCAGCAGTTATGAACACTGGCTGTTCTTCCAGAGGGCCTGGGTTCAATTCCCAACACTCACATTACAGCTACCATCTGTAATTCCAATTCCAAGGGATCTTTTCTAGCCTCTGTAGGCATCAGGCAGTCCTGTGGTACAAACATCCAAATAGGCAAAACACACATACATGAAACAAAAATTTAAAGTGTAAATATAAAGTAGGAGCAGCAAGAATAATACTGCCCTGAAAATGTGAGTTAGACCAGATAATTTGTGGCTCAAGGTAAAAGGGAAGTTGAAAAGGTTTAGACACAACAGAAAAATATCTAAAAACTTCTGAAATTGATCAGTATGCCTTCGATGTGCTGGAAAAGTGCTGGACAAATTTTCCCAGTACCAACACAAATCAGGAGTCAGCTGGCTATGGTGGCACATGCCTTTAGGGAAGAGACAGAGGAGGGTGGATCTCTGTGAGTTGGAGGCCAGCCTGGTGTACATAAATACATAGTAAGATCCAGTAGAGAAAGAGAAACAGAAGTGGGGATAGGCAAAAAACAAAACAAAACAAAACAAAACAAATAGATTCAGAACAGCAGAAATTGCCCAAGATGGGAGAACTAGGAAATAATTTCTATACATTATGTACTAAACTCAGGGTCTAGAGATAGGTGGGCTGATTTGGAAGCCTTTCAAAAATAATAAACACTATGGAAATAGCCAATAGGCACCACAAACTGATAAAAACTCCAGGTAGGGATAGAGGTTATCTGTCCAACTCACAATTCAAGTCCGAGTTGATGCTGTTTCAGACATAGAAAACAGCATAGAGCAAACATAACAAGATATAAAACGCTGAGATGACACTAGCTTTGCTACAATCTTTTAGTTGTAACTGATTACTTTGAAGTAAAATCTAACAATGAAAATGAGCACTGCAGCGGTCATCTCTTTAACACTGGTATTCTACGTACTTAAGAAAAATTCCCTCAGAATAGCCAAGAAGTATTTAATATGGAATAGTTTAAAGAAAGAAGTATTTGTGGGACTACTTTTCTAACTATAGAATTTATGAACTACATCTGATTTTAACTAAGCTTTCCACTAAAAAATACAAAGGTGGCAAGTGAAAAATTAAATAGAAACAGAAAATCACATGAAGCACCAAAATGAAACCAAGACTAAACCCTGATAAAATATCAATAAACATAATTTGAGATAAGCAAAAAGCTTTGGAAAGACAGAATTGTGCACTTTATTATCCCCCAAACTATTATTAAAATGTACACTTACCCTGAATGTCCAAATTATAAAATCCAGACTCGTAATATACCAAATCTACTTGAAATAGGTATTAAAAGGCTCTGTTTTCTCCCCCTAATCTTCAAAGCCCAATCGGAGCCCAGCCTTCCTCCTCCTTTCATTAGCTGGACATGTGTCAGCTCTCTCACATCTGCCATTTCTCACTGACTAGAGCTGCCTGTCCCATTCCAGGGAAACACAGATGGATCCCAGATGGGAAGGTCCTGCCAAACAGACCAGCTCTTCACCTTGCCAGAATCCCCAGATACAGTCAGTCTCTCCCTCCCTCCCTCCCTCCCTCCCTCCTGCTTCCTCTCTCCCCTACCCTTCCACCTCCCTGTTACCAGGGCACTTTGCCAGCTGATGTCACTAAGAGCACACCTCCTAGTGGCTCCTGGCCAATCTGACATTAACTTGTTAAATGCATGTAATTTGTTTATGGCTGACAATAACAGCAAGAATATCTGTAAAACCTGTCTATTTGAGTCACTAGTGGACTAAATGTACACACAGACTCACGTCGTGAGAGACATTCAAATGTTTAACAATCACCATTTAAAGCCCTACCAGTGTGTAGTTTCTGCCTATTGTTTAATAACTTCTGCTCTGTTGGCTAGTTTTAAACCCTGTATGAGACAAAAGCCTTCATAAAATAAATTGTAAACATATTTTGAATGTATAATTGGATCAAAAATAAAAAGCTGCAAATTAGTTTTGGGAACATAAGCAGAAATATATGTAAATGATTCACACGAGCCGCCTTCCAGATCAGACTTGGTACTCTACTAAACTGGCACGTGATTAAATTAAGACAATGCAAGCAACAATGGTTCTGGTGCTATAAAGACTGTAAATCAAAGATGAGAACACACTGCAAAAATTGCTTTAAAATCAAGCAAATGTAAATGTACAGTTCCCATAATTAAATTTAGAACCGTTAGTCTAAGTTTCAACAGTGAATACAGTAAAACTTGAGATAATTATGTTGAGAATCCAGAGAAATGATAGAAATACACAATGTCAGACTTTAATCCTTGACACCTCCCAATAGTTTATACAAGATATTTAATCAATTTCTGGGGCATAAAAACAGTTATCTGAAAGCCGAAACTATACCAGTTACTATAAAGATCTTATTACGGGGTAAACTGAGTGAAGGGTCTTGAGCTTCTCTATATACTCTTTCAATTTCCTGTGAATATTTTAGAATAAAAATACAAAATGGGGCTGGAGAGATTTCTCAGTGGTTAAGACCACTGACTGCTCTTCCAGAGGTCCTGAGTTCAATTTCTGGCAACAACTTGGTGGCTCACAACCATCTGTAATGGGATCTGATGCCCTCTTCAGGTGTGTCTGAAGACAGCTACAGTGTACTTATGTATAATAAATAAACCTTTAAAATACATATATATATATAATATATATATATAATGAAGGAGATGCTTGCCTTCTTCCCAGTTCATACTACACGAACACATATCCTATATTAACATTTACATGAACAAACATTAAGAATGAAGACCTCTGGACTGGAGAGATGGCTCAGCGGTTAAGAGCACTGACTGCTCTTCCAGAGGTCCTGAGTTCAAATCCCAGCAATCACATGGTGGCTCACAACCATCTGTAATGGGATCTGGTGTGTCTGAAGACAGCGACAGTGTGCTTATATACATGAAATAAATAAATCTTTAAAATAGAGAATGAAGATCTCCACATACATAATCAAGCATATATGCCTTCCTTAAGCCTCTACCACACTTTGGAGAGATAAAACTTAAGGAAGATTCACACCCCGGAGGCAGCTAGCAACAACATTAATTGATGAGGTAGTGATTTGTATTGTGCAGTACTGAGTATCAAGAACCAACTTTATTTCCTTGTTTGTCACAAACAGTCTACACGACAGCCTATTGGTAGACATCATTATCTCATTGTTGCAACTAAGGAAAGAAACCAAAATATAACATCATGTGACCTAGTGTCAGCACTGTGGTGCCTACACAGTACTATACAATAAGAAAGTAATCAAGATACTACTGAAGTGAGACCCAGGGGCACACACCTGTAGTCCCAGCTACTTGGGAGACTGAAGCAGGAACACTGTGTAAACCTAGGAGTTCAAACTCAGACTGGGCAACATAGTGATGCCCACAAATATTGACTGATCCTAGCAAAGCAGTACAGGAGGGAAAGAAGGAATAAAGGAGGGAAGAAGAAAGCAAGGAGTAATCCCAAATTACTCACTTTGGCGGATGTTAGCTACCAAGTCATAGAAACATTCAAGTACCTCTGATGGGAGGACCACCTGACAAGGAATCAAGATTTCTTGCCAACAGGCAGTATCAACTTGTTCACTATTTAAGTAAGCAATCATCTTCTTAATGTTTATAAGTGCTTTGCCTGCATGAAAGTGTGTGAACCACATTCATACCTGGTACCTGTAGAGATTAGAAGAGGGTCGTGTTTTGTAAAATGGAGTTTACAAATAGTTTTGAGCCACCACATGGAGGCTGGGAATTGAACCTGGGTCCTCTGACAGAGCAACAGGTAATCTTAACCATTGAGCTATCTCTCCAGTCCAGCCCCCAGTAAACAATCTTGTTAGCAGGCACCAAGCTACTCTCACCAGCAAAGAAAGACAATTTGGAATTACGACCCATACAAAGTACTTAAGAGGGACTGGAGAGGGGTTGGGGATTTAGCTCGGTGGTAGAGCGCTTGCCTAGGAAGTGCAAGGCCCTGGGTTCGGGTCCCCAGCTCCAAAAAAAAAAAAAAAAAAAAAAAAAAAAAAAAAAAGAGGGACTGGAGAGATGGGTCAGTGGTTAAGAGCACTGACTGTTCTTCCAGAGGTCCTGAGTTCAATTCAAATCCCACAACCACATGGTGGCTCACAACCATCTGTAATGAGATTAGATGCCCTCTTCTGGTGTGTCTGAAGACAGCTACAGTGTACTCATATAAATAAAATAAATAAATAAATAAAAAGAAAGCACATAATATGTTTATTTTTACAAAGGAAAAAGATGATTTTCTCAAACCGTGCCTGTAGTCGCAGCCACAGCCAAGAGGCTGAAGCAGAAAGGCCATTGTAAGTTTAGGGCCATACTGGTCTATATAGTTTGTTCTATTACAAAGATTATAAAGGCACTGGCTGCTCTTCCGAAAACCCAATTTCAATCCCCAGCACCCATATGGTGGCTAACAACTCCAGTCTCAAGGGATTTAACACCCTCTCCTGGCTTCCTTAGACACCAGACACACATAGAGTACACAGACATACATTCAGGCAAAATAATCATACACACGAAACAGTAAAATTATTTATTTGGTTATTTTTGAGACATACGTAGCCCTGGCTGCCCTGGAACTCACTATGTAGACCAAGCTAGCCTCAAACTCACAAAGTTCCTCCTGGCTCTGCCTCCCAAGTACTAGGATTAAATGGATCCATCACAACAACTGGCCTAAATAAGTTTTCAATATTAAAACAAACAAATATAAATTTAAAACAGGCATGGTAATGCACTTTATTATTTATAAAAATAATGCCTTTAATTATAGCACTTGGGAGGCAGAGGCATGGAGATCTGTGTGTGAATTTGATGCCAGTCTGATCTACTTATCAAGTTCCAGTCCAGCCACAGTTACATGGGTAAGACTTGCCTCAAAATACAAGCACCCCATTTATTCTCTTTTCTTCCTTTGTCTCCATCATCCCCTTTTGTCCCCTTCCCCCACAATAAACCTCTCCCATGTAGAAAAAAAAAATACAAGCATCCCTAAAACAATGTAAAAATATAGGCCAGGTGTGGTCCCTTTAATCCCAGCACTTGGGAAGGCATAGGCAGTCAGATCTCCATGAGTTCACGGCCAGCCTGATCTACAGAGTTCCAGGACGCCAGGACACAGAGAAATCTTGTCTCGAAAAACAAACAAAAAATAAAAACCGAAACACAAAACAAGGCAGGAGGGGGCTAGGTGAGGTAACGTGGTAGTGTCTGTGATTGAGAGCACTGGCTCCTCTTCCCAAAGATCTGGGTTCAAGTCCCATTACCCACATGGAAGATTATAGCTATCTGCAACACTGTCTTCTGGCTTCCAAGGATACTGCATGAAAGTGGTACACAGACGGACACACATACAGGCAAGATACATAAAGCAATACAAATAATGGTGTGTGTGTGTGTGTGCCCGCCCGCGCAATTTGAGCAACAGAACTAACTCCAAGCCAGCTACAGATAACACACACAGTGAGACTTTTAGCCTCTGAGGCACCTCTCCAGATCTACTTTAAATATATTATTTATTATATTATTAAATATATTATTTATTCTAAGTTGATTACAAGTTTTTTTGAGATATGGCCTCTAGGGTGTCCTCAGAATGCAATTGCAGGCACTCAGTATCTCACTCAGTTTAGCTGGTGTTGGAGATCAAATCCTGAGCTTTGTGCCTGGTGAGCAGACATTCTACCAACCTACCTACATTCCTGGCCGTACTATACAACTAGTGTTTTCCTTTAAGACAAAAAATATACACAAGTGTGTGTGCAAAAGAAAAAGGCTTCAGAAGATAAGGCCAATAAGAAGCTCTGCTGCTCAGGAAAGTGTCCATCCCTGAGGATTCCATGTAATTTGAAACAGCTGGATCTGAAAAGACAGGGAATAAAGCCAAATGGACATCATCTGTGGGCAGTGAAAACAGTGAGTGAGTCTGAAAACCGAAAGGAACCACTCCTTGAACAAGAGACAGCACAAGCCAGAGGGCCGTAGCAGCTAGCTCAGTCACTCTCTCATTAACCTGTACAACACTACCCACAGTACCCACCCACCCACCCTCTCCACCTCCTGCCAGCTTTTATAAAGCTAACAAGGTGAAGACTGTTCTCCTGCACCATTTCACTGAAAAACATATGATGCAGACACAGCCTCATAAGGCCTCTTGCCGACAATCAAACTTGGTTCAAACGTGCTCTGAAATGGTGATTTTTATTAGGTTTTGTTTTTTGTTTTTTGTTAGCCAAGGCTACACAGAGATACCCTCTCTCAGAGCCACTTCCCACCCCTGGCCAAAGAAAAGTTTAAGTAACATATCCCTCATTACAAAGGCCAAGCATGGTGCTCTGCTGCAGGGTGTCTGATGACAAATGTAACAAGACCTGATATGGAGACCAAACCCAAGGCTCAGAGTTCTGGTTTCTCTTCATTAACCGCCACTCACTGCAGCTAGAGGATAGGGTCATGGGCACTCAGTACACTGTTCTACTTTTTGTGTTCAAAATTTTCCAAAGCATCATGCCCATAGATTTGATTCACAGCCCCCCCCCCCCCACCACCCACAAAAAAAAAAAAAAAAAGATTGTTTTTGAGAAAGGGTCTCTGTATACAGCTCTAGCAGATCTGGAACTCACTATAGACCAAAACAGAGATCTATCTGCCTCTGCCTCCCAAGAACTGGGATTAAAGAGTGCACCACCAAACCCAGCTTTCAGGAATGAAATCTCTGTATAACAAATTACTAAAATTAAATAAGTAAATAAAAAAGAGGGAAGGGGAAAAACATGGAGTGGTAACTCACACTGTTGATCCCAGGGAGGCAGAAGCAAGCTGGACATCTTAGAGTTCCAGGCCAGCCTGGTCTATAATAGCAAGCCAGGGCTACAGCTACATATCGAGATCCCGTCTGTCTGTCTGTCTGTGTCCGGGGGTGGGAGTGGGGGTGGGGGGTGAAGACATGACTAAACCCTTCTCTTATTTTCCTACCTTTGAACTATTTTTCCCTTTTAACTTGATCTTTGCCAGTCTCCCCCCTCTTGTCAACAGGTCCACTGCCATTTAACAAATGGTGGTTTGGAGGATAAAAGACAGACCCTTAGCACAGGCAGTGGAATTCCAAATGCTAGACTCTTGGCTCCACAATGTCTGATTCAGAACTGCTGGGAGCTATTAGTGTAGCTCGCCCACCCAGGCATGTGAGGCTGGGAGAGCTCCTTTCACACCACCCGCACAAGCCTCTCATTTATGCGACAGGCTTCGGTGATCATGTGCTTTTGTTCCCCACAGGAACACACGAAGTCCAATGTAACTCCAGACATTATTTAGGAAGGCCCAAAAGGAATATTGAAGCAGTTTCAAATGTAGATCTGCAACAGAATCTTTTTATAACAGGGCACTCGTCCAAAAAAAAAAAAAAAAACTTTCAAAATCCTCAAATACAAAGTGAAAGGATCTGCTGTTAGTAGTCTCAAACACATTCTGGTTCAAAATGACAACACTTGCCATTGTTAAAACCCACTTACCTATGACCTGCAACTGTGGTCCCAAACAGCCCGCACACATTTTTCATCATCCCTCATCTTTGACTGCTAACTCATACCCTTCCTTCCAAACAAGTGTTTATAAAACACTGCACCCGGGGTTGGGGATTTAGCTCAGTGGTAGAGCACTTGCCTAGCAAGCGCAAGGCCCTGGGTTCGGTCCCCAGCTCCGGAAAAAAAAACAAAAACAAAAACAAAACACTACACCCTATCAGTCCCTAAACCTCTGTTCTTGATTCAACTTTTTGAAGCAGTTCTAAGAACTGAACCAAGGGTGTCAGTACCCATGATAGTCAAGTGCTCTATGACTGAGCTATACCCCAAACTTTTTGTCCTTACTACATGTTAAAAACCAAAACCAACCAACCACACAACAAAACAGCAACAACAACTTTCAAACAGGCATGGTGCCTCATGCCTTTAGTCCTAGTACTCTGGAGAGGCAGGCAGATCTCTGAATTCTAGGACTATAACAGACAAACCCTGTCAAAAAAAAACAAAACAAAACAAAAATCTTTACTTTCCTGGAATGCCCCTAGCAATTTTTATGATGTGCTTAACAACTGGATCAAGCAGAGACATGATAAAGTGCGAATTGGTGGAGCATGACTCTAATCCCAGAGCTAGGGAGGCAAAGGCAGGTGGATCTCTGAGAGTTCAAACCCAGCCTGGTCTACAGAATGAGTTCCAAGGCAGGCAGGCAGGGCTACACAGAGAGACCCTACCTTGAAAGACCAATAAACAAGCAAGCAAGTGGCATGATAAGCCAAGTAATTCTGTTTTCCCTTTACCTTGTCCTCGACTATTCATTTTCTACAATTATGTAAGCAGCCCATTTCCAACGGGGAAAACCAGATTATTAAGTCAGGTATCGATTACAACTCTGTAATCCCAGTACTTGGAAACTGAGACAGAAAGACTGCCATAACTTTGAGGCAAGAAGGAAGGGTATTGACAAAGAGGAAGAAAAATATAATGAATAATAAAGCCAGATGTCCTATTGCACACCTGTCACCTCAGAACTTGCAAAGAGGACATCCGGGAATTCAAGATCCTCCCAAAACAAACAAAAGAGATTACAGAAGCTGGATAGCATTTCAGCAGTTAAGAACACCTCCTAGGGCACACATCTGGTTGCATCTCCAGTCCCAGAGGACCCAATGTCCTCTTCTGTCCCCTATGGGCATTACACTCAAGTGGTGCACAGACACACACATGCAAGCAAAACACCCACACATAATAAATAAATAGATAGATAGATATAGACAGATAAAATGCTTTTTAAAAGGCCAAAGACATGGTGGCTCAGATCTAAGAACATGAGACAGAAAAGATGCTTAGTCCCAGCAGCTCCAGGCCTGCCTGGGCAACAAAATGAAACACTATCTAAAAAAGTTAAGAAAATATAGGGGTTGGGGATTTAGCTCAGTGGTAGAGCGCTTGCCTAGCAAACGCAAGGCCCTGGGTTCGGTCCCCAGCTCCATAAATAAATAAATAAATAAATAAATAAATAAATAAATAAGTAAATAAATAAATAATGGGCTAGGGAGAAAGCTTATGTAAGAACCCACATATAAGGAAAGGGCGGGGGAAGGGGGCTGGAGAACCATCTCAGCAGTTAAAGCATAGAAGACCCAGGTTCCCTTCCTAGCGCCCACATACTGGCTCACAACTAACTATATGTAACCCCAGTTCAAGGGATCTGACACCCTTTTTTGAACTCCAAGGACATCAGGCAGGCACATGATGACATACAAACAAAACATCTATGCACATAAAATATGTAAATCTTAAGGAGAAGAAAAAGCCAGCCTAAGCGACATAGCTAATATCTGAAGCTAGCTAGAGCTAACAGTGAGACCAGATCCAAGCTCAACAAACCGAGGTAGAATAAACAGACATAGCCCTAAATTTGATCTCCAGAACTGAAAAGAAGAAATATCCCCAAATTTTACTCAGCTGTTACTTTACGTATTACTACACTGTGACCAAGTTAATGATACAACCAAGACTGTTTTAAGCTCCTATGAGATATTCGCTTGGTTACTGTGGAGAATACAAAAACCTAAAAGCTGTAGTCCCCTGGTGTATTCCCCATGGTGATGTACACCTAAGGTTGGTTCGGGAGCATAAAAGTGAGAAATAAAGTAGGACATGATGGCCCGTGTCTTTCCTCCTAGAGTTGTCTGGTTGGTTGATTGGTTTGGTTTTTGAGATAGGGTTTCTCTCTGTAGTCCGGGAACACCCCCGTAGAACACGCTGACCTGACTGCTGGGATTAAAGGCACGTGCCATCAACACCACCCCCCCCTTTAATCCTAGCTCTTATGAGGCAGAAGCAGGTGGATCTCTGGAAGTTGGAGGCCAGCCTGGTCTGCATATCAAATTCTAGGATTGTCAGGACTATACAGTGAGACCCTGACTCAAAACAGACAAAACAAAGGAGCTTGTGGCTTTGCTGTTGAGGGCAAAGACAAGAGGACCATTGGGGCCTGCCAGTCATCAGCCACCAGTCACCAGCCTAGCTCTATTCAGTGGGAGACCATGTCTCACGGGACTAAGACAAAGTATATGATACAGAAAAGACACCTGATATTCTCCAACCTCTGAACCTCTAAACACAGAGGCACACCTCCTTCCCACCCCTCTTTTTAAAAAATAAGGTTCTGAAAAGATAGCTTAGTTGGTAAAGCATTTGCAACATAAAAATAAGAACTAGGTTGGGGATTTAGCTCAGTGGTAGAGCGCTTGCCTAGGAAGCGCAAGGCCCTGGGTTCGGTCCCCAGCTCCGAAAAAAAAGAACCAAAAAAAAAAAAAAATAAGAACTAGTTTGACCTTTAACACCTGCATAAAAGGCTAGTGTGCATTCAGAAGAGCGGCACACTCGACCCATGGGTTGTGATGACCAGCCAGCCTAGTCTATCACATTCTCAAAAATCAAAGTGAACGGCTCTACCTCTGCTCCCCAAAGACATAAGCACATACATTAAAACATACACATCGGAAGTCAGACACAAATCAATGAACCCTGAGCTTATTTTCCGCAGTATCAATCTAAAAATACTAAGCAGGGCGTGGTAACATACCCCTGCAACCCAAGCTTTTGAGAGAATGAGACAGGACAGTACCAGTTCCAAGCCAGCAGACGTATCAGGCAATGTCTTAACACAAAATACTCATACCTTCTTATTTTTGTTCCTTTTTGCTGTTAATGTCCTAACCAGATCCTAATCAATACATTTGTGGCCGTAAAACTGCATTCAGGTAGAAAGAGCTGGGAAAGCAACCAATTAGTTCTAAGTCTCACCAGCTGTGTTTCTCTGATGACAGAGACCTGCCCACCTGCTCCCACAGATGGTACAGCTGAAGCAAAACACCTGGTTCAGTACACCCATTCCACAGTCAGAACAAAGCTAGCTGTGAAGACGCCAAGTCCAAATCAGTATTTTAGTGTCTACACAAAGGCCAAAGTCATCACTAAATAAAGCTTTGTACCTCTCAAATACAAATACTATAATCTCAAAGTATAATAATAATAATATGGGGGGGAGGGAATGCTAGGAACACAGATCACAGAGTTTTATTTATTTATCTATATTAACTTTGGGTGGCCAACCTGGTCTACGTAGCAGGCATCAGAGCTAGTTAGGCAATACAGACAGACCTTGCTGTTTTAAATAAATAAAGAAAGAAAGACGGGGTTGGGGATTTAGCTCAGTGGTAGAGCACTTGCCTAGGAAGCGCAAGGCCCTGGGTTCGATCCCCGGCTCCGAAAAAAAGAACAAAAAAAAAAAGAAAAAAGAAAGAAAGGAAGGAAGAAAGCAAGCAAGCAAGCAAGCAAGCAAGCAAGGCCAGACCTTGTTGTTTAAAAAAAATAAATTAAAAAAAAAAAACAAAAAAAAAACAAAAGCATAAAACCAAAACCAGACATTGATGGTGCACATGTTTAGTCCTAGCACTCTTGGAGGCAGAAACAAGATCTCTGACTTCAAGGCTAGCCTGGTCTACAAAGCAAGTTCCAGGACAGCCAGGACTAAATAGAGAAATCCTGCCTTGGAAAAAAAACCAAATAAATAAAATAAATAAGTAAATAAATAGGGGTTGGGGATTTAGCCCAGTGGTAGAGCGCTTGCCTAGCAAGCGCAAGGCCCTGGGTTCGGTCCCCAGCTCCCAAAAAAAAAAAAAAAAAAAAAAAAAAAAAAAAAAGTAAATAAATAATCTTAAAAAGTGAGTAGAGGTGGTGAATACCTTTAATCCCAGTTCTCAGGAAGCAGATGAGTTCAAGGCCAGCCTGGTCTAAAGAGTGAGTTTCAGGACAGCCATGGCTCCACAGAGAAACCCTGTCTCAAAAGCACAAAACAAAGGACAGGCATAAAACCAGAAGA
The DNA here is from genome assembly GCF_011064425.1 of Rattus rattus. Lineage (NCBI taxonomy): Eukaryota > Metazoa > Chordata > Mammalia > Rodentia > Muridae > Rattus > Rattus rattus. Next base: position 133,815,946 of record NC_046158.1, on the reverse strand, counting down.
TGATTCAGCAAGTAAAGGTACTTGTCATCAAGCCTGACAACCTAAATTCAATCCCCTGGCCTCACACGGTAGGAGAGAACTCACAAGAGTTCTCTAACCTCCAACATGTGGCATTTACACCCACTTAAAAGATTCATCAATATTGACAAATTTAGGGCCTGGAGAGATGACTCAATCACTACTGCTCTTCCAGTGGACAAGTTCAGTTCCCAGCACCCATGTGGGGGCAGCTCACTCACATGCACACACCAACATACTCACACACATAATTAAAAAGAAAACAAATCTTTTTTTTAAATATGTACATTACCATTAAAATTAAATCAGTGGTTTTTATTATTTTTGAGACAGAGTCTCACCATGTAGCCTTTGCTCCCTGTGATTTCATTATGTGGACTGGGCTGCCCTTAAATTCAAAGAAACCCACCTGCCTCTGCCTCCCAAGAGCTGCAATTATGGGCTTAGAGTTCTGAGATTAAATCTATGCACTACCATGACCAGCCAGTGACATTTCTTGTGCAAATTAAAAACTCATGAAATAAAAAAAAAAAAAAAAAAAAAAAAAAAAAAAAAACTCATGAAATGACAGATGGTTTTATGCCCTAATCACCAGTGTATTTAAACTGTCACAAACCCATATAAAGTCACAAAACTGAATGTAAGGTGGCAAGATCCAAAAGTTCAAACTCAAGTTGGGAACACAGGTCCTAAAAGGAAAACTCAGCAGTTTACTGTGGGGTGCTGCTACCTGTGGAGAAGGTAGCCATGGGGAGCCTCTGAGGCCTGCATCTGGTGGCAGGAAATTGTTTTAGGTTATAAAGAAATGCTTTTTTGTCTCTTAAGGCTTACTAGAAACACTGATTTGAAGAAGATCAAGCCACAGAAAGTCTCAAAGTTCCAGTCCATATTTAATAAACACAGAGTGCCATTACACAGATCCAAAGACATGGAGAGGACACTGATATTGTCAGAGAGCTTCAAAAGGGAAGAAGAAGAAATCCTGGAGATATTTAGTTTGAGGTACTTGATGCTGCAAAGAACAAGAACTATTTAATGATCGCCTGACAGTGGCAGGATGCATCTATATGGTTATTGAGGGCAAGAAGGCTGTGGAAAGACATGTCTTTTACAAGATTGAACCTAGAAAGGAAAGCCTGTCAGAGAGGAAAGCAGCTATGAAAACTCGGGAGTTATGTTCTAACAAGAAGCCTGTTAGGATGCGCGTGCTCACTTCAGCGGCACATAGTACTAAAGGTGGACAATACGGAGAGGATTAGCATTAGCGAAGCAGTTCATGTTTAAAAAAAAGAGGACATGATATGAAACCCACTTCACAGATGTACACCTTCACAAACTTACTCCACTTCCCTACTTCCAAGTAAAAATTGTTAAAGAATAAAATAAATAAAATAAAAGAGTCCTTACTGCTTCTCTTCAGGAGGATCAGGGCTCAGGTTCCAGCACCCATTGAGTGGCTCGCAGCTGCCTAACAACTCCAGTTCCACAGGATCCAGCGCTGGCAACTCTAGTACACACACTGGAGAAACAGACACACTCCTCACAAATGAAAATAAGTCTCTCTCTTTCCTTCCCCTTCCTTCTAGGCAGAATTTATCTGTGCTGCCTTGGCTGTCCTGGAACACATTCGGTAGACCAAGCTGGGCTAGAACTCAAGAGATCTGCCTGCCTCTTCCTCCCAAGTGCTGGGAATAAAGTCACATGCCATTACACCTGGCCTAGGACACAATTTCTAAAATGGCCTAAACACATCTTTGGTATCTAGTACTTGTATATTATGTGAAGTACACTCTCAGCATTAACAGTTACAAAATCAAATTACTGATCAAGTTAGAAAATCACTGGGGGCTGGAGAGATGGCTCAGTGGTTCAGAGCACTGATTGCTCTTCCAAAGAGTTCAATTCCCAGCAACCACATGGTGGCTCACAGCCATCTGTCATGAGATCTGGTGCCCTCTTCTGGTGTGTCTGAAGACAGCTACAGTGTACTCATATACATAAACAAATCTTTAAAAAAAATTAGAAAAACACTGAAGGCGTTATGTGCTCTGTAATACCAGATATTTAGTCAAAGTTCAATTCATTACTTCACATGTGATCAGTGATGACATGTGTGGTGGAGTATATGGCATGTGTACACAAGTGCCCCTGGAGGAGAAAACAGAATACTGGAACTGCAGTTAAAGGTGGTTGTTCCCCTCAGATATATACATCCTCTGGAAGAGCAGCAAGCACTTAACTGCTGAGACAGACATCTTTCCAGCCCCTGGGAAGGCTTCCCTTCCTGACATTTTTCTTCCCATGTCAAACGGCAGAAAGGGACATATTTACACTTCCAAAAGAGTTCTATCTATTTGTAGAACTCCACAGGTTCATTAGTTACTTTATCTATGCTGATGAAAACCACAGATAACAGATAACTGAACAAAATGCAAATAACTCCAAAATGGACAATCTTACAACCTCTAAGAAAGTTGGATGGAAATGCTGTTTGGCAAATTTATGAAGCGGTCAACAAAGTAATGGTCATCATTTATTACAGAACATTTGCAGCTTTCTCTGAAATGAAAGCTATAATCACTTTAAAGGTGTCTCACATTAAGAAAATCAGTAGTGAAAAGTAATCCTACCCATGCCTACTCAATTGCCCTTAGAATTCTATCAGTAGCCTTAATCAATAATCTCAACATTGCCTTGGCTTTCCCGGTCCCTATCCCAGTCCACGATCAAATACTGGCAACTCTAAACTGGGTGTGGCAACATCTGGCACACTCTTATAAAGCCTGCACTAAAGCAGAAGGTTGAGGAGTTCAAGACCATCTTCAGGTAATAAGGAGTTTAAAGCTAGCATATTTAAACTATATTAGCTTATATTTAAATAAAAGCAGTTGTGTTGTGGTTTGCCCTGAAGTTATCTGTATTTTGATGCTAATTCCACTGCCCCAAGGACAGCTGCCTAGTCACGTACTCAGGAATCAGGTGACTTCACAAGACCCTTCTCCCCACTGAATCTGTAAAGTACAGGTGAGGGGCAGGTACAGGATAGAAGAAGGCCTGTCATTGGAGGAGAAGGAAGGATGGGCAGGAGAGAAGTTTGAAGGAAGAGGAGGAGACTGTGGAGAAAGGAAGAGACAGGAGGGGAAGAGGGTGAGAAGCCATGGCAGGTGATGTTAAGATTCTGCTCTGTGTATTTACAGGTTGTTATCAATGTTCCTAAGGGATGGATGGTACCGGGCTTTGTATGTTTAAGTGAGCAATTATATCTTACTATTGGGTCAAAGATTATTGTGTTGTGTGTTCTTTTATGTGAGGGTTTAAGTGTTGGAAAGTGTGCGGCTGGGATGTGTTTCTGCCAAGATATCTAGCAGATATCTTGGGGCACCACGGTGCGGACCTAGCAGGGTAAAAGACACCATTACTTTTTTTGTTTTTTGTTTTTTTTTTTTTTCCGGAGCTGGGGACCGAATACTTTTTTATTATTATATTTTTACAACAACACAGTTGGGCTGGGTATGATGGCTCACACCTTTATCCCAGCTATCAAGAGACAGAAGTAGGCTGATCTCTGTGAATTCAAGTCCAACCTGGTCTGCACAGTGAATTCCAGGCCAGTAAGAGTTACTTAGTGAGACCATGGCTCAACAAACAAACAAACAAACAAACAAACAAACAAACAAACAAAGAGGGCTAGAGAGATAGCTCAGTGGTTAAGAACACTTGAACTCCTAGCAACTCTAACTTCAGTTCCAGAGAATCTGATACCTTATTCTAACCTCTACTGGCCACAAGCATGCACATGTGCACATACATACATACATACATACATACATACATACATACAAACAAACAATACATATAGCCAAAAAATATCCGGGCTGGAGAGATGGTTCAGCAGCTAAGAGCACTCACTGACTGCTCCTTCAGAGGTCCTGAGTTCAATTCCCAGCAACCACACAGTGGCTCACAACCATCTGTAATGGAATCCAGTACCCTCTTCTGGTGTGTCTGAAGGGTAGCTACAGTGTACTCACATACAATAAATAAATGTTTAAAAAAAATCTAACTTGGGGTTGGGGATTTAGCTCAGTGGTAGAACGCTTGCCTAGTAAGCGCAAGGCCCTGGGTTCGGTCCCCAGCTCCGAAAAAAAAAAAGAAAAAAAAATCTAACTTTTAAAACTAAGAAAAAGAGCAGAAAAGCAGTCCAACAAGACAGTTCGGCCTGTAAAGGCACTTACTGACTTACTGACAAACCTGAGGCTCTGAGTGGGTCCCCTGGACTACATCTCAAGAACCTTTACACACACATCATAATACATACAATAATAAACTGGGGAGGGGAGGTGGGAAAAAATAAAAAACTGGGGAAGGGGGAGTATGGCACCTACTAGCTCTAACTTCAAAATAGTCTAATAGTCTGAATCTCAAACAAAGATAGATAGATGTGAATGCAACTATTTCTACATCCACTGTTAATAAATATTCTGGTCTGTGGTGGTCTGAATATGTTTGGCCTAGGGAGTGGCACTACTAGGAGGTATGGCCTTGTTGGAGGAAGTGTGGCCATGTTGGAGGAAGTGTGTCACTCTGAGGGTGGGCTTTGAGACCCTCCTCCTAGTTGCCTGGAAGAAAGTCTTCTCCTAAAAAAAAAAGTCTTCTTTGGACCAAGAGGTAGAACTCTCGGCTCCTCCAATGCCATGCCTGCCAGGATGCTGCCATGCTTTCCAGCAATGATGATAATGGACCGAACCTCAGAACCAGTAAACCAGCCCCAGTTAAATGTCCTTTATAAGAGATGCCTTGGTCATTATGTCTCTTTACAGCATAGTGGAAACCCTAACCAAGACATGGTACAAACCAGAAACAACCTTCTCTAAATCAGCAACTTCTTTCTTACTTTGTATCTCAGATCCCACCTTCTTCGATTAACAAAATGTTTGCTCCAGAAGTAAAGTGATCTAAGTGTAAACCATATCAAAACATGTCACCCGATTAATATGTACAATTTTAATAGTTTTCTTCTAATTAGTTAAAAAACAAAACAAAACAACTTGGATCTATTGGAGAGATGGTCCAGCAGTTATAAGTACTTGGTGCTCGCTCTTTTTAAAGGACCCTAACTCAACTCCCAGCACCCAGGCACCTCACTACTGTCTGTAATTCTCAGTTCCAGGAAACCCAACACACCTGGCTTCCTAAGGCACCTGCACTCACGTGTACATACCCATATAAATGTACACACATACCTACACATAATTTAAAACCAATAAAAATAGCTGGGCACGTGGTGTACACATTTAATTCCAGGGGTCAGGAGGTAGAGGCAGTCAGATCTCTATGAGTTTGAAGCCAGCCTGTTTCTCATAACTAAGTTCTAGGACAGCCAGAGCTACATGGAAAAACCTTGGGTTGGAGAGATGGCTTGGAGGTTGGGAGCACTGTCTTGCTCTTCCAGAGGTCCTGAGTTCGGTTCCCAGCAACCACATGGTCACTCAGCCATCTATAGTCAGAACTGGTGGTGCCCTCGTCTGGCCGGCAGACATACATGCAGGCAGAAAGCTGTATGATGTATACAGGAAGGAAGGAAAGAAGGAAGTAAGGAAGGAAGGAAGGGAGGGAGGGAGGGAGGGAGGGAGGAAGGAAGGAAGGGAGGGAGGGAGGGAGGGAGGGAGGAAGGAAGGAAGGACCTTGTCTTGGTGGAAAAACTCATAAATAAATACAAACAGTAATACAAATACAATCAGGAGCTATGCACATTAGTGTGTACCCACAATACCAATATTTGGGAATCTGAGAAGAGCCACTTGAGTCTACAAACAGGAGACCAGCCCAGATCACAGAGTGAGAGTTTGTCTCAAAAACTAAAATAAAGCCTGAAACAGTTGTACACAGTTGTAGTCCTAATAACTAGGAGGCAGAAGTGGGAAGATCATTGCACTTAGAAGCCAGCCTAGACTACACAGCCAGTTCGAGGGATACACAGGAAGGTCCTGTCTCAAAAAAAAAAATAAGGTTCTGGGTCTATAGTTCAGTGATAGAGTACTTAATAAAACAAGACCTCCCAGCACCGTAGAAAGAAACAAGAACAAATGAATAGAGAGATAGTTCAGCTATCAAGAGTACTGGCTGTTCTCTCAGAAGACCTAGGTTGGTTCCCAACACCCAAATGGTGGTTCACAGCTCAACTATCTGTAATTCCAGTCCTAAAGGATCAGACACCATCTTCTGGGCCCCAGACATACATGTAGACATACTTATAGACTAAATACACCATACATATAAAACAAATTAGAAAACAAAAAAACAGGGGTTGGGGATTTAGCTCAGGGGTAGAGCGCTTGCCTAGGAAGCGCAAGGCCCTGGGTTCGGTCCCCAGCTCCAGAAAAAAAAAAAGAAAAAAAAAAAAAAAAAGGGGGGACGATCTGGCTCTAAAGCCCTAAGTTTGACCCCTAGCACCACAATGAGTAAGTGTGTGTGTGTGAGTGTGAGTGTGTGTGTGTGTGTGTGTGTGTGTGTGTGTGTGTGTCTAAGGTTAGAGCTTGGTTAAGTTAAGCACATCTCAGACCTGTGGATGGATGAACAGACTGACAAAGCGAAAGCGATGTTGCTCCTCAAGACCCCTGCCTGCAATGGCTTCCCATCTTATTCAGAAAAGCTAATATTCTTGCTAACACCCTTTATTAGTAGTACCACATTCAATGCCCAAGTTCTACCACTAGCCTGTACTTCAACCAAACTAACTGCATGCCTTTTCTGTGAAACTACAAGGCACATTCCCACACAGCCCTGATGTTTGCTAGTCTCTGTTGCACTGCTCATCTCTGAGATGTGCACATAGCCAGCTTAGCCAATTCCTTCAGATCTTTACTCGATTGTCACTTGATATGAAAAATAAAAATAACTAAGTATTCTGTCAAGGAACATCCCCATTCTTTCTTTTCTCTTTCCAACATATCTTTGTGTACATATATGTATGGTACATAAATGCTCAACTACCTGTACATGAATGTGAGGAAACCAGAGGTCAATGCTTGGTTTCTTCTTCCAATCACCTCATTTTTTGAGACAGGGTCTCTCACTGGACCTAGAGCTTAAGTTTTGGCCAGACTGATCAGCAAAACCCCCAAATCTGCCTGTCCTACCCACCTTGTGCTGGTGTTATAGGTGTTTGCCACCACACCTGGCTTTTTACTCTTTACATGAGCTGACCCAAACTCAGTCAATGTCCTCAAGCTTGAGCAGCAAGCACTCTACCCATGGAATCATCTCTAGGCCCCCAATAGTACATGGAGGGGGTGCTTAATTATGTACATGGGCATTTTGTTTGACATGTATATTCGTGTATCACAGGTGCAGTGTCTACCAAAGCCAGAAAAGGGTGGACAAGACACCTTGAAATTGGAGTTAAGAACAGTTAACTGCCAAGTTGGCTGCTGGGAACCAAACCCGGGTCCTCTGCAAGAACAACTAACTGCTAAGATATCCAGCCCCACAACAAACCTTCTAAAATCATAAAAATAAAAGGGACACAAGATGCTGCTCAGTGATAAAGTGATTGCCCAGCATGTACAAGGTCCTAGGCTTAATCCCCAATTCATTACCAAAAGAAATACAATCGAAGCAATCAGGGCAGAGGTGTCATACCCCTTTAATCCAAGCTCTCGGGAGGAAGAGCCAGGCTGATCTCTAGGGTTTTAAGCTAGCCTGGTCTACAGATAGGGAGGTAGATAGGTAAACTGAATGAGTTCACACCTGCAATCCCTAAGATTGAGGCAGAAAAATGTCTGAATAAGAGTGGGGTGGGTAAGTTCGGGGCTGAAGGCGTCCCTGCTTCCTCCTTTAAGAGGCGGGTCGGCCCCGCCCCTGCGCCCCGGGTCTCTTGCCCGTGGCCCCGCCCACCTCCTGCTCCTGGCCTCCCCCGGCGCAGCGCACTCCCCGCCCGCCCGCAGCCTGACACGCCGCGCGGTCCCTCAGTCTCCCGCGATCGCCTCCCCAGGCATGGCACAGGGCCTCGCCACACTATGGCAGCAGCAAGGCACAGCACGCTCGACTTCACGCTCGGCGCCAAAGCTGATGGTGAGGCCATTCTGAAAGGCCTTCAGTCCATCTTTCAGGAGCAGGGGATGGCAGAGTCGGTGCACACCTGGCAGGACCATGGGTATTTAGCAACCTACACGAACAAGAATGGCAGCTTTGCCAATTTGAGAATTTATCCACATGGATTGGTGTTGCTGGACCTTCAGAGTTACGACAGTGATGTGCAAGGCAAACAAGAAACTGACAGCCTTTTGAATAAAATAGAAGAAAAAATGAAAGAATTGAGTCAAGACAGTACTGGTCGGGTGAAGCGACTACCACCCATAGTTCGAGGAGGGGCCATTGACAGATACTGGCCTACTGCTGACGGGCGCCTGGTTGAGTATGACATAGATGAAGTGGTGTATGACGAAGACTCACCTTATCAGAACATTAAAATTCTTCACTCAAAACAGTTTGGGAATATTCTCATCCTCAGCGGGGATGTTAATTTGGCAGAGAGTGACTTGGCATATACCAGGGCCATCATGGGCAATGGTAAAGAAGACTACACTGGCAAAGATGTACTGATTCTGGGAGGCGGCGATGGAGGCATATTATGTGAAATTGTCAAACTGAAACCAAAGATGGTCACTATGGTAGAGATTGACCAGATGGTAATTGATGGATGTAAGAAATACATGCGCAGAACATGTGGAGATGTCTTAGACAATCTTAAAGGAGATTGCTATCAGGTTCTTATAGAAGACTGTATCCCAGTACTGAAGAGGTACGCCAAAGAAGGGAGAGAGTTTGATTATGTGATTAATGATTTGACAGCTGTCCCTATCTCTACATCTCCAGAAGAAGATTCCACATGGGAGTTTCTCAGACTGATTCTTGACCTGTCAATGAAGGTTCTGAAACAGGATGGAAAATATTTCACACAGGGGAACTGTGTCAACTTGACTGAAGCCCTGTCGCTCTATGAAGAACAGCTGGGGTGCCTGTATTGTCCTGTGGAATTCTCAAAAGAGATTGTCTGTGTCCCTTCATACTTGGAATTGTGGGTATTTTACACTGTTTGGAAGAAAGCTAAGCCTTAAAGATGAGCATCCCCTGAATGATGTGTTCTGCAAGCCACCTTCCTGACCTCCATATGCCATATATGCCATCACATGAGTCAGGCAACTGTTCATGAATTCCTTCAAGTGGTTTTCTTTTTAATTATTATTTTTAATTTAAAAAAGCCAATGGGAAAAATGTATATTTTGATGAGTTAGGGTGTTAATTTTTAAAAGTCAGCCAATTAGACAGCCCTGCAAAGACTACGGAATGCACTGACCCCCTAGAATGTGATTTTAGTATCTTTTTTTTTCTCTATGTGGGGGTTGGGGTTTTGTTTTGGTTGTAGGAGACCTTTAATTTGGACACGTGGAGGAATGAACATCATTGTTTTGTTCTGGAGAGAAGTTCCTGAGAGTGTTTCTCCCCTCTCACCCCCAAATAGACTTAGATATTAAAATTTGGTGCTTTTAAAGGTTAAAAAAAAAAAAGAGTGGGGTGGGGTAGGGAGGGGAGGGGAGGGGAATGAGGAAGAGGGAAAGGAAAAGGGAGAGGGAAAGGGAAAGGGAAGAGGAAGAGGGAAAGGAAAAAGGAAAGGGAAGAGGAAAAGGGATAGGGAAGATGACTTGTTTCTGCTTGTCACCTACCCTCAAGGCTGACATGACTTCTCTAGAAACAAACAAAAAGAACTGAAGACAAGAAAAACTTGTCACTTTTTTTATCATATAGAAAACCAGCACAAGCATATTAACTTTTATGGGATGGGGGTGGCAGTGGTCAGGAGTGTTGTGAATTCCAGGAAAATGAGGGTGTGTTTATTGTTATTCTAGGGATATGAGACCTAAATGAATAAATCTGTGCTATGTGAATATTTGCTCTCATGTGGTTTTGAAAAATTAAAAGCAGGCAGAGCCTCTACATGATGATCAAAATTAACAAAGGAATGAGACAAACATTTGTAAAAGAGAAAAGGTCACAGTTCTGTGTGTGTCAAGGAATGTGTGTGATGCCAGATAGCAACGTTTCGCTTGAGCTGTTGGAGGTTAGATTACATATTGTTGCTGTCAGCTGATTTAATTTAAAAGTCTGCCAACTCCAGAGCTATAAATTCAGAATTTCACATTGGTCACTCCAAATTTTACTTTGATTTCTGCATTTAATTATAGCAATGCAAAACAGAAGGGAGAATCAAAGTCTGTCTGTTTGTTGGTTTGCCTTCTTCCATCTTAAGATAGCCTGGAGAGATGGCTCAGTGGTTAAGAGCACTGACTGCTCTTCCAGAGGTCCTGAGTTCAAATCCCAGCAACCACATGGTGGCTCACAACCATCTGTAATGGGATCTGATGGCCTCTTCGGGTGTGTCTGAAGACAGCTATAGTGTACTTATATATAATAAATAAATCTTAAAAAAAACAAAAACGAGTCTCACTATACAGCCCAGATAGCTTCATAATCACCTACCTCAGCCTCCCAACAGTAGATTACAGGCAGGAACCACAATGCCCAGCAAGAGTCAAATCTTGTTTTGTTTTGTTTGCTTTTCAGACAGGGTTTCTCTGTGTAGCCCTGGCTGTCCTGGAAGATCCTGGCCTCAAACTCATGAGATACACCTGCCTCTGCCTCCTACGAACTGAGATTTAAGGCATGTGCCACCAGATTTAAAAGCCACCACTGTTTGTTTTCTGTCTGGTCCAGGTTGTCTTGGTGCTTGTAATAATCCTCCTGGCTCAACCTCCCAAATGCTGGTTATAGGTGTGTGCTATTAACCCAACACTGCCTTTTCCCCAGTTCATCTCTAAGGTATTTATGGCAATCCTGTATAGGCATGGTTGCTCATGCTCTTGATCTCAGCACTAGACAGGTAGGAAGACAGGAGGATCTGGAGTTGGAAATCAGCATGGGCTACACTGAGAGGAGGAGCTTACGATGACCCAGTCAGCTAGGAGCAATCCCTGATTTAAAAAAAATGGAGCAGGGGAATAATTTGATCATTTCAGAGGGGAAGGAGGTCCACAGATACAGTTCAAATAACTAAGTCAACCAGAGAATAGAATGAAAAACAGGAGAGGACCAGGGTTGCGGATTTAGCTCAGTGGTACAGCGCTTGCCTAGTAAGCGCAAGGCCCTGGGTTCGGACCCCAGCTCCGAAAAAAAAAAAAAAAAAAAAAAAAGAAAAAGAAAAAAGAAAAACAGGAGAGGAGCAAGAGAAGCAAACAGAAGGTACTTAGGTGTTCATCCTCAGTAAGATCTCACTGGTGCATTTTCATTTCTCTTCATCCTAATAGCAGTGTGCCACATGAGGAAAAGGCCCTTAAGAGAACACTTCTCACAGCTGTTCATAGTCATGAATGCACAGGACTTGTCCCCTGTAAAAATACCTGTAATTACCTAACATTTAGATACCATTCCACTTATGTTCAGGCTTCTTTTAGGGTCACTGACTTATGAAGCTCTTGCCACTTTCTCAAGGAGCTTGGTCTGCAAGTTTGCTTTCTTAGCTAAGTGGGCAAAATGAAGGAGTAGCTGAGAGTGAGCTGTGAGCCTGTTGAACTCTAGAACTGTCTTGTCGTGTAGCACTCCCAGGCCCAACCCAGCTAACACTGCCACTCTGTTAACATCATATATCCCACTTTTCCCATAAAAATAAAATAAATCCCAAAAAACTAAGCACTTAGTACCCCCATGAAATGTGAGCTCCAGAGCCACCTTTCTATCTTCACCCACTAACATCATCACAGAACAGCCTGCCAAGCATTGTTAAAGCATTTTACAGGCCACACTCTCACATACTAATCAAAATAAAATCACAAATGAGCTAGGGTACTGTTGCAGGTCTTTAATCCCAGCACTCTGGAGGAAGAGACAGGCAGATTTCTGAGTTCCAGGACTGCCAGAGCTACACAGAGAAACATGCTACACAGATTACATGCTAGTAACCCCAGAACTCAGGAGGCAGAAGCTAGAGGATCAGGGCAAGTTCAAGACCAGACTAGTCTACATACCTAGTCCCAAGACAGACAAAGCTATTACAGAGAAACCCTGTCTCAAAACAGGGTCATCCTAAACCACTGCACTCTACTTCTACTGAGTGAGGCACACTTGTCTTTCTGACAGTAGCATAGGGAGAGGTAAGACCCACTATAAGATGATGATCTCCATACCAAGGGTAGTGACTATCACGCAGGGAGCATGAAGAGACAATACTATGACTTCCGCTTACATTTTAGCTCACCATTCCTTAAAATAGCAAATTTTACACATTATGAAATGTTAAAACATCAACTATAACAGGACTGTAATTGTTACTTTTTATGTGCAAGGGATCAAACCCAGGGCCTTGGTGGGTGGGTAGTCAGTCTACCACTGAGCTATCCCTATCCTAAACCTGTAATTTAAAACAAATACTGAGTGCTCGCTTCGGCAGCACATATACTAAAACAAATACTGAGTCAGGCTCACATCTATAATCCCTTCAATTTAAAAGGCTGGGATACAAAGCGAGCCATGAGGGCAGCCTGATCTACTTAGTAAGTTGAGGCGAGTCTTTGCTACAGAGTAAGACCTTATACTTCACTGAAACAAAATATTCAGGTCTGGGATAAAGCTCAGTAGTAAAACACTTAACCTAGGGGATGGGAGCCCCTACCTAGCTGTTGTTGTGGGTTGGTGTTTTGTTTTGTTTTTTGATCATCACTGCCAGAAAAAAAAAAAAAAGTAAAGCAAATATTCACGTCCTGTGTGTGACCTTAGCCGCCTATCCTGATGGAACGGATCACCAGAGGACCAGAGTGCTCCAGTATTTCCCCAGGGACTTCGCTTTGGTAAAGCAAACTTAGGACTGAGCTCTTTCCCACTTTCCTTTCCCAGGGACTACAGTTAAAACATAAGACAGCTAGAGACCTCATCTAGCATACACTAAAGCCTGTGTTCCTTCAGCATTGAGAAAAAAGGAAGAAAAGAGTGTAGGTAAGTTTCTGAAATCACTAAAAATGACACATGCCTGCAACACCCTAGGTCTAAGGAGCCCAACAAGGAGGTGGGACTGACCTAGGATGAGGACATAGATCCTATCTTTTCTGTTTTGGTTTGTTTTTGTGAGTTTTTTGTTTGAGACATAGTTTCTTTGTGTAGCCCAGGGTATCCTGGAACTAGTTCTAAATAGACAGAGGTAGACAGATCTCTGTGAGTTCTAGGTCAGCTGGAGAGACGGCTCAGTGGTTAAGACTGCTCTTACAGAGGTCCTGAGTTCAAATCCCAGCAACCACATGGTGGCTCACAACCATCTGTAATGGGATCCGATGCCCTCTTCTGGTGTGTCTGAAGACAGCTACAGTGTACTCATATATAATAAATAAATACACCTTAAAAAAAAATTGGGGTTGGGATTTAGCTCAGTGGTAGGCGCTTGCCTAGGAGGCTTAAGGCCCTGGGTTCGATCCCCAGCTCCGAAAAAAAGAACAAAAAAAAAAAAAAAAAAAAAAAAAATTGGAGGCCCAGAGAGATTCTTTTTTAAAGGAGAATTCTGTAGTTTTGAGTTATAAGTACCTGCCTTGCTGGGTGGCGGTGGTACACACCTTTAATACTAACACTGGAAGGCAGAGGCAAGTGGATCTAAGGCTAGCTTGGTCTACAGAGTGAGTTCCAGGACAGTTAAGGCTACACAGAGGGAAAGAAAAACAAAAGGTACCTACCTAATACATAATAAGCATTCAGTTCAATCCTGGACCCTAATAAATTAGTTGACATAACAAACAATAGGCAAGCACACTTGACCCACAATAGAGCAACTTTGCAAAGAAACTTAGTTACATAAGGAACCACAAAGACCTACTTCTTGGCTTTTGTTTTTCCACAGTCTTACTACACATTTTGGACTGATCTCAAACTCACATTCTCCTGCCTCAGCCTCCTGAGTGCTGGAATTACAGAGGCTTTCACCATACTCAACCTTTTGGGACTATATTTAACTAAAAACATAAAAGATATGGAAATAAAAATGTGTTAGTTCATCTGGACCTAGTGACACAGGCCTGTATTTTTAGCTCCTGGGAAGCTGAGACAGAATTACAAGTTGCCTGGGCAACTTTGTCTGAAAATAAAGAAGGCTAGGGATACAGTTCAGTGCAGTGCAAAAAGCCCTAAGTGCAATCCCAATACTGCTATAAGTAAATGAATTTAAATTCAGATAAAAGTTTCTTCCACTTTTCTTATATAATAAAATCATCTTCCTTCACAAGAGCATCAAGAGCAGGAACAGCACACTCAACTACAGAAGGCATTAGTGGGTAAATCTATTTTGTATTTTTTCAATCCGACGTGGAATGAGTGCCCAAGAAAAAGGCTGTAAGAATCCTCTGCTGTAATTGCTGTCGAGCAAGGAGGGGAGGGGATTAAGACTTCTCAATAGGCCTCATTTTACCCTTGCACAATAGACATCCCCAAATACCTGACTTTAGCTTTTTTGTTTGTTTTATTTTTAGGGTTGGTATTTTGTTGGGTTTTTTTGGTTTTAGTTTTGGTTTTTTGAGGCAGGGTCCCATGATGTAACCCTGGCTGGTCTAGAACTGACTGTATAGACCACGTTGGTCTAAACTCTGAGATCCACCCGCCTCCAAAGTGCCTCAAATACCTGTTTTTAGACCGTCACCTGGCATAGACAAAGAAATATCCACAAAACGTTTGAGTCCCTCTCTCAAACTCAAATCCAGAATCTAGCCTGTCAAGTTTGTTCGCCATAGTCTCCGGGCCTTGAGTGATACTTTGTACTTAAGAGATGATTTAATAAATATTAAATGAATCGAACGCAAAATGCCTGGTGCTCAAGTAATGCTAGCTATTACTGCTATTTTAATGACAATTAAATTTTTATTGTTCTTATTAAACGATGCCATCCCTCCTCCAAGATCTTACAATTCTAGGAAGAACATCGGATAAATGGAATACCGAAATGTGGGTAAGAGTAAAAACACAACTGGGTCACACAGTAGGACTAGTCAAACACAAGATATCTTAAACAAACAAAACACAACCAGATCCCAATTTCGGACTTTTCCGAGAACACACATAACAAACTGAGATTAAGATAGTGAGTTTTCACACTTGTATATGATGTGTGTTCAGGGTATTCTACTGAATTCGCAAAACCCTACCACAGAGCTATTCAGGGTACGTTCCTCACAACCCATCCTCACAACCCATTTTTCAGACAGAGCAACTGAGTCTTGGGGAGCGCCAAGGTCACACAGCCTATACGCGGGGCAGCCGGGACATGAACCCAAGCAGTACGACCCCAGAGCCTGCATTCAACAGGGCCCTCCGGAATATCAGCCCGGCATCCTCCAACATCTACCACACGTCGCTCCAAATCCGGCGTGTTTCCCAGGACCGGACTTTCAGCCCCGAAGCCGCGAAAACAAAACAATACTTCTCTCGCGGCCAGTCCATAGGGCGCCCGCCAGGCCTGAGCTCCAAGGCCGCTCCACAGTCCGGCTTAGCACCAGAAGCCGCGAGCCCCACAGGAAGCGCCGGGATAGCCCCGAGGGCCCCGGAAGGCCGGGGAGCCGCGTGACCTTGGATCCAGTGCCCCAATCCCAGCCTCAGTTTCCCTGCCCAGGCCTCCGCCGGGGGCCTCTGCAGAGCCTCGCGCTTATGGAGCAGCAGGCCCCTCAACACACACCCCTCAGCCGTCCACCTTCCCGCCCCACTTACGCTGGAAGGCGGCCGCTCCAGGGACGCCCACCATCGCGGAGCGCAGTCTGTCGCGAGCGCCGCCCGCTTCGACCCTCCGCCTGAGCCCTCCGCAGGCGCAGGCCGGGACCTGCACCCGCCGAACTCGCCCGCACCAGCGCCGCCGCTGCCGCTGCCGCCGCCGCCGTTAGGCCGCGCGCCGCCCCGCCCCCAGACGGCCCCGGCACGCCCCCGCCGCGCGCTCCCGCGTGCAGACCAACGCACGCGGAAGCCGGGCCCGAGGGCGCTCACGCGAAGCACCGCCTCCTGACCTGGCCCGCCCCTTCCGCGCCAGGCTGCGTCCTATCCTGGAGATGCCTGCACCTCGACCCGCCTCCCGCGCGCTACGCAGGGCCGCACGAACCGCCCTTCTCGGAGCTCCAGACTTCCGGACGTGGACTGGGCGGTGACCTAGGAGCAGGGGCGGAGTCCTGGGGCGGGGCTTCGGGGAGGAACCCTTCAGGTATCGGCCTCAATGCCTTGACGGTTGTATTGGGTGTTAAATTGTTCTTTCCTCCTTTTACTTACTTATTTGTTTTTACATTGATTTATTGCATATGTGTGCGTGTATATGTTTGAGGAAGTGCATTCCAACGCGTGCATGTGAATGTCAGAGAACAAGTCGAGGGTATGCTCTCCTTTCACCCTCTGAATCCAGCAGATCAAATTTCGGGCATCAAGCTTGACAGCAAGCATCTTTGCCAAATTAGCTATCTCGCAGATTTCTGTGTCTTTTGGGGCTATAGGAATCTAAATATTTGAGATAGCTAATAGCTGCCATTATTGATTTCTGTATTAGATCGAGGACTTTGTGGGGTTTGTGTCTGTGTTTGGGTGGGGGGAACGTGTATATACAGGGGTGTTTTGTTTTTTGTTTTTGTTTTTTTGACACAGTGTCTCACGTGTAGCTCTGACTGTCCTAACTAGCCCTATAGAACAGACTGGCCTTGAACTTAGATATCTATCTACCTAACTCTACATCCCAAGTGCTGGGACTAAAGGCCTATGCTACCAGGCCTGGTTAAGTGCAGGTTTGTTTTGATTTGTTGAAACAATGTCTTAATGTATGTTTGGCTAGTCTGAACTCACTGACCTAGATCAAGTTAGCCTTGAACCTTAAGCCATTTTTTTTTTTTTTTTTTGGTTCTTTTTTCGGAGCTGGGGACCCGAACCCAGGGCCTTGCGCTTCCCTAGGCAAGCGCTCTACCACTGAGAGCTAAATCCCCCAACCCTTTAAGCCATATTTTTAATCTGCCTCTCAAATGCTGTGTTTATAACACCAGCAGGCCTCACAAACAGTTTGTTTCTGAAAAAGGTTTATTTTATACCTCTAGCTGACCTAGAACACACAGTGTAGCCACGACGGTCTGGCACTCTCACCAACCGTCCTCCCTTGGCCACCCAAGTACTGGGATTTTAAGTAAGAGTCACTAGCCTGTCTTCAACAGCTGCTTTTGTATACTATGCAATTAATCTTCACAGTACCAAGTATAGTTTTACCCCTTTTCTACACATTAGGAAGAGTCTTTCCCACTGGCTTGTCCACCTAGTGCTGTTAGCAAAGTCAAAACATAAATCCCATAGCAACCCAAGAAAGCACTCTGACTATAGGATGAATGTTGTCATTCTGTCTCTCAAAAATTCAAAAACAGGAATTAGAACTAAAATGAAGCCAGTCTGGCATGGTGCCACAAACCTGTAATCCCAACCCTTGGGAAACTGAAACAAAATAACTGCCTTCAAAACCAGCCTTGGGCCACATAGTAAGACTGTCTCAATAAAACAAGGTCAGGCGTGGTGCTGTACTTCCAGCACTTGATTGGTAAGCGCAGGAGGTCAGTTCAAGGTTATCCTCCTCTATCCGATGAGTTAGAGGCCAGCTTGGGTGAGCTGCAGTAGCATTTGCCAGGTGAAGTGGCACACAGCTATGATCCTGGACAGTGGCACTTGGGAAGGTCAACAGTTCAGCTCCATATCTTTTAATCCCAGCACACAGGAGGCAGAGGCAGGCAGGTTTCAGTGAGTTTGAGACTAACCTGGTCTACAGCGCATATTCCAAGACAGCCAGGGCTACACAGAGGAAACCCTGCTTTGAAGCTGGTGGGGGTGGAAAGAATTTAGTTACAGGGGCTGGAGAGATGATGGCTCAGAGGTTAGAGGCACTGGCTGCTCTTCTATAGGACTTCCGTTTAATTCTCAGCACCCACATGGCCGCTCACACCTGCCTGTAACTCCGGTTACAGGCGATCCGACTCCCTCACACAGTCATACATGCAGGCAGAACTCTAATGCATATAAGATAAAAATACTTTTTTAAAAAAAAGAAAAGAAAAATAATTCTACATATCAAGTGTATCCTGAAACAGAAAAATGGCTACTGTGAGGCCAGTCTGAGGTACTGTCAGAGCCTGTTTTATAACAAAGTAACAACTCCCTAACGTGGACAGAGCTAGATTTGATCTCTGGCTCTGTAAACAAACTACAAGTTACAGGTTCAGATAGACCTAAGGAAATGGAAATTGCTTGGACCTCTGGGCTATTTCTTTATTTTATTTTTATTGTTTTTTTTTTTCCCTAAGATTCTCTGTCTATATCTCAGACTGGCCTGGAACTCCTAACAAGTCCCATGCCTTGGCATCCCAAATTCTGGGATTCCAGACCTGATCATACCAAGCTGAATTTGTTTCTTCTCCCTCTTCCCCCCAATGTTTGTCTTTAGTGACAGGAAGAGTAAAGATGGGCAGGCAGAGAGACGTGCGTGCCGCCTGCCATCTGTCTAGGCCATACCACTTCCTCTGCTAGTGAATGATAAACTCGAGGCCAGAGCAGACAGTGAGAGAAGCTGCTTACAGACTTGTGGAGTAACTCCTTTAAGCAGTGTTCCTGGTTGAAACACCACTGACACTTTATTTACTTAGGTATTTATTTATGATAGTAGTGTGGTGGTTGGTTGCTTGTTGATTGGTCCCCAACCCACAAGGTGGCATTATTATTATAATAGAACTTAGGAATTAGTCCTGGGGTCCTTCTTCTTGTCATAGGTAAGCCCAACATTGACAAAGGGAAGGTTGTACTGCATTGACCTCTTGGCCTGGCCTCCTCTTCCTCCTCCCCCTCCTCCTCCTCCCCCTCCTCCCCCTCCTCTCCATCCTCCTCTTCCTCCTCCTCCCCATCCTCCTCTTCTTCTTCCTCCTCCTCCTTTTTGGCCACTTTGGGAGTTTGACCTCTCACTTTTCCAGCACGAATTCAGGGAACCATGAACTTCCCCTCCCAGCATGCAGCCAGCTTCTTGCAGAGTGTTCAGGGCCCCTACAGCACCCTGGCCTGGGACTCTAGCACAGCATCAGGCCCAGATTTTGTATCATTATCATGTTTCAACTGGGGTTTCTCTAGATGACTCCGGCTGGCTAACTACTTGCCCTGTGGTGATTCCACAGTCTGGAATTCGTAGCAAGCCTCCTGTTTCAGCTTCCCGAAGTGGTACAGGTGTGTTCCATTACATTCAGTTTCTTCCCACTTGACCAAGCCTGTCTATGTAATGGAGAGATCTTTGCCAGGAGTCTGACTTTCTTAAGGAAAAAAAAAAAAAACCAAAACTTCCTCCAAAACAGAAAGTGCCTAAAAAGGTCTCAGTGGAAGTCATGAACAGTCATGGTTCGTGGACACTAGCTGTATTATTAGAATTCATACTATTTATGAGTTCCATAATAATGAGCATGCTTCTGATGAAGATTAACATATAATACAAAAGCATTGTGTCGGGTATGTTGGTAAATGCCTATAAACCCAGTACCCAGGAGACAGAAACCAGGAGGAGCAAGGCCTCTGAGCCAGTTTGAGGAACAAGTAGTAACGTGAGTTCCTGTCTCAAAATAAGTAAAATAGGGCTGGAGAGATGGCTCAGCGGTTAAGAGCACTGGCTGCTCTTCCAAAGGTCCTGAATTCAAATCCCAGCAACCATATGGTAGCTCATAACCATCTGTAATGAGATCTGATGCCCTCTTCTGGTGTGTCTGAAGACAGCTACAGTGTACTTATAAATAAATAAATCTTTTAAAAAAAAATAAGTAAAATAAAATCCAAATTAAATACCCAAGGAGAACATGAAGAAATAAATACACCTTTTTTTTTTTTTTTAAATTTTTGTTATTGAGACAGTTTCACTATCTAACTGGGGCTGGCTTCAGACTCATTTCCTTCAGTCTAGGCTTAAACTATTAACTCTCTGCCTTGACCTCTTGAATGCTGGTCTTGCAAAGCTGCAATACCACAAGTGGACTAGAGATCGGGATGTCCCTGCTCTGGCTACCACTTAATTTGGTGATAGACGTTATCAGAGAAAGCAGGCCCACTGACTTATCAAACACACCAGACCAAAGAACACTCCAACTCCTTCTCTTGGATCGCACAGTAAAATCAGCTCCTAACGTTGGCTGAGACGTTATCCATCCTCAAGATATCCACAAGCACTAAGTTCCTAACTGTGTCCCCCAGAGCCCTAAGTGTTTTGGCTTACATGGGTGGCTTGATGAAGCCAGTTATCTTTTCTGGGGACCTAGTAAGCCTAGAATTTACCACCTATCACCACCCTGTTATCATTGTTGTTCTTTAAAACAAAAGCTGCCTGTGTAGCCCTGTCCGGCCAGATAGTAACGACTTGACCCAGCAGGCTGTCCCCGAATTTCATGCCCTTGCCTGTGCCTTGCAAATGCTGGAGTTTCAGATGTGAAACACTCCCACCCTGTTCAATTCTGTACCTGGAACCACCCCAGAGCTTCAGTAGCCCAGGCTGGAACTGTGCCAACCTCGGTTTGTTATGTTAATCTCAGCACCGGCAGTAACTCTCCTAGAATCTATCTGCATTACCTCCCTGCCTCCCTTCAGTAAGGCACCTTTGAACCTTGTAGTCTCTTTAACAGGTTCTTAGCCTTTCTGTATTGTATCCTTGTGGTAGTATGTGATCTGAAAATTAACAGTGATAATTAAGATGGGACTGGGTGGGTTGTCCTTTCTTGTAATCCCATTATTTGTTAGGCAGAGGTGGATCCCTGTGAATTTAAGACCAGCCTAGTCTACATAGTGAGTTTCAGGACCACCAGGGCTATGTAGTGAGACCCTGTCTTAAAATGATGATGATGGTGGTGATGATAGTGGTGGTGATGATTGGAAAAATCTGTATTTGCCAATGATCAGGAAAACTGAAGGAAGCCCAAACTATTAGGCAAATTAGAGGCCACAGAGATAGTCTAGAGGTAGAGAGATTGTCTATCATGCGTAAGAACCTGCGTTCAATCTTTGGAACCACGCAAAGAGAAAAGCCTTTTCCAGAAGTGATTGTGCAAAAGGATCAGGAGTTCAAAGTTATCCTCTATTGGGTTTGATGCCAGTGTACTACTTGGTACTCTGTTTCAAAGCAAGCAAGAACAAGTTTTCATTAAGCTGATCTGGCTTGCCTTGAACTCCTAAACTTGCTGACTCATCCCCCGTAACTGGGATTGCGGGCGAGTCAGGTTTAGGGGGTGCTGGGGACAGAATCCAGGGCTTAGTGCTAGCTAAGCATTTCACCAACTAATCTACATCCCAGCTCCCAAAGAGCCTTTTATTTCCTTCGCCATACCTCTCAGAAGCTGAGAGGACAAGAAAACACTAGTCTGGATGAATAGGCTTCCTGCTGCCTACTTGAAGACCACGGGGTGGATTCTGGAGCCTGGGGCAAAAGAAAACATAAAAAGGACTCTGGCTTACCCCCCACCACACACACAATACACCCTTCTAAACAAAGGTACCACCAGATGGTCTTAGAGGAAAAAATCCAAAAGGTTGGAGCCTCTGCAGGACAGGGGGTCTCAGACCTCATCCCCGTGGAACTGGATCTCCCAGGGAACAGGGTACGGAGTGTCCTTCCACTCTGGCTATTGCTTCCACTTGTCTGTGGGGAAGTGGTCCTGGCCCCCAAACCTTATTTTCCCATATCTAACACTAATCACCAGCCCCCCTTATAAACTAAGCTCAAGGTGAGAGAATTTTTTTCTGACAAATGCACCTAGCTTCCCAGGGGCCCATGTTGCAGAAGTCTCTACCACTTTGTAAAAACTTTTATATAAATGTTTTAAATTTCCCTACATGGTAAAATTTTGGTCTATACAAAGCACTCCCATTATTTGCTTGACTAGCATATCCCAGAGTCCTGAGCATACTAGGCAAACTTTCTTCCACTGTTCCACACTTCAAATTATCACTTCAAATTATCAGCTCTGGGGGTAACAACAGTCCTAGACAAAATCCCTTTCCTGTGGGGCTGACCCACTAGCTGACATAGGGTATGTAATAACACTATTCTGAGAAAAAAAAATAGGCAGGAGAAGAGCCAAGAGAGTGATTCAGGTACTGTTTTTTGTTTGTTTGTTTGTTTGTTTTGTTTTGTTTTGTTTTGTTTGTTTAAGTAGCAAAGGGAGTCTTTTTGTTTGTCTGAGACAGGGTTTTCCTGTGTTAGCCCTTGCTGTACTGGATCTGCTCTGTAGACCAGGCTGGCCTCTAATGCAGAGAAACACCTACCTCTTCCCCCCAGAGGATTAAAGGCGTGAGCCACCACCTGGCTAAGAAGGTGACATTTATACCACTGAAACCTGAAGAATGTGGAAGAGCTGCCAAGTTTGAATGAAGGAGAGGATGGTAGGAAATGAAGCCCTCGAGGCAGGAACATTTGTAGCACACCAAGGAAACTGGTAAAGAGCAAAAGACATAGAGGGCAACTGGAGCTTGGGTGGGACCTGTTGCACCTTAATAAAGACTATGGCTTTGTTCTAAGTCAATTTTGCAGTCACCTGACAGTTTTGAGATCTTGATCTATATAGGAAAGAGAATATACTGGAGAAAGGCAAAGGTGGAATGTTCCTGGGGCAATACTCAAAGCTCAAAGCGGATAGAGGGAGTGGAGACTTGAAAAGGGAGTGGATTCCACACATATTTTGAAGGTGGAAGCAGCAGAATTTGCCGAAGATTCTTCCGTGGTCCTACGTAGGGCACCAGAAAGGTCTGGCTGATGCCTGTAATCCCAGCAGTCAGGAGACTGAGGCAAAAGGATTACAGTATGTTCGAAGCCAGATAAAATGATACAGCAAGACCCTGTCTCAAACAAAACAAAAGATTTGAAGCATTACTATTTGGAAGGATGGACTAGCCATCAGTTGAGACCACACTAGTCGTAGGACTAGCAGAACCAGCAGTTTAGATGTGGGTGTACAGTTTGGGATGGCAAGACAGCCACATGGCTATAAAAATATCGTTGTTGAGGTTAATAAACTCCCGATTCTCTCCAGAGGTGAGGTGGGGCCTCAGTGGGTGTGGGATATGTATAACCTGAAATAGGCTCGACCAGACCCACACAGGCCGTCTACAGCCGGCGCTGCAGCTGGGCCTCAACCACTGGCAGGTTGCCAGTCCTTCCCCTCCCCCCTCCTGTAATCGCATTCCATCTGGCACACCTTCTCCAGGTGTCAGCTGCGCTAGAAACCACTCATCCCAGGAGGAGGAATGACCTTAAACTCCCCTTGAGTGGTGGTGGAGACAGGGTTCACAGTTCCCGGAGCCTTTCCTCCCTCAATTCACCTCCAGGCGAAGGAGGCTCCAGTTGAAGCCAAAGACAGCGTTGGGTGCAGTTGTTTGCTTTAGAACAACAATTGAGCCCACCTCTCGGGTGCTCCCGGGCACAGCTGCACACCTGCTCTCCACCCTCTGCCCAGGTGCAGGCCTTCTGAGAACAAAGAACACCTACTCACCAAGGTCATTCCCTCCGCGGCGGGAGGGAGAAGGGCTGTAAAAGGAAGGTCTCTATTCTAAAAAACTAGTTGAATTAAAGGGTTTGAATCAGCCTCATCCTGCAGAAGTTTCTATGGTGGTGTTTTACACCTATACTGACTGCTTACTATGAGAGTCCTTAAATAGGTTTAGCTTTGTTTGTTTGTTTGTTTGTTTGCTTAATTTAGTTTTAGACAGGTCTCACTATGTAGTCCTGGCTAGCCCGGAACTATGTAAACCACTCTGGTCGACGGTCCTCTGGCCACTGCCTCTCAGGTGCTGAGATTACAGGTGTGTACCAGCATGACCAGCAAGCTAGCTTTGTGTGTGTGGTGGTAATGGAATTCAGGGCCTGTGTACATACTAAGTGCTTCACCTCCCAGTTACACTCCCAGCCCCTACTTGTGGCTATTGAGCATTTAATATGTGGTTGCTAGACTGGAGGACAGGAGATGGAGTTCAGATTGGTATGATGGTGCAAGCCTGTAATACTCCAAATCGTAGAAGGTAGGAGGATCAGGAGTTCAAAGTCAGCCTTGACTACATAGCAAAACTCAAGGCCAACCAGACCTAAAAACAAGGCAAAACAAAACAAAAAACAACAACGAAAACCAAACCTCTTCGTGTGTTGGATGCCTACAACTGAGGCACCGAAGTACTAAGATTATTTAATTTTAATTTAAATAGATTTGCCTCTTAGCTGGGTATTGAATAATGGTCCTCGTTATCGCTGATAGCTGGAGGCAGAGTCGCAAAGTGAGTTCCAAGCCTGGGTTACAAAAATAGAATTACCAGAATAAAACAAACCCGAAGGCCAAGCGGGCTTACACCAGCCTAGCCCTCCACTAAAGAATGGGCTATGCAAATTGCCAAAGAATGCAAATCAGCCTGTGATTTGAAGGACAAAAGCCCAGGCTCCGCGATCGCCCAAGGATTCTCTCTGGGTTGCCCGGCGGTTTTGGGGCAAGCTGAGAGACTGGGAGGGTCTAGGGAGGAGGACGTTTAGAGGTGGTGTGGGGGCCTAACCAGCTGGTGTCGGCGACCCAAGACATCAGCTGGTTGGCGGGCCCGCAGGCTGGCGGGCTGGCGAGCTGAGACAATGGGTGGGGGCCTGTCCGGAACCTGCCTCCCTTGGCGCCGGGTCCTCTCCCGGACCCTGGCCAGCTGCCGTGGGCACTTTCCGTGGTCTCTGCTGAGGCTTGTGGGGCGAGAAGATCACGCAATGAGCTGGGGGGTGGAGGGGGAAAGACATGAAGGATGCTGGGAAAACCTATGTGAAATGGCCTGGGATGTGGATGGGGGTTGGGGGTGGGGGATGAGGGTGTAAAATGGGGCGGTTAGGAGCCTTTATGAAGGTCTCCAGTGTGACAGACATTGCGCCGGAGGATTTGCATATATCATTCCGTTTGCTACTCCCAAAGTCCCCCTGGTCATAGTAATAATAACCATTATCAACAATAGCAATCCGGTGTGTAACGCAGAGCCCGCCCTCCCTTTCCCCTCCCCACCTCCCCGATGGAGTTGAAGGCTTGTCTCAGTTAATCCTCATGATCGCTTTGGGAGCCAAGTTCTTTTATTATAGCCCTTTTGCAAAAGAGAAGCCCCAGGCTTCAGGGATTCACAACGTCACTGAAATTGGAGGGAAAAGGTGTTTCTACTCCATTTGAGTCTCTCACTTCCTAAAGCTTTATAAGCAGACTCCCAAGACCTTTTTTCTGTGCCTGGGAGAGTTAAGGAAAAGCCCATCTTTAGTGTAAAAACTTTATTTCTGCAAGTTCCAGTTATCGTCTGTGGCTCATGTTGTGTACGTCTGACAGCTGTGACACAGAGGGACCACAAACCACATGGCTAGCACAGCTTATTTTTTAATGTATTACTCTAAGAAAAAGAAATGTATTCTGGACATGGAGGCTTTGTGATGACAGGCTTTGTTATATTACAGTTAAGAAGGCTAGGTCAGTGTTAAACCGACCTCTGAGGGACCCATGCCAGCCTGGTCTACATAGTGAGTTCCAGCCAGAGTTTTGTCTCAAAGCAACAGCAAAATAATAACAAAAGATGTTTAAGGAGTGAGAGCCATTGCTGCTCTTACAGAAGATCTGGATTCAATCTCTTAGCACCCACAGAGAAGCTCAGCGCCCCCGTAATTCCAGTTCCCGGGGTCTGGCGCCCTCTTCTGGCCTCCATGGGTACTAGGCTCATATAGCACACATACATATATGTAGCAAACATGTGAAAGAAAAATAAATGTTTTTTAAAGTGAAAAATAATTTATCCATTTTTTTAAAAATTTTTTAAGGGAATTATTTATTTATTATATGTAAGTACACTGTCGCTGTCTTCAGACACACCAGGAGAGGGCATCAGATCTCATTACAGATGGTTGTGAGCCACCATGTGGTTGCTGGGAATTGAACTCATGACCTCTGGAAGAGCAGTGGGGTGCTCTTAACCGCTGAGCCATCTCTCCAGCCCTAATTTATCCATTTTTATGGAAAAATAATTTGTCCATTTTCCCCCTTCTGAAGAAGGCAGCTGTGAACCCCAAAATCTTGGCTCCTTAAGGTTTTCCTCCTCGCATCCTCTGATTCTTTTTTTTTTTTTTCTTTTAAAGATTTATTTTACACTGTAGCTATCTTCAGACACACCAGAAGAGGGCATCGGGTCCCAGGATCCCATTACAGATGGTTGTGAGCCACCAAATGGTTGCTGGTTGCTGGGAATTGAACTCAGGACCTCTAGAAGAACAGTCAGTGCTCTTAACCACTGAGCCATCTCTCCAGCCCACATCCTCTGATTCTTTTTTTTTTTTTGGTTCTTTTTTTTTTTTCCGGAGCTGAGGACTGAACCCAGGGCCTTGTGCTTCCTAGGCAAGCGCTCTACCACTGAGCTAAATCCCCAACCCCCTCTGATTCTTGATGGCACTTAGCCCTAGCAAATCTTTTTCCATTCTGCTTGCCGGAGTGCAATATGGTATTGTGCTTGGGTGCCAGGCACTGGTTTAGACAGGAGGTATAAAGTAAATAGGCTTCTCTGCAGGTATTAATCAGCCAGCTGGTGATTGGTATTGGTGGCGTATGACTTTAGTATCGGCACTCAGATAGCAAAGAGAGAAGGATAGTTTCCAGGCTAGCCTGGGTTACATAGAGAGGCCCTGTCACAAAAAGGGATAGGGAGGAGGGGGAGAGAGGCAGAATATTAGCTAGCATCTATCTTTTTTTTTTTTAAAGATTTATTTATTATATGTGAGTACACTGTAGCTGTCTTCAGACACACCAGAAAGGGCATTAGATCTCATTACAGATGGTTGTGAGCCACCATGTGGTTGCTGGGATTTGAACTCAGGACCTCTGGAAGAGCAGTCAATGCTCTAACCACTGAGCCATCTCTCCAGCCACTAGCATCTATCTTTTTTTTTTTTTTTTTTTTTTTTGGTTCTTTTTTTTTTTTTTTCCGGAGCTGGGGACCGAACCCAGGGCCTTGCGCTTCCTAGGCAGCGCTCTACCACTGAGCTAAATCCCAACCCCACTAGCATCTATCTTAAATAGCAGTAGTACAGAGTCTAAAATGGACAGGACTTTAAACAACACTCGACAATGGAGGCAAATAAATCTGGCCACCGGTGGGGGGAGCTTTCTGGAGAAGGCAATGGTAACATTGAAGAGCTAGGAAGATGAGATGTGTCCAGTTAGCCCTGGGTTCTTGTCCCACTACCAAATAAACTGGAACACAGGCAGAGAAAGGCAGAATAACCGATTGGTGGTGATACATGACTTTAATCCCAGCACTCGGGATGCAAATGCAGAGGCAGGCAAATCTCTGAGTTCCAGGCCAGCCTGCTCTATGGAGAGAGTTCCAGGACAACCAAGGCTATGCAGAGAAACCATGTCTCAAAAAAACAAAAACAAAAACAACAACAACAAAAAATAAACAGACAAAGGTGAGAGAGAGAGACAGAGGCACAGTAGTCAGTTAAAGGACATCTTACTGAGTTACATGACACACAGTCCCCCCAGAAACCCCAAATTCCAAAATAAGTTTCTACCCCAGTGGCTTCCTGCATTGTGGAATACATTTGTTATATTTTTAAGTGTTTATCAATATGATGGAGAAAATCAAAGCAGATGACAGGTAGACAGAAACATCTTAGGGAAGGTCTTACAGGGGAGGTGACAGAGCAAGAGATCCTAGTCATTTTGGTGGAGAAGCCTGCATCGCTGAAACACTGACATGCCTTGATATTCAAGCCGATGGGGCTCTCAAGGCGTGACACCTTCAGTAATAAAGTCTGTGGTGCTGGAATGTTAATCAGTATTCCTCCAGTGCCATAAAACTCCAATCATGAACATTCTCTAGTTGTGAAATCTTAACTGATAAAACTTTGAAGTCTTGGAATTCTAGTCAACCAGGAAACTTTCCTAGACAACAGAAAGCTTAGGACTTCAAGGTCAGTTTTGCTGTACATGGCAAGTTCAAGGCCAGCCTGAGCTACTTGAGAGTAGTCTCAAGGCTGCAGGGAGATGGCTCAGGTGACTGGGACCAAGGCCTATGCTACATTCGACCGTGTCTCAAAAGTAAGTTAGTGTAAAATAGAATGCGGGACGGTGTAGCTCAGTGATGCACTGAATTGGGTCAGCAGTATCACCCTATCTATAGGTTCTTGACTCTCAGAAGTGACTCGAAAGGTTACACAGAAGAACACTTATAAAGTAAGGAGGACCTGATGAGATTCGATGTTGTTTTTAAACGGGATCATGTTGTATAACCCTCCCTAGCTAGGATCTCAGCAAAACTCCTGTTTCAGGCTCTTCCCCAGAACTAGGATTACAGATGTAAGCCACTATACCCGGATTATTTTTTGTTTTACGAGATGAGTCCCATGCAATCCAAGGTGTCCTTGAATTCACTATGTAGTTGAGGTTATCAATAACTCCTGATTCTTTAGAGCCTCTGCCTCTCAAATGCTGGGATTACAGGTGTGTACACCATTCTATTTTTTCCCTTATATTTTTGTGTACGAGTGTACCGCTTGTGTCTGGTGCCCACAGAATGCAGGAAAAGATGCCCGATCCCCTGGAACTAGAGTTACAGGCAGTTTTGATCCAGCATGTGGGTGCTGGTACTAGAATCTGGGTCCTCTACAAGACCAGCATGTCCTCTTAATTGCTGAATCTCCTTGGCCAGTCTTCTTCAGGCAGAAAACGGATAGGGATTGAGCAAAGTTTGTGATATAATAGTTTAGGGCCATAAACATCTGAAAAGTGGCTTTTTAAGAAATAATCATGGGCTGGAGAGATGGCTCAGTGGTTAAGAGCGCTGACTGCTCTTCCAGAGGTCCTGAGTTCAATTCCCAGCAACCACATGGTGGCTCACAACCATCTGTAATAGGATCTGATGCCCTCTTCTGGTGTGTCTGAAGACAGCTACAATGTACTTATATATAATAAATAAATCTTATAAAGAAAAAGAAAAAAAATAAAATTTAAAGAAATAATCACAAATGTTGCCATGTGTAGTGTCCCACGCTTTTAATCCCAGCATTTGGGAGGCAGAGGTAGATGGGACTCAGTGAGTTCAAGGACAGCCTGGTCAACAGAGTGGGTTCCAGGACAGCCAGGGCTATATAAAGATACCCTGTCTCCAAAAACTAGATAGATAGATAGATAGATAGATAGATAGATAGATAGATAGATCAAAATACTTCTTGTTTCCAATGGGGGAAGAGATTTCTTTCATTTTCCAAATGACCTAGGAGTAGTCTAGGAAATTCCCACAGTTAAGGCAGGTGCAATTGTGTGTCCTTCTAACACTGCGATTGTACAGAGTGGCTTTCAGTCCTAGATGAAGTTGCTTTTCATGATAACATGAGGCAGCGTGACGCACATGTAAATTAACTTGACATTGAGCTACTGATCCACAGAATGCCTCCCTCCATCCCACACGTGCTCAGGTCCAGAAGGAACCTGAAAAGGAAACCAGCTTTATGCTGGAGCTTCAGACTGCCTGCTGAGCTGTGGGGAGAGAGCTGGGAGTCAGGAGCCTGAGTCCAGGTGGAATCCTGAGAGCAAGCCCATGTGTAGACAGGTCAGGATTCTGCGAAGATACTCCAAAAACATTGAAATGAAACTGTCCTCTGACAAAAACAGGTACTGGCCATTGGACAAATTGTTTGCCCAAAGAAATTGGTTTGCAAGAACTCCCTGAGCAAACAGTAGGTGATTTGTTGGTTTATTGCCTTGTCTTTTCAGACAAGAGACTCCCAGATAGTCAGATGACAAACAGACCTCAGTTCTCCAGAAGTTGCGTAACATTGAAGATGGTCTCAGTCTTTCGATTAACCCAGTTCCTGTTGACGAGCACTTACGTTTTCCCCAGTATTTGTCTCCAACATCGTTGCAGTGATGCCCTGAGCATATTTAGGGAGAGTTTCCAGGGTTCCCATCTGGAACCAGAACAGCTAGGTAGGTGTGAGAATGAGCAATTTCCCTGGAGTCCAATAACCTCTTCCCTGCCTCCCAGAAGGGGAAACCCTCCCTCTGTGATCACTAGAGAAGACAGCAGGAACTCCCAGGGCCTTGCCCACACCGCCTGCCTGCCCACCTGCCTGTCCTCTCTTGTTCTGGCAGATTAACGGTGACCTGCGACCCTGACAGGCTGGCCACACTCCCGGCCAATTTCAGTCTGTCTAAAGGAGTCCCAGGGGTGGTCAGAGCCTGGGGATGTGTTGACCAGATGGGCCTGGGAGGTCTTGGATCAGCTTATCCCAGGAGGCAGAGCAGGTGGGTAGTCCCTAGCACCCCCCACCCCACCCCCATATTCCCCATCATGCATCACTGGACTGGAGCAGGAGCCAGATGGTGGGGATGGGGCAGCTTTGTAGCTTCTGGTCTAACAAAGGATCCTCTATACTGCCCTCCTCCCACCTCCTAGCTCAGCCAGTCAAGTCTCTGGCTGCCCAATCACTCTCAGTCCTGGCTTTCTGTTGAGACTATCACTCTTCCCTTTATGAAGGAAGCTTCCCAGGAAGTGCTCCCGGAGAGCCTTGGACTTGGACCCGTATCTGTCAATCTGAGAATGGATAAGTGTGGCCAACAAAGTGTGGCCAGCCATATGGTCACAACCGGTTGCTGATTCAAAGGCAGTGATAGGGTGAGATGCAGCAGAGGGTTGGGTAGGGATTGGGGCAAACCAGTCAATAAACTGACATTCAGTGGGCCTTCTTTAGTGGTCTCAGAGACTGTTCTGGATGGCCTTGAGAGGGAGATGCTTGCAGGAGAGTCTTAAGGTGAAGAGAGTAAGCTGGGAGTCTAGTCCACCCTCATTGGCTGCTGAGCGCACACTCTGACAGATCACCGGAGGTCTCATAGCATAGTCTCAGATGAGGTGACAAAATGTAAGGCAGCTCGTAGAAGAACTCAACACATGCAGGGTAAGGCCACCATTTTCCTATATCTAGGAAGAACTTGCAGATCTAGAGGTAAGGAAGCCTCTAGGTGGAGAGAGAGAAATCCTTAGGGCATCTGTAGCTGGTAGGTTTAGGCCCAGAATCCTGAGGACTCCTCAGCTACAAGTTTGTGTTCTTTCCTTGACTCAATTTTCTCATCTGTAAAGTGGGCTAAATGACAGCAGATGCCTCATTTTCTTCAAGAAGCATTTTGAAATACAAGGACTACATATTATTAAAAAAACAATAATGTGGGCTGGAGAGATGGCTCAGTGGTTAAGAGCACTGACTGCTCTTCCAGAGGTCCTGAGTTCAAATCCCAGCAACCACATGGTGGCTCACAACCATCTGTAATGGGATCTGATGCCCTCTTCTGGTGTGTCTGAAGGGAGCTACAGTGTACCAGTGTACTCATATACAATAAATAAATCTTAAAAAAAAAACAAAAAAACAACAAAAAAACCAATAATGTAAGAATGTAGCGAGGAGTAAATAAATTATTGACCAGGTAATATATAGACCACAGTGAATAACAGAGCTTTAAGGAAACCAATAAAGGGCCTGGGGAGATGTCCTTCAGTCTGAGCTTCCAAAAAGACTTCCAATTCAGATGTAGCTGAGGGAAGAGAGGGGGAGGCTGCCTAGGTTAGCCGGAAGCCCTGGGCTCCCTTCCAGGCTCTGCGGCTCCTTTGCTGTGAGACTCTAGGCCTCTTGAGGAGTAAATAAATTATTGACCAGGTAATATATAGACCACAGTGAATAACAGAGCTTTAAGGAAACCAATAAAGGGCCTGGGGAGATGTCCTTCAGTCTGAGCTTCCAAAAAGACTTCCAATTCAGATGTAGCTGAGGGAAGAGAGGGGGAGGCTGCCTAGGTTAGCCGGAAGCCCTGGGCTCCCTTCCAGGCTCTGCGGCTCCTTTGCTGTGAGACTCTAGGCCTCTTGAGAGTGCGTGGCTTAGACTCCACCACTTCTTTTTCTCCTTTCCTTTTCCTGCTTAGGCCTCTGTCATTTCTCAGGAGCCTATGGTTCCAGAGTTCTCTTAATGTCGACCAGAACGCACGGGAGCAAAGGTGAAGGAAGGAGGCAAGCAAGGGCTGTCCTAGGGGCCAGCACTCATGAAGGGCTGCTCTTCGGAATCCCTCTCCACCCCTCACCGGGGGCCTGACGCTCTCAATTGGCTCCCTGGTGCCAAGTGAAGTCTATTAATATCAAAGTAATGAGGTAATTACTGTGATTTTGGAAAAATTACCAGTGAATGCTTTTGAGGGAATTTCTGAGGAAAAAAAGTGGCTGTGTGAAACATCTGTGAGGAAAGGAAAAAGAGTTGCTCTGGGTGAAGCGTGAGTACGAATGGTGAGGTTGCCTGGAGAACCACAGAAGGAGGGGACAGGGTCGGGGGAGGGGTGGGGTCTTGACTAGGGACAGGGTTTTAGAAAAATCCCTGACTTTGGGTGGTGAAAAGCAGCAGATTCCAGTGTGAAAGGAAAATTCTGGAGTCAAAGGATTAGCCCTTTGTTCCCTCACGCTCTGCCCTCCTTCCTGAGACAGGGCATTCCTGTGGAACTCTGGCTGACCCAGAGCTGCTGATCTACACTAAGCCAGCTTCAAATTCATAGCGATCCACCTGCCTCTGGCTCCTGCATGCTGGCACAAAGTGCGGCTGGAGAGAGGGCTCAGTGCTTACGAGCACTGGCTGCTCTTCCAGAGGTCCTGGGGTTCAATTCCCAGCAACCACATGGCAGCTCACAACCATCTGTAGCTCCAGTTCCGAATCCGGATACCCCTTCACACAGATACACATGCAGGCAAATAACGCCCAGAAAATAAAAATAAGTAAGTTATCTTTAAAAAGATAATTAAAATTCTTGCTGAATAAAATGACAAGTTCTTAAAAAAATAATAATAACAATATCAGTCCCAATAAAATAGTCCTCAAACCAGGAACAGAAATTTGAATTAAATATTACCATTATTATATACTTTTCTGAGATAGGGTCTCTCTCTCTTTTCTTTTTTTAAAAAATTTTTAAAGATATATTTATTAATTTTATGTATATGAGTACAGTGCAGCTGCCTTTAGACACATCAGAAGAGGAAATTGTATGCATTACAGATGGTTGTGGGCCACCATGTGGTTGCTGGGATTTGAACTCAGGACCTCTGGAAGAACAGTCAGTGCTCTTAACCTCTGAGCCATCTCTCCAGCCCCCTCTCTTTTCTTTTAAATTTATTTCTTTTATGTCCGTGAATATTGAACTCAGGATCTTCAGGCCCTAATGGAAGAGCAGTCAGTGCTCTTAACCACTGAGCCATCTCTCCAGCCGGAGGTAGAATCTCCTGTATCTAGGGTTAGCTTCCTATGTACCATGTAGCTGGGGGTGACCTTGAACTTCTGATCCTGCTGCACTATTTCCCATGTGGGACTACAGGCTTGTGCTACTTTACTTAGTTTACGCAGTTTAAACCCAGGGCTTCCTACATGCTAAGCAAGTACTCCGTTAGCTGAGCGCCTTGTTTTTGTTTTTAAAGCAGGGTTTCACGTAGCCTGTGTTCACCTCTCGCTGGCTTTGTAGCTGAGGTTGGCCCTGATCCTCTCTTATGTGCTAGGATAACAGGCATGTACCACCACACCAAGTTTACTATTTATTTTTGTATGTTCTGGTGGTTGTCCTCAGGGCTTCATGCGTGCTAGAGTAGCACTCCACCAACTGACCCACTGTGAAAGCACACCAGGGGCCATTGTTAGGTCTCCATACCTTACAAGGATACGGTTCTGTTTCTCAAGCCTAGCCTGTCCGGCAAATCATGGTTTCCAACCTAGGCTGAACTTGATTTTTTTTTTTTTTTTTTTTCTTTTTTTCGGAGCTGGGGACCAAACCCAGGGCCTTTTGTTTGCTAGGCAAGCGCTCTACCACTTGGCTAAATCCCCAACCCCTAGGCTGAACTTGAAACCCTGCTTCCTAAACTCCTAAACACCTGTGAGGGCCCCCTCCCCTCCCCCACTTCCATAGGATACATTCTTGCACCTATTTACCCCACAGGCTGCCTGGAGCCCTAAGTCCCTCACTCTTCTGTCCAGGTGATAACAGTCAATGATCTCAATAGCTGTCTTTTATCACCCTAACCCTGCCCTGTAAAGGGATCTCAAGGGCTTGAAAGATGGCTCAGTGGTTAAGAGCACTGACTATTCTTCCAGTAGGTCCTGAAGACCCTGAGTTGTTCAATTCCAAGCAAGCACATGTGGCTCGCAACCATCTGTAATGGGATCCAATACTTTCTTCTGGTGTGTGTGTGTGTGTGTGTGTGTGTGTGTGTGTGTGTGTGTGTGTGTAATAATCTTTTTTTAAAAAGGGATCTAAAAGCCAGTGAGAAGCTGACTTAGGGGGAGGAAGTCATCTAGCCAGTCCCATGTGTACTTCTAAATACAGCTCGCTTTAGTCAGACAGTTGTGATTTTTTTTTTTCAGTTCTAACTCTACACCTCTGGCTATTAGTGTTTATTTATTATTACTGAATGGGTACGAGTGTAGAAGACAAGCCAGGACTTGCTTCTCTCCTTCCAAAGTGGTTCTGATGATAGTGCACATGTTATTGACAGGGATTTTAGTCACTGAGTGATTGACCTCTCTGGTCCACTTTTGTTTAACTTTTTTTTCTTGAGGAAGCCCAAACTGCCCTGGAACTTATTATATAGACCAGGCTAGCCTAGACCTTATACTAATTCTCCTGCCTCAGTCTCCTTCCTTCATTGTCTTAGTTTTATTCAATATCATGGGATAGGTAGTCATGATGTTTATGGATGAGTAGAGATGCCGACGTTTCACAGTGAGCAGGTGGAAGACAGGACAGCCTCTGGGTCCTTCTTCAATCTTCCCACCATGGGTTCTGGGGATTGAACTCTGGCTTTGGGGGCAAGTGCTTTTACTCGTGGCCCATTTTTCCTTCTTTCCTTTCTTCCTTCTGAGGCTTATATTATTTATTTAATTAAATTAATTTATTTTTGTTTTTTTCAAGATAGAGTTTCTTTTTTTTGAAAGATTGTATTTTTTTTTTAAAGATTTATTTATTTTATATGTGTGACTACACTGTTGCTGTCTTTAGACACACCAGAAGAGGGTATCGGATCCCATTTCAGATGGTTGTGAGCCACCATGTGGTTGCTGGGATTTGAACTCAGGACCTCTGGAAGAGCAGCCAGTGCTCTTAACCACATTAGCCATCTCCAGCCTCAAGTCAGGGTTTCCTTATGTAGCTCTGGCTGTCCTGGTACTCGCTCTCTAGACCAGGCTGGCCTCAGACTTAGGGATTCATTGGCCCTGTCCTCTTCCTAATCCTATTTCACAGAGGTGCAAAGTAGAATTTAAGAGACAGATGTCCTGTTTGAGGTCACACACTCTGTCAATGGAAAGCCGGAGCTGTAATCCTAGTCAGTTTGCTCTCCATATTGGTTCTTTTCCTACTGACCCAGTCCAGGTTCTTGAGGGGGAATAGAGGTAGGGTGGCTGATACAATGATGTTGGTGGTAGTGGTGATGATGATGGTGGTGGCGGCGGCCGCGGTGATGATATATAATCCTCATGGAGAAGAGAAAAACAGGTCTTCAAAACCAACAGTCTCAGCAGACCCATGCTGCAACGCCCGTGCCCAAGAGTCAAGGCTTGGAGATTGCAATGAGCTTGAAACCAGGCTGGGCTACATAGCTGAGCTCAGGGCCCAGTTGGGGACTACAGAATGAGACCCTGTCTCAAAAACAAACAAAAAATAATAACTATCTCAATAGCCCTTGGCTAGAATGTGGATTCAGTCTTCAGCATCACCAAATAGTGAATTAACGAAGGAGTAAGCAGCTAGACAGTGACAACCTGAATCACGTGGCTCTCCCAGAAGATGGCAGTTTGGTTCCTGTAACTTTAGCTCCAGATCTGACACCCTCTTCTAGCCTCTGAGGGCACCCACGCAGACATAACATCACCCCCAATCCATCCTCCTCCGCTACAATATTAAAGCCAGGCCTAGCAACACACAGCTTTAATATAGGTACCTAGGAGACAAAGGCAGGTGGATTTCTGTGAGTTCCAAACTAGCCTGGTTACAAGTGAGTTCCAGGACAGTCAGAGCTACACAGTCAGACTATGTCTCAGGAAAAACAAAACAACACGAAACAAGTTTGATAGCTGGGCCATGGTGGCACATGCCTTTAGTCCCAGCACTCTGGAGGCAGAGGTAAGCAGAGCTCTGAGTTCGAAGCCAGCCTGGTCTACAGAGTGAGTTCCAGGACAGCCAAGGTTATACAAAGAAACTCTGTCTCAAACCAACCAACCAACCAACCAACCAACCAACCAACCAACCAACCAACCAACCAACCAACCAACCAACCAAGGAAGATATCACTGGCCTATGATTCCTGAACTTGGGAGGCTAAGGAAGGGAGATTTTCCAGTTTGAGGCTATGCTGGTAGATCCTTTGTGAAAGAAACAAAAGACAAAGAGGAGAAGAGGGTGAAGGAGACAAGGAAAAGATAAAGAAGAAAAAGAAGGAAGGAGAGGCCCACTCCTTTTCTACTTTGTTACTTATTCCCTTGTTTTCAAAGGGAGTTGTTCTAGTGCAAGCCAAGACCCTGCACCAGGCAATCCCGGCTGTCTGCTGCCCCCTGCTGGTATTCCCCTCACTCTAAGACAAAGTTTTAATTTGAAAGAAAAAGGTGTAGGAAAAGGATATAGACAGCACTGGTCCCCAGGAACTCACGCTGTCCTGCCCAGCTGGCATTTTGGGATGTTGGCCTTGGAGGCAGAACATGTGCAGGCCGAATGAATTCAGCATTAGTCTGTCTGGAACCCTAAACAGGGCGACTGCTCCTGGGCTGGAGGGACAAGGCTGGTAAGTGTTGCTCTAACTGAAATCGCTTAGACCAGGAACCTGAATGATGAACACCATCCTGGTTTCCGTTGACTCCATCATAAAAAGTGACTTATTTGCTCTGATAGGCCTCGTCCACTTCATTCTCTAAAAGTGTATGTTCATCGATACCGGGACATTGTGAAAACCCAGCTGAAACCACAAATCACAACTCCCCAGGATAAGGGATATTGGCCTGTGCTATGGCCATCAGACAGTTGCCCTTGACATGACCTTCAAACACAGGTAAAAGCATCACACAGTCCATTTTGTTAAAATTGGCAAATTCATTCTGGGATGTTTTCCATAAAGATGCTGAGGTGACTTTGAGCTACCTTTGATTAATTAAACTTATATACTTATATCCTATATAAAGGTACATAATTAATTAATTGGCTTATCTGCTTTTTATTTTGAGACAGGATCTCAACGTGAAACCTTTGTTAGTATGGGCTAGTATGGGGCACAGGATGTAGAACTTGCTAAGTTGTGGTCTTCCTGCCTCTGCCTCCCAAGTGCTGGGATTCTAGGCAGGTACTGCCATTTCCAGTTCACTCATTCGTTTATTTGTTTGTCTTCTTTGTAGACGGGGCTTCTCTAAATTGCCTTGGCTGTCCTGGAACTCACTATGTAGACCAGGTTTCTAGAACTGGAGGAGATGCTCCTGCCTCTGCCACCCAAGAGCTGAAGTTAAAGACACACTATTACGCCTGATTTTTTTCCTTTTTTTTCTTTTTCCTTTTTGAGGCTGGGTATCATGTAGCCCAGACTGGCCTTGTTGCTGAAGCTGGACTTAAATTCCTGATTTTCTTACTTTTTCCTCTTGAGTGCTAAGAGGACAGAAATGTGCTATTAGCCAGGTATGGTGGCTGCCTGAATGTATGTGCACCAAGTACTTGCTTGTGCCCATGGAGGTCAAAAGAGGGCATTTGTCTCCTGGAACTGTAGTTACAGATGGTTAGGAGAGGCCATGTAGGAACCCAACCTTCATCCTCTGCAAGAGCAGCAAGCGGCCTTGATGGCTGGACCTTCCCTCCAGACTCCTCTCACCTATTTCTGAGACTGGGTCTCACTCCTTAGCTCTAGTGGCCTGGAACATGTCATGTAGACCAGTCTGGCCCTCCTCTGCCTCCTGAGTGTTGAGATTAAAGGCTGTGCCATCACAGTTGTCTTAAATGGTTTTTAGAATAGCATATATCAATTGTCCATGACACTGAATTTCGCTATGATATTTTCACTTATGCATATAATGAATTTTGATCATATCTTCTCTCCACTCCTCTCTCTTGTCCCACTTCTAGTCCCAATAATCCCCTTCCTCTCCCAAATTAACCCTTTACAACTTGATTTGTTGTTTTATTTTATTCGAGACAGGGTTTCTCTGTAACAGCCCTGGCTGTCCTAAAACTCACTAGTCTGTAGACCAGACTGGCCTTGAACTCACAGAGATCTCCCTGCTCTGCCTCACACCCAGCTAACAAGTTCTTTATGAGTTCTGAAGCATGGTACATGCGCTGTATGAGACCCCTCACTGTCACAGAGGGGTGGACGTGAAACTACAATGCCCAGGCAGACTCTCACGAGTCATGGAGTATTTGTTTACTTCCCACGGTCGGTCTAATCATCTGCAGTAGGGTGCCAGAGTATTCACTGATGATACTTAACCAGTGTTTGGCTCTTGGAAGGCTTATTGGCTAATGCCCCACGGCAACATTTTCCATGTATCTTTTTTTTTTTTTTTTTTTTTTTTTTTTGGAGCTGGGGACCAACCTGGGCCTTGCGCCACTAGGCAAGCGCTCTACCACTGAGCTAAATCCCCAACCCTAACATTTTCCATGTATTATGGACGTCATGAAGGATGCCTGCCTTCTCTTGTGCTACCAAAAATTTTAGTACTTTTCCCTCATTCATTCTTCTTGTCTCTCTCTCTCTCTTTTTTTAAAACATGGACACTGTTTGCCCAACACATAATTTTCTTTAAAAGATTTATTTTATTTATTATACATAAGTACATTGTAGCTGTCTTCCGACACACCAGAAGAGGGCATTGGATCCCATTATGGTTGTGAGTCACCACATGGTTGCTGGGAATTGAACTCAGTAACTCTGGAAGAGCAGTCAGTTCTCTTAACTGCTGAGCCGTCTCTCCAGACCACCCAACACACATTTTTAAATTATATTCTTATTTATGTATGCACGTGCATGTGTGTACACATGCTTGACACTTGAGCGTTGTGATGGTTTTTGTATGGAAACAACCTGAAGGGGCAGGTTCTCTCCTGCCACATGAGTCTTCAGGATCAACCCTTCAGGTCATCAAGTTTGGTGGCAGATGCCTTTACCCACTGAGCAATCCTACCTATTTCATAGGATTCTAGAACTTGGATGGCCTCACCAATATCCCATGTATATTAGGAACAGTTTTTTTCCCTCATTAAAGGTAGCTCTGGCTGGACTGGAACTCAATATGTGGACAGGCTGGTCTCCAACTCATAGAGATTTGCCTTCCTCTGCCTCTGGTTGCTGGGAATAAGTGTGTTTATTACCACATTAGGCAGAAGAATCTTAATTTTTATTGAGATTTTAATTTTGATGTGTATGAGTGTTTGCTTGAATGTCTGTGCACCGCCATCATGCAGTGCCTGTGGAAACCAAAAGTCAAGGGCTGGACATGGTGCCATACACCTGTAATCTTAGTTGGGAAGGTAGAATTAGGAAGATCAGGAGTTCGAAACCACTGTTGGCTCCTTAGTGAGTTCAGGCCAGCCTGGCTCTATGAGACACTATCTCAAACAAACAAACAAACAAACAAACAAACAAACAAAACAAAAACAGAAATAGAAAAAACCATTTCCGGACTATTGTCTCACTTCCATTGGGCATGTAATGGGCAATACAATTATTCAGAGAACTCTGGGGGCTGGAGAAATGGCTTGTCAGTTAAGAGAAGGCTGCTAAGACCGAGGTTTAATTCCCTGCACTCACATGGGAGCTCACGGCTGTCTATAACTATAGTTTCTGGAGATCCGACACAGACGTGGATGCAAGCAAATGTCAGTGCACATAAAATAAAGATAAATAATTAAAAATTAAAAATGGAGGGGACACTTTGTAGGAAATGCCACATCTACATTTAGTCCGTTCTCTTTTACTGGCTTGTGTGAACACCCTTTCAGCTGTATTGAGACTTTGCCATTGCCATTTTAGGCTTAAAATCAACTCAACGACCTCATTGGCTTGATCTACTGCTTTCCTGCCTTCACTTGTTTTTGAAACAGCTGTTCACTTACCTTGTACAGGCTGGAATTCCATATCACTACAGAGGAGGATCTGTCAGAAACGTTAGATTCTTTTCTTTTCCTCCCACTCCCTGACCCCTTGTCTCCCCAACCCTACCCCTGCAACTTTTGTTTTTATTTTTTTGGTTTGGATTTTTCCAGACAATGTTTCTCTGTGTAACAGTCCTAGCTGTCCTAGAACTCAATTTGTAGACCAGAGTAGCCTCGGACTCATAGATATCCTCCTGCTTCTGCTGGGATCAAAGGCTTGCACCACCATGCACAGCTTTTTGGTTTGTTTGTTGTTACTGTTGTTTGAGACAGCATTTCACTGTGAGTCTCTGGCTAGCCTGGAATTCACCGTGTAGGTTAGACTGGCCTCCAACTCACAGAGTTCGGGAATAAAAGCAGGAGTCACAACACCTGGTCTCCTTTTTCTGTTTGGAGAAAGGGTCTCTTGTATTCTCTACTGACTGTCAACTCATTTTGTAGACCATGGCCTTGAACTCCTGATCTCCCTTCTTTCCCATACAGTGCTGGTATTCCAGGAATTTTCCACCATGTCTCATCTCCTCTCCTTTTCTTGCCCCTTTCTCCCTTCCCTTCCTTCCCTTCCTTCCCTTCCTTTCCTTCCTTCCCTTCCTTTCCTTCCTTCCCTTCATTTCTGTTCCCTTCCCTTCCTTTCTCTTCCCTTCCCTTCATTTCCCTTTCCTTCTATTACCCCCTCCTTTTTTTTATTTTTTTATTTTTTTGAGACAATCTCATTATGTAGCCTTTTCTGGCTTGGAACTCAAGCTGCCCTTAAACTCATAAAGCTCTATCCTGCCCACCTCCACCTCTCAAGTGTTGGTATTCTTTTTATCTTACATTTTTTTTGAGATCTATTTATTTATTTGTATTATTTACTTATTTACTTTTTATTTATTTTTGCCCGCAGATATATTTGTGCCCCACAGCACCACATGCATTCCTGGTGCTTACAGAAGCCAGAACAGGGTGCTGGATTCTGGGAAGGGGAGAGTTGTTAGCCATCATGTGAGCTCTGGGAACCTAGGCCTTCTGGAAGGATGATCGGTGCTCAGGGACGTCGCTCTAGTCCCTTAGAGAAAAATATATTCTCTCTGTTTGTGCATGTGTGTGCACTTCAGGGCAAGAATGCGTGCATGCTATGCATGATATGTGCATACAGGAGTATGCACCATGGAACATGGAGGTCAGAGGACAACTCTGGAATTAGTTCCCTTTCTACTTCACATGTGTGAATTCTGGGGAATAGAACTCAGGACACAAAGATTGTATAGCAAATTCCTTTACCCTCTGAGCCATCTCGCCAGCTCTTTTTTTCTTTTTTGAAAACTTAATTTAAAAAAAGTCATTGTGTGAGGCCTATCTGTGAATGGGAGACATTTTTCGGAAGTTGGTTCTCTTCTGCCACCTTGTGGGAATCGGTGGACTGAACTAAGTCATCAGTTCTGTACACAGGCTCTCCAGCCAGTGAGCAATCTTACCTGCCCACTTTCGGTTTGTTTGCTTTTGTTTTTATTTTGGTATTTACTTATTTAATATGAATACACTGTAGCTGTCTTCAGACACACCAGAAGAGGGCATTGGATTCCATAACAGATGGTTGCGAGCCACCGTGTGGTTGCTGGGAATTGAACTCAGGACCTCTGGAAGAGCAGTCAGTGCTCCTAACTGCTGAGCCATCTCTCCAGCCCTATTTGTGAGTTTTTAAGACAGGCTGTTTTACATGCCTGGAGTTGTAGCCCAGGCCTTTAATCCTTGTGTTTGGGAGGAAGAGGAAGGCAAATCTCACTGAGTTTGAGGCCAGCCTGTTCTACAGAGTGACAGCCAGAGCTGCATAACAGAGAAACCTCATCCCAAAATACAAAACTATTACTATGTAACCCAGGCTTGCCTCAAACCCACAGCAGTCCTCTCTTGAGTGCTGGGGTTGTAGAGAGGCGTGACAGAGCCTCATTGAATCACTATACTCTGGGTTCCAAAGCCTTTTGCTCCTTTCCTGGGCTGTCTAGCAACTGGCTCGATTCAGACATCTCACATGCTAAGAGAATTTGAACTGTAGACTTTAGAATTTAGCATGAAGGAATGTTAGCATCCTAAATCCCGGCATTTAGAAAGCAGAGCCTTCATATGCTACCAGATCCAACTGATTTCACCTGATCTTAGGTAAACTGCCCTACCTTGAACTAACTTTCTTTATTTCTGTTGGTCTGTCAATCAGTCTGTCTGTCTGTCCACATGTGGGCCACAGAGTGCTTGTGGAGGTCACAGGGCAGTTTTGAGAGTTGGTGCTCTCCTCTCTGGCAGGTCACTAGGCTTGGACATGGGCCTTTGCTCCTGAGTAGTTTTATCAGATCCCTGTCTCCTCCCCCACTCCATAGAGTTTCATGGGGTCTAAGCTGCTTTCCAACTCCCGATCCTTCTGCCTCTATCTCTTGAGTGCCACCTAAACCAACCAAACCCCTCTGCAGTGCCTGGGACAGCTGTGTCTCTCGCCTCTGATCGTCGGTCTCAGCAACAAGAGACAACACATTCCAGTTAATAGCCATCTCCACCACCCATGCCCACAAAGAGGGGCCCAGGCCCACCACTTTGCTGTTTTCCTTTGAGACACTTGGAACTTTCACCTCAGCCTCCTGAGTGCTGACCATAGAGAGCACTTACTGGGGTGATGCACCCAGTCACGGTGGGTGGTTCTCATCCTGACTGCTGGGAGCACAGGAGCCCCTGCTCCCTGGCCTGGAGCCTGTGCAGAGGAAACTCACCGTCTGATTGGGATTTCATAGTTGCTCTCATAGCGTGAGCCAGCATGGCTTCAGTGGCTGGCAATTGTCTTGTGTTTTTTCTTTTCCCAGCTCCTCCTCCTATCTCTTTGGAGTGAACCAGTTTTGTCTGGGAGCTTTGCCC
The DNA here is from genome assembly GCF_011064425.1 of Rattus rattus. Lineage (NCBI taxonomy): Eukaryota > Metazoa > Chordata > Mammalia > Rodentia > Muridae > Rattus > Rattus rattus. The sequence goes on along the minus strand of NC_046158.1, from coordinate 133,772,777 downwards.
AGGGGTTTGGTAGGTAGCCAGGCGTGTGTGTGTGTGTGTGTGTGTGTGTGTGTGTGTGTGTGTGTGTGTGCCTGTGTATGGTCAGTTTCTGGCTACAGCTGACTAAGTGGGGGAGTAGAGCATTCCTCTGGCTACACGTTGGTAGCCAGCAGGGCAGGGAAGCAGATGATTGGCATCACATGCTGCGATTGTGGCCACACCCGACACACACTTTCTGGTTCTATACTTTCTCCTTCTCTGCTAGCTGCTTGGCATACAGATGCTTACTTGCCCACTTCCCCTTTCCTCAGCTCTGTCCACAGAGAACATTCCCCAGGGGAGGAGTTCTCTATTAAGGTTCCTTCCCAGGAAGTCTGTCTGGGCTTCATTAAGCAGGGCAATACGTGGGGGGACTTTTAAGGATCTAATTCTAGACTTGGTCTTGGGAAAGGACCTCAGTTCCTGGTGATGTGTGCCCCCTTCTCATTTCCTTCCCTTCTTTTTATTTTAATGAATAATTTTATTCATTTACATTTTAATGTATTTTTATTTATTTTTATTTTTAATTTTATTTTTTTCTTTTTTCTTTCTCTCTTTCAGAGTGGGTTTCTCTGTGTGGTCCCAGTGGACCTAGAACTCACTCTGTAGACCATGTTGGCCTCAATCTCAGAGATTCACCTGCCTCTGCCTTGCTGGGATCAAAGGTGTATACCACCACTACCACCTGTTGCTGTATTTTAAAAATTATAAACAGGGTCTCACTCAGTTGCCCAGGCTGGCCTTGAACTTGTGATTCTCCTGTTTCAGGCTGAGTATCTGAGATTACAGATCTTTCTCAGTAGGTCTAGCTTGTCCTTCAATATTTAACTTAAAGTCTAGAGTTCAATTCTAAGCATATATATGACAGCTCAAAACCATCTTTTTTTTTTTTTTTTTTGGTTCTTTTTTTCGGAGCTGGGGACCGAACCCAGGGCCTTGCGCTTCCTAGGCAAGCGCTGATCAAAACCATCTTTAACTCTAGTTTCTGGGATCTGATGCCCCTCTTCTGGCCCTCGAGGACTGACTTTATGTGGAGCACAGACATCCGTCAAGGCAAAACACCAATCCACATAAACATTAGAATAATTTAAAAAAAGTATAACCTGGAACTTGCTATGAACTCTAGCTAGCCTAGAATTACTTCATGATCCCCCTGCTTCAGTCTCCGAGTGCTGTGATTACATATGGCATCTTGCTTGGTCCAGTAAGTACTCAAGAGCGAACAGTGACATTATCTCCTGCTGTTATGCACGTAGCACACTGGAGTAGGAGGGAAATGAGCTTGGAAGCCAGAAAGACCCAGGTTAGAAGAGAGGTCTGCTTTTAGTGCTTGTGTGTCTCAGTTTCCTCATCAATAAAATCGCAACAATGTGGGCTGGAGAGATGGCTCAGCGTTTAAGAGCACTGACTGCTCTTTCAGATGTCCTGAGTTCAATTCCCAGCACTCACGTGGTGGCTCACAAGCATCTGTAATGAGATCTGCTGCCCTAAAGAGTAAAAAAGATAGTAACAATGTATCGGTTATGCAGGATTTATACAAGGCACAAATGATAGCATAGATCAGCCAGTCCATGTGCCATGCAAACATGGAATAAGTGCCATACATGTATGTATGTATGCATGTATGCATGTAACACATGTCTTTATTTATTTTCATTATTTTTGTGTGCACGGGTGTAGGTGTTTGCAATGTGAATAGAGGTTCCCAAGCTAGTGGTCTCAGATCTCCACGGAGCTAGAGTTACAAGTGACTGCGAGCTGTGAATTTTACTCTGGTCCTCTATAAGAGCAGTACATGCTCTTAACCTTTGAGCCTTCTATCTCTATCTCTTTATGTCTTTTTATTTTGTATCTTTTAAAGGCAGGGTCTCATGTAGCCTAGACTGGCCTCAAACTTGCAGATCCTCCAGCCTCTACTTCCAAGTGGTGGGACCAAGTCCTCAAAGGAGTGGCGTTTCTCCTCCCGGTGGGTAGGGTAGACCTACATCTTTAGAGGCCGCACCCTCAAGCTGAGTCACGCCCACAGACCTCCGCTGGTACCCTCTCCCTATGGCACACATCTTCCCTATGGGAAACCATCTTCTTCCTTAGCTCATTTAACTCTGTCTGCAGAGTCCCTGGAGCCTACCGTCCCGCCACAGGCAGCTCTGCCCCAGGACCCTTGATTCTTTTTTTTTTTTTGTCCTTCTGCTTCCACGAGCTACACACAGTCCAATCCTCGACGGCACACAGAACCGGATTCTTGTGTTGCCCCATTCACAGAACCCGGCCCCCTTTATGTTCCCGAACAGCACCCCACCCTCATCCTCCTCTAACTGTGGCCTTGCGGGAACGCGGTTCTGACCCACTCCTAAGCGATCCCCGCAGCACATCCTTAGATTACCGGGGAGCGTCTCTTCAGTTTCTCCCAGGGCCCCGCCCCCGTTAGCACCGCCCCCGACAGCCTGTCCTGCGAAGCTCCGCCCCCGAGGCCCGGGGTAGGGTGGCGGCTGGCTCTGCTGCCCCGCCGCCCTCTGCCCTGGGCGCTGGGTCGGAGCGGGCCGGGTACGGCGGGACCGGGCGAGCGCAGCGTACTGGGACTTCGAGGCGAAGATGGCGTCAGGCAGGCGCGCTCCGCGCACCGGGTTGCTAGAACTGCGCTCCGGGGCGGGCTCCGGGGCGGGTGGTGAGCGGTGGCAGCGGGTGTTGCTCACTCTGGCGGAGGACGCGCTGACCGTGAGCCCCGCCGACGGCGAGCCCGGCCCGGAGCCCGAGCCCGCGCAGCTCAACGGCGCCGCTGAACCCGGCGCGGCGCCCCCACAGCTGCCAGAGGCGCTGCTGCTCCAGCGGCGCCGCGTGACGGTGCGCAAGGCCGACGCCGGCGGGCTCGGCATCAGCATCAAGGGTAGGTGCGGGGCACCGAGGGCACGGGGTCGTGTTGTCTGTGTCGCTGCGGAGCTCTCAGGGGTCACGGGGGCTGGCAGGGCACTGAGACTAGGTAACCGAAAACCTGTCTAGGGTGGAGCAGAGTCTCCGGGGGAGGAAGGAACAGAGTGAGGGAAGAGCACCAAGGTCGGAAGGGGCTTGGGGAGTTCGGGTGTCTTACAGGAGACTCAGAAGTGTGGAAGGATGGGGCCTCACCAAGGACATAGGTGCTTAGTTCGGTTTTGAAGCAAAACCGTAGCTATGGGTACCAAGGGCAGGAGGGTCCTCGGGAAGACAGATGGGGAGCGGGGGCGGCGGCGAAAGGAAAGGGAATTGAGACCTGGGACACTGCTAGGACAAGGGGGAAGTCATGAGACACAACCTAGGTGAATAGGTAAAGGCCTGGAGTCTGGGAGCTCAATGTGGGTGCCAGGGATGGATAGGAGGCACAGGCATGGTAACAGAGAAGGGGCCAGTAAGGACCTAGACATCTTGGGCTCCCGAGGCTGTATGCCCAGGCTGGGAGTCCTAATGGAGAGAATGAACCCAGAGTTGCCATTCCTTCCTGAGAATTCTTAGTTTTCAAGACTGACAATTGTTTGACATGGTCTTGTGTATCCCAGGCTGGCCTCATAGACACTACGTAGCAAAGGAGACCACCGAATATCTAATCTTCCTATCTCCACCTCCAGAGGGTTTGGGATTACTGGGATGGGCCACTAAATAGGTTTATGTTGTGCTGGGGATCAAGCCTAGAGCTTTCTATACGCTAGGCAAGCACTTTACCAAGTGACGACTTCTCCAGCTCATTCAGGCAGCCATCGGAGTTCTAGAACTCTGTGAACATCCACAAGTCACTTCCCATTTGAGTCTGGTTTGGTAACTATAGGATGAGGAAGGGCTTGCCAGCATGTGTGGGAAAAAGAGGCCAGGAGGGACTCCCAAAGCAACTAAATGTGGCGCTTAAAATCTATGTCGTACCTAGCTGCTGGGCTTACCATTCCTGACCCTCTGTCTATCAGATTGAAAGTGTCGATGCATTCTCAGGCCTCCTGGAGGGAGCTGTGTTTATTGGTACCTCGCTTAGATCCTTTGGCCCAGGTTAGGGAATGAGCATGGTGGTGAATGCCACTGTGCGTTAGGTGCGTTGAGGTGAAATACACTCAAGGTCTATTTCATCTTGACCATCAATGGTGAAAGGTGAGTTTAGTCATCAGTGGCGAGTTTAATCTCCAGTTTTGCAGGTGAAGAAACTGAGACTCTGAAGGGAAAATAATTTCCCCAGGATCAGTTAGCGAATGGCAGAACCAGGATTTAAATCTTAATTATAGAGCATTATTGCCCTAAAGACCGTCTGGGGAATCCGTCCATGGAGTACCCTTCCCAGGCAGCCAATCCCAAGAGTCAAAACAGGGAGCAGGCACCAGCTTTCATTCCAAACTCTATGATAGGCCCAGGAAACAGACCAATTAAAAAAAATACACTCAAGTGTGTCAGAGCAGGAAGGAACTAAAGTTCTATAAAGTTCCACTTTGTGGACAGACAAACCAACCCTCAGAGGAGCAGGGTCTTGCCAAGGTACAGGGACACAACTCAAATCTGTACTTCCAGGTGTTGGAAGGACATGTTTATGGGACTTCGGGGAAAGTAACAGTTTCATCCAATTCTTCCTGGATTGAAGACTGTGCTCCTGTTGCTATGGTAACTTCCCTTCTGGGGTCCAGCTGAGTCCGTAAGGCAGCTGGGAATGGTCAGAGCTTCAAATGCAACTGAAGTCCCCACTTTTAGGTGGGGGAGGCTAGATATAAATAGAAACACCTTCCTCTCCTAGGCCTCAAGCCTTGTGCAGTGCCACGAGCAACTGTCGGGCCTGGGTGGGGGTTGGGAGAGGTGTTCCAGGCTCAAATGTCACCGACTTATATAACCTTGAGACAGTGACCTCTTGCTCTGTGCCAGTAATCTCTCATCACTGTACTTTGAGGATGGGCCAGGAATATGACAGTCAAGGGTCTGACTTGAGTCTTTTGGAGACTGTGTCTGGCTGTGTAGTTGGTACTGTCCTGAAACGTCGTATGTGTAAAGGGGTGGTCTTGAATGTGCCAACCCACACATAATCATTTATTTTTTTGCCACCCCAGTACTGGGATTAAAAGCAAGTATGACTATGCCCAGCCCAGCTGACTATTTTAAGACATTTGGTCTGGGTGTGGTGGCAAATGTCTTTAGTCTTAGCACCCCAGAGGCAGAGGCAGGTGGATCTCTCTGAGTTTATAGCCTGTTGAACATAGTAAGTCCCGGGCCCCTCAGGGCTGCATAGTGAGATCCTGTCTCAAACAAACAAACAAGCAAAAGGCATCTGAGGGTGGGTGAAATGGCTCAGAAGCAGTGCTTCTCAACCTTCCTAACACAGCAACTGTTTTATACAGTTCCTCATGCTGTGGTGGTCCCCAACTATAAAACTGTTTTCATTGTGACTTCATAACTCCACTTTTGCTACTGCTATGAATAATAATGTAAATGTCCAATATAAGGGATATCTGATATTCAGTCCCCGTGAAATGGTACTGGCCTGACCCCCTCAAAGGGGAGGAGGCCAGGGTGAGACCCGCTGGCTCAGGAGTAAAGGTGCCCTGCTGCCAAGACTGATGAGCAGTTTGACCCCAGGACCCAGATGGTGGAAGGAGAGAACCAATGTCTCCAAGTTGTCCTCTGATCTCCACATATGTGCTAAATATAGCGCATGTGTGCTTGAATGCATGCCTACAGACACAAAGTAAATAAATACGTTACATTTTTAAAATGATGGCATTTAGGATTTTAATAGTAAAGTAATCCAGTAAAACGTATTCCTTTCTTATATCAGCGATGAAGTTAAGATATGCTTTTCAAATCTCTAGAATTTAAAGCCTCCCCTTCTAGAGTGACTCCTGGTTAACAAAGCCCATTTAATTGATTAATTCAGTTTTGAGATGACCTTATATATCCCCGGCTGTCCTTAACCCCCTTCCTCTGTCTCCGTTTCCTAGGGCTGGGCTAGCAGGCATTCTATACCACACCCAGCTCTGGATTAAAACTCGGTGGTTATAGAAGAGGGCCTTTCAGCCATAACAGTCACTGCTACTCTTAAATCCAGATTGAGGGTTATCAATAAATTCTCATCCTGTGAGAACTTGCTTAAAATATAAGACATTAAAAAAATCAATAGCGCAGTGAACACACGAAACATTTAAACAAAAGATCCAGAGCCAAACTACAGTGTTACAGATTCAGAAAATATATTATTAGCCTGTCCGGCTATATCTCTAGGTGGCTCTGCACCCAAGGGAATCCATTCCTCCCCAAGCCCCCTGAACGCTGGGATTATGGTCACGATTCTCCTTGCCTTTACTTCTCATTTTCACGCCTCTCTTCCCAGCATGGAGTCAGTTTCGCCTTGACAAGTTTCCCAAGGCTTGAAGCACCTGCCTCAGTTTGCTCTTCCTTTTGTGCCTGTGTGCAGGGGGCCGGGAAAACAAGATGCCTATTCTCATTTCCAAGATCTTCAAGGGGCTGGCAGCAGACCAGACGGAGGCCCTCTTTGTCGGCGATGCCATCCTCTCTGTGAATGGTGAAGATTTGTCCTCTGCCACCCATGATGAAGCAGTACAGGCCCTCAAGAAGACAGGCAAGGAAGTTGTGTTGGAGGGTAAGTACTGGAGTACAGGACCCAGAGGGCTGCGAAGGGTTATTTTCATTTCTTTTCTCCTTCTCCAAGGCCCCAAGTGGCTCTAGTTTGGCCTTAAGGGGATGTGGGCATGAAAATAGAATCAGGACCTACCTGGGGTCGGTGTGGGCTGCTGGGAGGAGAGTAGGCATGGAACTAAGTAGTATTTCCTCTTTCTCACCCATTAGTAGTGTGGTCTTGGATAAATCACTTCATTTCTATGAACCTTAATCTCCTCTTTTAGTGGGGACATAGCTCCCGGCTCTCTGGGATGTGCTGCCTGTTGAGTGCTAAGTCAAAGATGAGAGTGAGGACCCAGGAAGAAAAACTAAGATTCTTTGCTGAAGGGCCACCGTAGCTTTTAATCTCAGGCTCTTTTAGCATCCAGGGATCCTGAAATCCTGAGATCCGGCCAGTATGTAGTGTCCTATCACATCCAGTGAAGATCAGCGTTTTGAGGAGAGCCTTATTTGGCTGGTTCTCTGCAAAGCTGTTCATGAGTGGTCTTGAAGAGTCTCACTCGGGGTTGGGGATTTAGCTCTCAGTGGTAGAGCTTGCCTAGGCAAAGGCCCTAAGTTTCAGTCCCCAGCTCCGGAAAAAAAAAAAAAAAAAAGAGTCTCACTTTCCTCAGTTCTCAGTTTCTCCATTGTCCCCCCCCACCCCCGAAAGCCTCCTGATGTGGTTATCTGCCTTTTGACACTCTCAGGAGATTTCTGCTTTGCTCAGCCTTTTCCTCGAACTCCACTGTGTCAGCTCCAGTCTGTAGGGGCCCGAGGAATGCAGCTTTGGCCTCTTGCCCAGAATAGGAATGGAGAGATGGCGGAGGCCGACGGACAATACCATGGCTAGTGAAGCTGCTGAAGTCAGTCCTGGACCCCAAGCCTGACCTTTCTCCAAAGGGTCTTCAAGATGACACATACATAAAGAGGCTTTGGGACCCTGGGTGACCTTTGCCACTTTAAATTTTTTTTGATTTGTTTATTTTATATATGTGAGTACACTGTCAATGTCTTCAGACACACCAGAAGAGGGCGTTGAATCCTATTACAGATGGTTGTGAGCCACCATGTGGTTGCTGGGATTTGAACTCAGGACTGTTGGAAGAGCAGTCAGTGCTCTTAACCACTATCCCATCTCTCCAGCCCCCTGACCTTTGCTACTTTTAAAGATTAATTTTGATCTTATTTGAATGGGTGTTTTGCCTTCTTGTACATTTGTGCACTCTGCTGTGAATATTACCTGGGTCTTCTTTTGATCCACTCTTAGCTATTGTCCCAGACCCTCATTGGCTTGGTTTCGATAGTGTCTCATATAGCTCAAGTTGGCTTTGAACTCCCTATGTAACTGAGGATGACTTTGAGCTGCTCTTCTTCCTTCCACCTCCTGAGTGTTAGGATTACTAGTGTATGTAGTATTGATATCAATCAGTTCTATATGTAACCCCCCCCCCCCCCCCCCCCCCCCCCCCCCCCCCCCCACGAGGCAGTGAATACCAGCACTCACAAGCAGAAAGAAACAGGAAGATTTTTTGTGAGGGGTCAAGGGCAGCCCTGTTCTACCTAGGGAGTTCAGGTCAACTATACTGCATTTGTGAGACCCTTTCTCTAGGGAAAAACAAAAAGGGGTTAGTGGAAAAGATGGTTAACATTGTGCCTCTTCTAGAGGATTAGGTTTGATTCCCAGCACCCACATGGTGATTCACAATGATCTGAAACTCCAGTTCCAGGGATCCAACACCCTCTTTTGACCTCTGGGGGGGCACCAGGCATGCAAGTGGTGCACATGCATATGTTCAGCCAAAATACGCACATAAAAATAAGAAAATGCATAAATCTAATATAGAAGGCAGCATTCTACCATGAATTATATCCCCAGCCTCCATCAGTCATACTTTAACAGCAGAGTCAGCAAACAGGATCATACATGTTATGGATGTAAGAGACTTCTCCCTTCAGACATCTTACCGTTTTAATGTTTATAGTCAGTGATGCAATTTGAAACAATTGATATTCATCAAAATGTCACATTTTATTGTATTTTTAAGGGCGTAGGATTTATTTTAAGCTTATGGTTTGATGGGATAAAGTAAAAGAAATGACAGGAAGACATGGCTGAGTTTATGGCAGCAGGAGCGCGCACGGGACTGTTCACATCTAGATGGATTGCTGGATTGCCCTGCAATGGACGGTAAAGCTCCTTCAGCTTCCATTGCTTGAGATTCTTTGTTTGTTTGTTTTGAGAGAGGGTCTCTCTATTTAGTCCTGGCTGTCCCAGAAATCACTATGTAGACTAGGTTAGCTTTGAACTCACAGAGATCTGCCTGCCTCTTGCTCCCGGGTGCTGGGATGAAATCTTAGAGAGTAGATGGCAAAGTGTTACTGGAGCTATGTTTGGAATCCATACCCTCTCACCTTTAGGTTGAGAACAATTTGTTTGTAGCACATATGTCATTCTGAGAAGGCTGGGTGATTGGCATTTGGTGGGAGGAAGAAGCAGGAAGATCAAAACTTCAAGATCATCCTTGGCTAGGCCAGCCTGGGTCTGCTCGGGGAGGGGTGTGAGGGAGGGGATAGAGGGAGCAGAGAGACAGCTCAGTGACTGCTTGATGCTCTTTCAGAGGACCCAAGTTCAGTTCCCAGTACCAAGATTAATGGTTCACAACTGCCTCTAACTCCCCCTCTAGGGATTCAGTGCCCTCTTCTGGCCTCCATGAGCATGTGGCACATATAGACACAGACATACACAAAGACATACATACATACATACATATATACATACATACATACATACATACACACACACTTCTTTTTTGTGACCTCTTTTTTCTTCTTCTTCTTTTTCTTCTTTTTTTTTTTTTTAGAATTATTTATTTATTTCAAGTATAGGACACATTGTAGCTGTCTTCAGACACACCAGAAGAGGGGCATCGAATCCCATTACAGATGGTTGTGAGCCACCATGTGGTCACTGGGAATTGAGCTCAGGACCTCTGGAAAAGCAGCCAGTGCTCTTAACCGCTGAGCCATCTCTCCAGCCCCATACATACACTTCTTATTAGAAGAATAATAGCAGCTGGTTGTAGTGGTACACACTCTTTATTCTCAGCACTCAGAGATACAGACAGGTAGATTTCTATAAGTTTGCCAGGTATACATAGTGATAGATCAGCCAAGGCCTACACAGTGAAACTCTGCTTCAAAAAGCAAACAAAAGAATACTAACCCAAGAGATACTTGAAGCATCTCCCACTCCTTTGTTTTATGTTTTGATTATTCGATGTGGTTTCAAGTAGCCCAGGCTGACTTTGAACTCCTGCCTTCGTCTCTTGAATATGGAGGTTACAGGCTATACCATCATGCCTAGATTTTTGTTTTTGTTTTTTTAAAGATTTATTTATTATATGTAAGTACACTGGAGCTGTCTTCAGACACACCAGAAGAGGGCATCAAATCTTATTACAGATGGTTGTGAGCCACCATGTGGTTGCTGGGATTTGAACTCAGGACCTCTGGAAGAGCAGTCCGTGCTCTCAACCGCTGAGCCATCTCTCCAGCCCCATGCCTGGGTTTTTGTAAAAAAATTATATTTATTTTTAATGATGCATATAAGTCTCTCTACTGCCTGTGGAGGATTATATAAATTAATCACTGTGTTCTGCTCTCCAGTTTGTCTTACTTGAATTCTCATTCTCTCTCTCTCCCCCTTTCCAGCTCCCTTTAGTGTTGATGTAGTGGTGGTGGTGGGCGTCCTGGAGCTGAACTTAAAAGTTCACACATAATAGGTGCTTTCCCACCACTGAGCTCTGTTCCCAGCCATGAAGTCTTTTTGACCTGGTCTCTAGGCCAGCACCTCAAGGAGAGGGGGAGTTCTCTTCAAGGCAGACAACAGTCTGACATGGAGGGAGGGGTCTTGGGTGGGGAACTGGGCTTAAATGCATTGCAGGAGTGATTTGAACAGCTTGGAGGACAGGAGGATGCTGGGCTGTGCTTGTCCCTTGAGACTTTGGGAAGTTTGTTTGGGTTAGGCACTCAACTTTCCCAAGTAGTATCTAGGACTCTTAGGAGCTTGCTGGGGCCTAGGTTTCCCGAGAGCCAAATCATTGGTCGGTCACATTGTTCTGAGCTTCCCCAGCCTACTCCTAAGGCCACCTGGACGAGCCATGGAAGGCAGGTCTGCCATTTGGATGTGAACTTGGCAAGGCAGCTTGGTGGCTATAGAATTCCGAGAATGTCCTGGAAGAACAGGTGTCACCAGGGAACTCCAGGTGTTTCCCATAAGCCTCCTTCCCTGGCCCAAGCTTGGGGGTTCAGCTAGACCTCAGCCACCCCAGCCTGCCTCCTAGAACTTCTTTTTCCTGCTAAGTCAGGGATCTGCCCAAATCTCCTGAGCCTGTTTCTCAGCCACAGGGATATGTTTGTAACTAGAGCCTGGGTGCAAGCTGGGGCCAGCACGCCTCTGTCTGCTGCTTAGAGAGGCCCATTGTGCGCACAGAGCTCATGCCAGGACTAGCCTGGGCCCTTGGAGACCAGGCCAGGGAGGAGAGGGAGGGATGCCTGCAAGGAAAATGCCCTTCTTTCTTTCGTTCCTTTTCCAATTTGGCTGAGCATACTGACAGTGACAGTGAATCTGTCATTCATTGAAAAATAATACTAAGGCACAGTAAAAGCTAGTAGTCTAAGTGCTTTATTCAAAGTGGGAAAGTTACATGTCACACAGAGATCTCCCCCCTCCCTCCTCTTCCCTCCCCCAGCAGACAAAGTTTCTTTATGTAGCCCTGGCAGCCCTGGAACTCACAGAGATCCACCTGCCTCTGCCTCCCAAGTGCTGGGACTAAAGGTGTGTGCCACCATGCTCCACTGAGATTATGGTTTTTAAAGATACATATATATAAAAAAAAAGATGGCCAGGGTGGAACAAACCTGTAATCACAGGTACTCATGAGACTGAAGCAAGAGGATCTGTTAAGCTCAGACGTTCAGAGTCCTCCTGGGCAACACAGTGAGACTCCGTCTTAAGGGATAAAGAAGGGATGCTGACTTCATGTGCTTCCTAAGTGCAGCTCTTACTGCCCCTCAGAGAAACTTCCTTTTGCAATGATCAGGGGCTATTCAGAGAACCGCAGCTGGCCAAGGTGCAGAGAGTTAGTGACATTGGTGTGCACAGCCTCAGATGGGACACCTGTAAGATAACCCTATACCCAGGACCAAGGGACACGGAGGAAGGGGCGATGGGGCAGGAAAGATTATCGGAGCCAGAGGGCTGAGGGAATTGCTATGAGATAGTCTTCTGGATGTGATAGGGGCATTGTAACCGTGAACTCTCAACAATATGGTTCCCTCAAAAGAGCACACCAGGTCGGCATGCCAACATGGATGGGGGAAAGATTCCGAAGGCCTTGCCCCTATTGAAGAGCTGTAAGCAGTTATTGGCTACTAAAGGAGAGTCAGTTTTCCCTGATAGGTCACCCAAGCCAAGCCAAAGTGGTCAGTCCTATACCCGTGTACATATGGGTAACAATTATGGGATATATATATATATATATATATATATATATATATATAGTAATTATAGAGGAAGAGAACATGAATTTGTGAAGGGTATATAGAAGGAGACATGAGGAGAGTTGTCGGGGTAGGAATGATAGAAATACAGTGCACTCATGTAAAAAAAATATAGAGTTGCTATGCTCCTGAAAAAACATTTTTTTTTTTTTTTTTGGTTCTTTTTTTCCGGAGCTGGGGACCGAACCCAGGGCCTTGCGCTTCCTAGGCAAGCGCTCTACCATTGAGCTAAATCCCCAACCCCGAAAAACTTTTTTTTTAAAAAAAGATTTATTTATTTGTTTTATTTATTAAGTACACTGTAGCTGTCCTCAGACACAACAGAAGAGGGCATCAGATCTCATTACAGATGGTTGTGAGCCACCATGTGGTTGCTGGGAATTGAACTCAGGACCTCTGGAAGAGCAGTCAGTGGTCTTAACCACTGGGCCATCTTTCCAGCCCTGCTTCTGAAAAATGTAATGATAGGATTTTTCTTTTTCTTTTTCTTTTTTTCGGAGCTGGGGACCGAACCCAGGGCCTTGTGTTTGCTAGGCAAGCACTCTACCACTGAGCTAAATCCCCAACCCCGTAATGATAGGATTTAAAAAAAAAAAAAGATACATTGTACACTGGGGAAACCCACATGATGGAACAATCCCTTCTTATGTAAGAGAAGCCTTTGCTCTCCAGGAGGTCTCTTTTGAAACTTTGAATTCCATCCCCAGTACCCACATTGGGGTGGCTCACAACTGCCTGTGAACCCAGCTCCAGGGGAGCTGACACCTCTTCCTGCCTTTGTGAGCACCAACACACGGTGGCTTTCATCCACGCAGACAGACAGAAAAAAAAAATCAGTCTTTTTATTTTAAGTAAGAAAACAAAAAGAAGAAAAAAGTAGAAGGCTGGGCATGGTGACACATGCTACTAATCCTAAGCATCCAGGAGGCTGAGGCAAGAGGATTCCTGTGAGTTTCAGGCCAGCCTGAACTGTAAGTAAGACCCTGAATCAAAAAACAAACAAACAAACAAACAAACAAACAAACCAGCAAACCAAAGGGAACAAAAGAGAGGAAAAAGATGTAAGCGTACATTAGCACATAATAAATGTTCATGAAGGGTTGGGGATTTAGCTCAGTGGTAGAGCGCTTGCCTAGGAAGCGCAAGGCCCTGGGTTCGGTCCCCAACTCCGAAAAAAAGAACCAAAAAAAAAAAAAAAATGTTCATGAAAAAGACAGCCTAGAAAAATAAGAATTACTATCATCATCATCACCACCACCACCACCACCACCACTACCACCACCACCACCACCACCACCATCATCACCATTGGTTTTTATACTAGCAAGTCACTTTTCTTAAGTTATGCAGCTAAGAAGATTCTGACTACAACTGAACTGATTTCTATCTGATATAGAGGCCATGATTGCCCCGGTCTTGGATGATATTTCCTGCCAGGTTTTGTTTTTCGCAGGAGTAAAGAATAATGCCTGTAAAGCCAAGGGCAGCCCATTCATTAGGATGAGGTAGTGCATTTCAAGTGTCTAGGATAGAAACTCTTCCTCCCCCATGGTGCCTGGACTCAAAACGAGAGCCTCGTGCATGACTGACAAGTACTGTACCACTGAGCTATTCCTCAAACCTGGAAGCTTTCTGGGATCAGACGCCATTGTATATTTCTGAGCCCTACTGCCCTCCTCTAGGGCTGAATGAGCTCTGTACTTCTTGAATCTTGAGTGTTTGAGGATCTATCAATAGGGTGTGTCTCTGGCCCTTTTTACTTTCCTGCTAACGCTCATGACTGTGGTTACTGTTCCTAAATCTTTAAGAAGGTATCCAGGTTCGTTCTGGCTTGTGAACTTTGAGCTTTTCTGCTATGGGTCCTTGGAATGCTGAGGCCAGCAACCTCTGGCTCCTCCTCTGGGAGAATAGACACTGCTGGGCCCCATGTGACTTGGCTGCGTATGTTAACAGCTTTAAAGTGGATGTAGCTAATTTGGGGTAACCTATTCCAGCTGAGCTGAGTGTTCTGTGCCCCTTAGGTGCCAGAGCGACTTCTGTGCATAGATCAGACATAAATGGAACCCTGTCTGGGTCTCCCATGAATGCAAAGACCTTTTATTTTGACCATTGTTCTTAAGGAGACTTTTTTTTTTTTTTTTTGGCTGCACACACATAAGTTTGGATCATGTGACTCCTCACAGACAAAACTTGGTGTGACCTAGCGCTGGCAGAGCTCCACTGAAATGCTTGTGGATGTTGCCAGTGACAAGGTTCAGCAGGTAAAAGCGCTCGCTGCCAAACCTAATGACTTGAGTTCAGTCTCCAGAAGCCGCACGCTGGAGGAAGAGAGCCGATTCCCCAAGCTGTTCTCTGACCTCTGCACACGTGTGCTGTCCATGTACGTAGACACGTACAATAAATAGAATTTACTAAGAAGAATTAGGGCTAGGAAGCAGTACCGTGGCAGGGTGCTTACTCCCCAACACCACTGTCTCCCCTAAACACAACAACACATAGGAGAACTGCCTGTTGGTCTTTAGACACAGGTTGATGCCCCATTCTTGTGAGTGTCTTCTGCTGGTGATGAGAGAAGAAGTAACCATGGAAATAAGACTGACAAGCAGTGTCCGCTGCTTATTGAGTTCCCACAGTGTGCTGGGCACGTCTTCCCTGTGTCATTGCGTTGCATTCCCAACGCCACCCCCTTGAATGAGACACACCGTTAATCTCATCGTCCAAATGAGAACCCGGAAACCCAGGCCAGCTTACTTGCCTAAGTCACGCTTGCCTGGTCTACCTAGTGAGTTCCAGGCAAGCCAGGGCTACAAAGTGAGACTCTTTCTCACAACAAACATAAAAATTGAACCCGCATTTCTCAGAAGCAATCTTCTTTTGGAACTCAATCTGTAGACCAGGCTGGCCTCCAACTCAGAGATCTGCCTACCTCTGCCTCCTGAGTGCTGATATTAAAGGTGTGTGCCCTTCCCCACTCCTCCCATATTCCCCTCATCCCCAGTGATGTTTTTAAACATTTCAACTACAAGGCATGTGGCTCTCAGAGGTCTAGTTTATCCATTACAAAGGGATTTTAATCCCTTTCATTGAATAGGTGAAGTTAGTTTATCTTAATTACTTCTCTCCTTGTTGTGATCAAATAACTAACAAAGACCAACCAACCAACTAACCAACCAACCAACCAACCAACCCCCCACCCCAAACCAACCAACCAACCAACCAACACCCTCCCAAACCAACCAATCAATGCTCCCCCAACCAACCAACCAACCAACCCCCCACCCCAAACCAACCAACCAACCAACCAACGCCTCCCCAAACCAACCAATCAATGCTCCCCAACCAACCAACCAACCAACCAACCAACCAACCAACCAACCAACCACCCAAAACCAACCAAAACCAACCAAAACCAACCAACCAACCAACCAACCAATCCCCACCCCCAAACCAACTAACCAACCCCCACCCCCAAACCAACCAACCAACCCCCCACCCCCAAATCAACCAACAACTAAACAAACAAGCAAACACACACAAAAACAATTTGAGGAAGGATATGTGCAGTCCATCTTGGCACAGAAGTCCTGAAGTCCTGGCAGCAAGGGTTTAAGGTCACAGGTCACAGGTCACAGGCCACAGGTCACAGTGCATCTGCAGTCCATAAGCAGATAGAGAGAATGCTGCTGTTCAGCTTTCTTTCTCTTTATTCGTGCTCGACCCTAGCCTTTGGAATGGCACTAGCCACATCAAGGGTGGGTCTTCCCACCTCATTAACCTAATCCAGAAAGTCCCTCACAGATGCGCCCAGAGGCTTGTCAGTTTCGACAGTCAACGCTCACTATCACATTAGGTTGACGTGTGTGAGAGAGTAGGGCTTGGTGCTTGCTGCGCGATCAATATCAATAAATGCTCTTTCTGTGGGGAGTGGTGGCTCACACCTTTATTCCCGGCACCAGGAGGGCAGGTCGCTGTGTGTTTGAGGCCAGCCTGGTCTACAGAGTGAGTTTTAGGCCAGAGTGAGACTCTTTCACAAACATCTCTCTCTCTATCTCTGTTACACAAAGTTAAATTAAAAGTCTAGAACTCTGAATCTAGGATTTCTGAGTTGAAGGAAGCCTTATTTCTGGATTTTTAAACCTTTATTTCTTTATATATTTTGTGTGTGTGTGCATGCATACATATGCCTTCGTGTCATGGTGCATATGTGGAGGTCAGAGGACAACTTGGAGATCAGATTATCAGTCTAGGCCATAAGCATCTTCACCCACTGAATCATCTCCTAGGCTCTGTGGCACATTTTGAAAAATAAAGTTGGTGCCTTAAAATTGAAAAAGCAACATATACTCACCAGAATGAAGCAACAGGGAGTTAAGGTGGCCACCTCACAATCTGGGTGAGATATAGCCCAGTGGTGGAGCCCTTTCCAAGATACATAGGACCCTGGGTTCCATCACTAGAAAAGAACAAAACAGAAGTAATCCCAACACTTGAGAGATAGAGGCAGGAGAGGCCGTGAGTTCAAGGCCAGCCTGGGCTACAGGAGACCATGTTTTAACAATAAGAACAAAACAACCAATGACTCCATCCCCTTAACAGTGAAAACCACTGTTGATGTTTTTACATCACAGTACTCTTTTATTTTTAAAGATTTATTTATTTACTAAGTATACAATGTTCTGCCTGCATGTATGCCTGCAGGCCAGAAGAGTGCACCAGGTCCCATTATAGATAGTTGTGAGCCACCATGTGTTTGCTGGGAATTGAACTCAGGACCTTTGGAAGAGCAGTCAGTGCTTTTAACCTCTGAGCCATCTCTCCAGTTCCCAGGATACTTTTTATGCTTGTGCTTATTGATAAGTTAAGGACATATGTAACTCTTTTTGAGAAGGTGGGAGATCTTGCTATGCAGCCCTGGTTATCCCTGTGTAGACCATACATGGCTGGTCTTAGCAATCCTACTGTCTCAGTCTCCCAAGTGTGCTATCTTACCTGGCTTGTTTATTTTGTTTTTATACAGTGCTGGGTATAACTAGGTCATATGCCTTGTAGTAGGAATATTTAAGAATGCTGCTTCTAAGAGATCTGACTCAAAATTTATGTTCATTTTGTTTATCTATTTACTTTTGAGAAAGAGTCTCACTTTGTAGCCATGGCTTATCTGGAACTCACTATGTAGACCAGGCAAGTGTGACCTTAGGCCAGTAATCTCACCTGGGTTTCAGTGTCCCTGTTTGTATAATGAGATTAACAGTGTATCTCATTCAAGGGGATGACACTGGGAATCCAATGAAAGGACACGGGGAAGACACAGTGCCTTGTGTATTGTGGTTATCTTTGCTTGTTTGTTTGTTTGTTTTGAGACAGGATTTCTCTGTGTAGCCCTGACTGTCCTGGAACTTGCTCTGTAGACCAGGCTAGCCTTGAACTCACAGAGATCTGCTTGCCTTTGCCTCTGAGCACTGGGACTAAAGGTGTGCACTACCACTGTCTGGCTTCACTTTATTAATTTTTAAATTACATTTTTATTTATTTGGTGTGTTCGTGTGTGTGTGTGTGTGTGTGTGTGTGTGTGTGTGTGTGTGTGTGCATCTGTATGACGAGCATGAATGGAGGTCAGAGGGCAATTTGTGGGAGTAAGTTCCTCCTCCCACTGTGTGGGTCCAAGGGATTGTACTCAGATATTAGGCCTAACTGCAAGCACCTTTGTCTGCTGAACCATCTCATGGGCCCTCTGTCATCTTCTTTGGTTTGTAATTGCTTGGAACCTCCTGAGCATGATTTTTTTTCCCAAATCTACTTTTATTTATTTACTCTCCATTAGTTTAAATCTGGGATGGGTACAGCAGCACACGTATTCTGTGACCAGTGGCCTTGGCAGGAAGGTTGCTTTGGAATGTGGCACAAACCATGCCACTGTTTCCATGGGCCCGAGTTACTTTCCCCCAGATCACTCTGGTTTGGTTTGGTTTGCCTCCAGGAGTCACTGTATTGTGTTTTGCTTTGTACACATAAGCACATCTCTTGCCTAAGTAGAACTCAGTTTTATCTCGGGCATAAACACCTTCGATTTTTAAGAAGAACCGTGTGCTCTCTTTGGTTCTGGAGGCCTTGCTTATAGGTAGCAAAAATGGCCTTGCACCACAGCCTTCCAGATATACTTGCTTTTTTTTTTTTTTTTTTTTTTTTTTTTTAGAAGTGTGCCCAGCATGCCTCCAAAGGCACCAAAATGGCGGAAAGAGTCCTGAGCATGATTATAGGCAAGCTCTACCATGCTTAGCTCATTCATTCACCTAGCAAATATTGGCTGAGTTCTTTCTGGCCCAGGACTGGATGTAAGCACCAGGGTAGAATGGTGTCTGACAGTTAGGGAGCTCACATCTTGTTTTGTGCTGTTCACGGGATCTTGCAACCTACACAACCCTGGTATGCTTTTTTTTTTTTTTCTTTTTCTTTTTTCTGGAGCTGGGGACTGAACCCAGGGCCTTGTGCTTGCTAGGCAAGCGCTCTACCACTGAGCTAAATCCCCCCCCCCCCACCCCTGTATTTTTTTTTTTACGATCCCGTGAATATGTATTTGGGTATTTGGAGTGTGGTTCCAGGTAGGGCTACTGTTAGAAGAAAGCGTTCATATGCCTTTGGAATCTTACTAAACGCTGCTTCCCTTCCACATCTGTAGTACAGGTGAAGTAAAATAAGATTGTATTCTTCAAAATAATGTGGGCTATCTGCTGGCCAGTCAGCATGCAGGGGTCCAGAAGCTGCTTTTAGTTCAGCCTTGCTAAACTAGCAGGTTCTTTTTTTTTTTTTTTTTTTTTTTTTTTATCTTTATTAACTTGAGTATTTCTTATTTACATTTCAATTGTTATTCCCCTTCCCGGCTTCTGAGAAATTCTCAGTTCAGTGGTTTGCTGCTGGCATTCGCCTATGTGTTTGCTGTATTCTGGCTGTGTCTCTCAGGAGAGATCTTCATCTGGTTCCTGTCGGCCTGCACTTCTTAAGTAGCAGGTTCTTAAAGGTCACCCCTCACAGGCCTATTGGTATCTCAGGTCTTCTCTATTCCACTGGTGTAGGGTAGGGAATTGGAATCCTCAGAGGGCCTTGCTAAGAGACCCTTTCTTTTGACAAATGCCCCTCCTCCCGGACTTCTATACTCCTCCCACCTTCTTTCCTTTCTTCTTCCCCCAGGTGTGTTAGGCAAGCACTTTACCAATGAGCAATGTCATCAGCCACACCAGTCAACAAATTTCCTGTCATTGTTCAATACCAGGGATTCCCATGTAGCCTACATAGTTATATTTTAAATAATACATTTGTTTTTATTCTGTGTATCTGAATATTTTATCTGCAGTATGTATGTGTACTATGTGTGTGGGGGGCACCCTCTGAGGGTGGGGACAGCCCTAAGAACTACAGTTAAGCACAGTTGTGAGTCATCTTGTGGGTGCTGGGAACCAAGCTGGGTCTTCTGCCAGAACAGCAGCTAACTGCTGACCCATCTCTCCAGCCCCTATGTCTCCTCATTTGTTCTTCATGTCTCAGCCACCAGTGTTGGGATGGCAGGCAAGCCTCTCCACACTTAGCTTGTGTTATTTTCCTGATACCTAGTATAGGTCAAGTGCTATAGTAGAAGCTGGGTGTGCCCCGGCAAATGAGAATGGGTTCCTCTGTTCACAGTATTGACATTTGGGTTAGAGTAGAGAGGCCTTAGATTAGTAACCAGATGAATTCATGGTATGATTTCTACAGGGGAAGTGAACACCCACTCTGGACAGACAGGGAACAGCTTGAGCCTAGCCAACAGATTTCCAAGATTTCAGGCCAGGACATTCAGTCGCAGACATTTACTGAGCCCTGGGATGTATTCTGGAAATTTCTGCATTGAGCCAAAACAATGTGACTCTCCCCTCAGTAAGACACATGAGACCCCGTGCTCCTCAGTTAAATTGGGCAGGGGTATGGCCTTGCTCCATTGTGGAATCTAGTGGAATGCCCCAAGTGGGATCTCCTCCTGTGTCATGGAGCTAAGGGCTAACCTCTGGCTTTCCTCTGGCTTCCTTCATTAGCCTCAGCTGCTTGTGTGAGTTTTACCAGGCTGCTGGGCCAGAGACTTGGCTGGAGAGAATGTGGACTCTGGCTGGGCCTATCCTTGTAGATTCCAAACTCTTGGCCACTGGCCATGGTCATGCCCTCAGTTCTGGAGGCCAGAGTCTGTAGGCAGTCCCACCCTATCTGCTCCAGTGAGTCAAGCAGAAATGGGGGTGGGGCAGCTTTGAAACTGGGCTATTTATGGCCAAACACTGGGGCCCCCAGGTCTCCACCCTCATTCAGGGAGAGTTCCCTTGGTCTGTGAAATCCAAGCCCTGTTTCTGGCACCAGTTAGCTGGCGTGCTCCTCCTTTATAGGACATTCCTGTGGGAATGAAGAACGATGACCTGGCTGTGGGGCAGCAGGGCGAGCAGAGGCTCAGGGAACAGTTTCTTTGGCTTCAGAGTTGACAAATGTTCATCTGCTGAGCATGTAGCACATGAGAAGCCTGCGGGACTCTGAGGACATGGATGAGTCTCATGAAGTTCTTGACCTTACAGTGTTCTCTCTAAGTGGGGACACTGACCCCAGGGGACTGGAGTTGGGTTCCCAGGACCCATTCAAAGCAGCTCACGCCCACCTGTAACTTCAAGCTCCAGGGGATCCAACACCTCTGGCTTCCAGGCACATTAGACAGATGCAAGGAGGCAGCCATTTTTTCTGCTTGTCTCCTGTCTTTTTGCTTTGTATTTTGTGACACAAGAAATGATTGATTTGAGCTATGGTAGCCATCCCGAGGCTGTGAGGGAGAAGCTAAGAGTAAGGCCCAAATGCTAGTGTCACACATATCCCCTGAACTAAACTAATTTCCTTAACTTTTTTTTTCCTGTGTCAGTCATTTGAGATGGGATGGGGTTGGGTGGGTTAATTTTTAGCCTCGGCTAGACTAGAATTCTAGGCAATCTAATTTCCTTAACTTTTCTTTTTCTGTGTCAGTCATTTGAGATGGGGGAGGGGTTATTATTATTTTTTTTTTTTTAGCTCAGGCTAGCCTAGAACTCTTGGCAATCTAACTGCCTTAAACTCTCCCAAGCACTAGGATTATAGGTGTGGGCCACAATGCCTTCTTAAGAACGGTTGGGGATTTGGCCCATGGGTAAAGCCCATGCCCAACAAAGGAAAGGCCCGGGGGTCCGCCCCCAACCCCAAAAAAAAAAAAAAAAAAAAAAAAAAAAGATCAGTCTCCCTGTCTCTCTTCTTTGTCTCTCTCTCTGTCTTTCTGTTTCTGTCTTTCTGTCTGTCTGTCTCTCTCTGTCTGTCTGGAATAGGCCAGGCTGACCTCAGATTCCCTGTGTAGTCAAGGAAACTCTGATTTCCTCATACGTGGCCATGTTCAAGTTTTTGTTTCTGTTTCTTTGAGACAGGTCTCAAGCATCCTGGTTTGAGTTTGCTTTATAGCTGAATATAATCTTACCCTTCTGATCCTCCTGTATCCACCTCCCAGTATAGGCTCTCTGAATCCCAATCCGAGTAGCTTTTTGGCTTAATGTCCTTTCCCGTCCTAGCATAGCTGGTAGGGTGGGGTCACAGGTCAGAGCAGGGCTTTGTGGGTCAGTTGGACAAGAAATATATCTAGGTTGATATTCCAGAACTGTCCTGTGCATTGTGGCTCCCATTAGCTCTCTCTATTTGAATTCACTTACAACGGATTAATATATTTTTTTTAAAAGGTTTATTATATATAAGTACACTGTGGCTGCCTTCAGGCACACCAGAAGAGGGCATCGGATCCCATTACAGATGGTTGTGAGCCACCATGTGGTTGCTGGGAATTGAACTCAGGACCTCTGGAAGAGTAGTCAGTGCTCTTAACCGCTGAGCCATCTCTCCAGCCCACATTAATATTTTTTAATCTACTTTTACTATTTATTGGTAGGTAGGAATGGGGGCAGGTCGCAGCATCTGTGTGGCGATTGGAGGGCAACTTTCAGGAGTTGGTTCTCTTCTTCCACAATGTGGGTTCTGGGACTCGAACTCAGGTCGTTGGACTTGGTGGAAAGTGACTTTTTCTGCTGAGCCATCTTGCTGGCCCTGGTTTGTTTGTTTGTTTTGTATTTATGTATTTATTTTTAAAGACAATGTCTCATGTTGCCCATATTGTCTCTGAATAATTTTTTAAAAATAATTTATTTATTGTATGTGCACTACTGTTTGGCTTATTTGTATGTCTGTGTGAAGGTGTCAGATCCTGGGGTTGCAGACAGCTGTGAGCTCTCACGCAGGTGCTGGCAAATATCTGGGACCTCTGGAAGAGCAACCAGTGCCCTTAACCACTGAGCTATCTGTCCAGCCCCCTGAATTCTTTATGTAACCATGGATGACCTTTTGTCTACTGACTGCTGAGATTACTGGTATGTGCTACAACACCTGGTTTTTAAGGTTATTTATTTATTTATTTATTTATTTATTTATTTATTTATTGAGACTGGGTTTCTCTGTGTGGTCTTGGCTGTCCTGGAACTTGCTCTGTAGACCAAACTCATAGAGATCCCATCACTTCTGCTTCCTAAGTGATGGACTTCCATAACTACCTAGCTTAAAATTAATTAAAAAAAGATTTATTTATTTACTATGTATACAGCGTTCTGCCTGCATATATGCCTGCAGGCCAAAAGAGGGGACTAGATCTCATTACAGATGGTTGTGAGTCACCATGTGGTTGGGAATTGAACTCAGAACCTCTGGTAGAACAGTTAGTGCTCCTAACCTGTGAGCCATCTCTCCAGTCCCTTAAAGTTAATTGCAGTTAAATTTTAAAATTCTGGGCTGGTAAGATGGCTCAGTGGTTAAGAGCATTGTCTGCCCTTCCAGAGGTCCTGAGTTCAATCCCAAGCAACCACATGGTGGCTCACAACCATGTGTAAGGGATCTGATTTCTTTTGGCCTGCAGATGTAGATATAGCAGAGCGCTCATACATTAAATAAATAAAATTTAAAAAAAATTCTGTTTGGGGGCAAGGCAGATGGTTCAGTGGCTAAGAGCACTTGCTGTTTTGTTCAGGGGCCGGGTGGTTCGGATCCCAGCACTCACATCAGATATCTCTGTGAAACTGCCTGTAATACCAGCTCCAGGGCATCCGACTCCCTCCTCTGGTGTGTGTGGCTCTCTGCATCCATGTGGTGCCCATCCGCATAAAATAAATAAACCAACCCTTGAAACAGTTCCGCTGGTTTGTGCTAGTCTCACTTCATATGCTCCTCGCCATGCGTGACCCTGGCGACCCTGTTGTTCAGAGCACATGCCACACATTTCCACCATCAGAGAAGGCTGTTACCCCTGCTCAGTAACAGTGGGGAGATCTGTCAGGGTCCCCTGGGCACGTACACTGCTTAACTGCTCTAACTGCCCCTGTGAGAAATAGACCCATAAACTATAGCACCTTAAAGGTAATACAGTTAGCTGGACACGATCCCACATGCCTACAACTCCAATGTTGGGGAGGCCAGCCTGGGCTACTTACTGAGTTCTAAGTCAGCCTGGGCTAATTCTAAGAGACCCTGTTTCAAAAAGGCCATCAGTAGGGCTGGACAGAGGGCTCAGTGGTTAAGAACGTTTATTCTTCTTGCAGAGAGTCTGGGTTTGACTCTCAGCACCCACATGACAGTGCCTTCCTCTGACCTCCGAGGACACCAGGCACACATGTGCTGTATCGACATACACTCAAGCAAAACTTTCATATACATAAAATAAAAAATAAATAAATCTAAAGAAATTTAAAAAGGCCAACAGTGTCATAGAAGTTTCTCTTTTTCTTTTTTCATTTTCTTTTCTCTTTCCCTCCTTCCCTACCTCCATTCCTTTCTCCTCTCTTTCTCTCCATTCTTCCCTTCCTTTCTTCCTCCTTTCCATCTTCCTCTTTTTCATTTTATTTTATTTTTAGCAGAGTAACTCTGTAGCCCAGGCTGGCCTGTAATTTACTCTAGAGCATCCAATTCTTGGCAATCCTCCTGCCCCAGGTGCTGGGATTACAGGTGTGAACCATTGTGCCCAACTCTCTCTCTCCACCCCCACCCTTTTCTTCCTTCTTTTTTTGGGGGCACCCAAGGATTGAACTCGGGGATTTGAACATACAAGGCAAGTATTCTGCTGGAGTCACACCTCACTCAATGCATTCCCCTACCCCTCCCCACCCTTCCCTCACCTACGGCTTCCCCTCCCCTCTCTCTGGTGCTGGACATAGAACCCATACCTGTGTATGCTAGACAATCTGTCTTCCCGGCTAATTCTTTTTCTTTTTTTCTGTAGAAATGGGCTCATGTGGCCCAGACTAGTTTCTTTCTTTTTTTTTTTTTCTTTTTTTCGGAGCTGGGGACCAAACCCAGGGCCTTGCGGTTGCTAGGCAAGCGCTCTACCACTGAGCCAAATCCCCAACCCCCAAGACTAGTTTCAAGTTCCTGAATTTCCTTTTCCTATCTCTCAAATGCTTGGTTTACAGTCATGTGATACACATCTGGCCTATTTTATTTGATTGTTTTAAATTTGAGGCAGGGTCTGGCCCATTCACCCAGGGCGGCCTCAAACTTGTGATGCTTCTCCCTCAGCCTTCTCTACAGCTAGGGTTACGGGCAGCTGGTGTCACCATATCTGGTAGATGTTTTGCTGCAAAAAGTTATTTTAAAAATTTAAATATTTATTTGTGTGTGTGTGTGTGTGTGTGTGTGTGTGTGTGTGTGTGCATGTTGTGCTCGATAACCCAAACGTTTTGTTTAGGTAATTCTGAGATAGTTGCATCTGTTTATGTATACCTGGACTGGAATGCCCTAATTTAAAAAATTATTTTTATTTTATTATTTTATGTTTTGAGATATTTTGATTGAATATGTGTCTGTATATCATGTGCTTGAATGACCCACTGAGGCCAGAAGTAGCCATTGGATCCTTTGGAACTGAAGTTAGAGACAGCTGTGAGCTGTGTGGTTCAGGGAATAGAACCTGGGTCCTCTGTAAGAACATCAAATACCCTTAAAGGCTAGGCCTTCTTTCCAGCCTCCTAATATCGCTATTTTAATTGGGTTTCCTTAGAGTATGGCTCACACCCTCATGTTGTGGATGGTACCCTATCAGTCTGGCTTCCAGGCAGTGAAAGGGAAACAGAGGGGAAAGGAAAGGATACCCCTTTTCCTTAGCAGTCAAAGCCTGCTATTCACGGACATGCTATTGGCCAGAATTACTAACATGGATACTTATGAATGCAAAGGACCCTGGGAAATGAAGTCTTTAAGGGGCTATTAATATACTGGAGGATAATAATGAACATGACCATATCTTCTGGCAGATAAGGAGTATGAAGAGGTAGAAGCAAGCACCAGGACAGTGGCTAGAGCCACACGTCCTGATTCCATCTTGGTGATCTGAGCCTGCCTCGTTATAGCTACTGTTCTCTCTCCCCCATCCCCACCTCTCTCCCCTTTCTCTTCTCTTCCTTCACTTCTCTGTTTTCCTTTCCTTCTTCTTCCCTCTCTTACGTCACTCTGTAGCCCAGGTTGGGACTGTAGGCATATGACACCATTGCCTCTGTGGGTTGTCTTTCTTTCTTTCTTTCTTTCTTTCTTTCTTTCTTTCTTTCTTTCTTTCTTTCTTTCTTTCTTTTTTTTTTTGGAAAGGCCACCTGAAGGTCTGAAACTTTTTGATTCTTGGCTTAGAACTTGTTCACTTGGCCACACCTTACTGCAAAGGAAGCTGGAAAGTGTAGTCTTTGTTCTAGGTAGTCACATGTCCATAAACCAGGTTAGATGAGTAGAAGGGTACTTGCCTGTGTCCAGTGTTTTCTACCTTTCTGTCATACCAAAGACTTTAGCCTAGAAACTTAGAATAGTAGACATAAATTAAGCTCTTAATTAGCTAGTGACAATTGTGATATGTGCTACATTGAGTTCATGCCACAGTGGTAATAAGTGACCTCTCTCCTGACCAGTTAAGTATATGAAGGAGGTCTCACCGTATTTCAAGAATTCTGCTGGTGGGACCTCCGTTGGCTGGGACTCACCTCCTGCCTCGCCTCTTCAGCGGCAGCCTTCTTCCCCTGGCCCCCAACCCCGGAACCTCAATGAGGCCAAACATGTATCTTTGAAGATGGCGTATGTCTCAAGGAGGTGTACCCCCACTGACCCGGAGCCCAGGTGAGGCTGGAATGGGGGGGCACTCAGAAAATAGAAATGAAAGATACTGTGATGTATGTAAGTGATGAACATGATACCAGCATCCATGCTGGCATGTAGCGGGTTCTTAACAGCTGGATCATGTGGATGCATGAGTGATTTTATAGGGTGATGGTATGCATTGCATGTCTCCTCCTCCTCCTCCTCTTCCTCCTCATCTTCTTCCTCCTCCTCCTCCTCTCCATTCTCTCTTCCTCCTCCTTCTTTTTCTTCTTCTTTTTTGAAACAGGGTTTCTCTGTGTGTCCTTGGATGTCTTAGAACTCTGCAGACTAGGCTGGCCTTGAACTTACAAAGATCCACCTGACTCCCAAGTGCTGGTATTAAATGCATATTCCACCACTGCCTGATTACTTGTTCTAGGGAGTAGCCATTGCTTCTCTTTCATAATTATTTTTTAAAGAAAGGGTCTCTAGTAGATGAAGCTATTCTCAGTTTTGCTGCATAGTCTAGAAAGACCTTGAATTTCTGATCCTGCCGCTTTCACTTAACAAGTGATAGGATCACGGGCACACAACACCACATCTGGTATTTTGAATTTTATACTTTTTTTTTTTTGGTTCTTTTTTTCGGAGCTGGGGACTGAACCCAGGGTCTTGCGCTTCCTAGGTAAGCGCTCTACCACTGAGCTAAATCCCCAGCCCGAATTTTATACTTTTGCTGGGAGAAATAGACTATGTGTGTAGGGAGGAGGGTTTGGTGGAGCCTGTCTTTGGAGACTATCATCTAGGAAAGGTTTACCTTTTATGTCCACAGACTTCTCTGCATACTTCATTGGTTAGAATTGGGTCATGTGACAAGCGTAGCTGCAAGGGAAGCCATGAATTCAAGTACTTTGCTTTCTAGTTCAGCAGTAGAGGAAAGCGGGGGTAAAGGTGGGCTTAGGTGTTGAAAGCCAGCCTCCTTCTTCTGCCCTACTCTATGTAGTACAGAAACCCAAAGGAAGTGAATCTGTAACCCAAAACATTTTGGAAACCCTTTCCAGCACCACTATTGCTACCCCTGGAACTCTCCCATCATACTTGCTGGCATGGCTTTTTTTTCTTTTCTCTCTACTCAATTTCTCTCTTTTCCCAGCCTTTTTTTCTTTTTGGTACAGTGTTGAGTACAGGTAGTTCAGCTTTTAAATTTTTTATTGCATTTATTTATTCTGTCTGTCTGTTGTCTCTGTCTCTCTCTGTCTCTCTCTATCTCTCTGTCTCTCTGTCTCTCTGTGTGTGCACACGTGCATGAACAGGTCCCAGGAGTCAGGAATTATTAGGCCTGGCTATCCGTGCCTGCCTTTACCCACTGAGTCATCTTGACTGCCCTAGTGATAACTGTGATCTTCAGATCTTTCTGCTTCAGCCTTCCAAGTGCTGACACTGCAGATGTGAGCCACCAGACCTGACTTTTTCGGGGAGCGGGGGTGGGGTAGAGTCTCTTTAGAGTGTTCTTGCCTGCCTTAGCTCAAGAGTGCTTCGATTACTTGGTACTTGTATACCACTTGGCCTATGTCTTTATTATAAGTAAACTTTGCATCTTAAGATTTTAAATATATTTCCCCTATTAATATTAAATTCCCCTAACAGATGAATTAGGTTCTAGGCAACAGGGATGGTGGAAAGCTATCTCAGCAGGGAAACCAGGAGAAAAGGCCTCTGCACCATAACTGTGGCCCCTAGCACACATTTGAGTGGGTGTACAGATATTTGTGTGTATATGTATGTGTTGTAGCTTCTTGTCTCTAGATCCTGCCAGGTTCTAACACCTTTGGCTGGTTGTCTAGCAAATCTCTCATGTGTGATTTCTCCCAGTGTGGTTTCCTTCAGTTTGGTGTGGTGGGTTTATTGGGCCATGTGTCTAGGCTGGATACCTGACTAGTGACACGCCCTGTCTTTTATCCCACTTTGCCTTTAGGTATCTGGAGATCTGTGCAGCAGATGGCCAGGACACTCTCTTCTTGAGGGCCAAGGATGAGGCCAGTGCAAGGTCATGGGCAGGTGCCATCCAAGCTCAGATCAGCACATTTATACCTTGGGTCAAGGATGAGCTGCAGGCGCTGCTGACAGCCACAGGTACAGCTGGGAGCCAGGACATCAAGCAGATTGGCTGGCTCACGGAACAGGTGCTTGCTGGGTCCCACTTCTGGGACCCCTTATCACCCCATGCCCTCCTGGCCCTGGGGCCCCTCTCCTGTCCACTCTCCTCATTACCATTTTGCTTGCAGTTGCCCAGTGGGGGTACAGCACCAACCCTGGCCCTGCTGACTGAGAAGGAGCTGCTCCTCTACTGCTCTCTCCCCCAGACTCGAGAGGCCCTGAGCAGGCCGGCCCGCACTGCCCCGCTCATTGCCACCAGGTACCGAGGAGCAGGGGAGCTGTGTTGCACTTAGACTTGGGAAGGTGGAATTGCAGATGGGCCCCAGAAGCTCCACAGCCTAGCCCTGTTCTGCCTCCAGTTGTTCCCCAGGTGACCTAAAGCACGTTCTGCTCCTTCTAGGCCACGCTTTTCTCTAGGCTCGCTCAGAACAGAAAACTGTGAAGTGATAACTGTTACTGACATCTTATACTGCATGGTTCAGGGGACAGTCACCACCCTCAGGGAGAATCCAGAGTTGGGAGACAGGCACAGAAGAGCCATTACATTGAAGGGTATAGGAGACACTTAACTGTCTAGCTTGGCAAGGGAAGACATAAGGAGGTGACATTAGAAATGGACTTTGATGAATGAGGAGTGTGCTTTTTGAGGAAGGGTGGTAGAACATCTTAGGGGAGATCAGAGGTGCAGAGGCATGAAGTGCTAGAGCATGTCCATGTACCTATGTATGTATATATACATATATAGTAAGCGTGCACATATATTTGTGTATGCATATATATATAAATATTTCTGTATGTACATACATATTCAAACACACGCACACATACACACACACATATAGTTTTTGTGAGGCAGAGTCTATGTATCCCTGACTAGTCTGGAACTTGCAACACAGACTGAATTGGCCTTGCACTTGCAGAGATCTTTCTGCATCTGCCTCTGATTGCTGGGATTAAAGGTGAGTGCTATCATTGCCCTCATACTATCTTTTTGAGACAGAGTCTCTCACTGAACTCAGAGCTTTCTGTTTTGGCTAGACGGACAGGCTGACAGGTCAGTGGCCCCTGTCTCCGCTTTCCATAGCACTGGGACTGCAGATGTCTGGCTGCCATACCTGGCTTTTACATGAATGCTGGGAACCCAGAGTCAGGTCCTCATGCTTGGGCAGCAAGCCCTCTTCCCACTGAGCCATCTCCCCAGGCACAGTACTGTCTTAACACTTGTGGCAAACTGTACCAGAGGGGTCAAGCTGGGTAGTCAGGAGACCGGGACTGTGTTTTAGAGGAAGCCCTGTGATTGCCACAGAGAACATTCACTGGGAAGGGAAGGGCAGAAGCTGGAAGGCTGCCATAGCTTTGAGAGACATGGGACTGAGGCGAGCAGGTGGGTGGGGACACAGATGGGGAAGAACAGTGACATTTGCAGTGGAAAGCGCATGGGTGGGAGCTCCCAGGCTTGGTGCTTGCCAGATGGGCAGGAGATGCCATGGGTGAGTAGGAGGTGTTTTGTGTGTGTGTGTGTGTGTGTGTGTGTGTGTGTGCGTATGCGTGTGCGTGTGCGTGTGTGAGAAGCATAGGGAATGTGGCTTGGGACTGGAGGGTCTGAGACTCAGGTCTGGAGTGTGGGGGCTCCAGTTAACACTCCCAAGGGAAACAGAGAGTGGGTGGAGTGAGAACGGAAGGGCTCTGGGCCAGAACTTAGAGGTTTAGTGACTAGAGAGGGACAGCGAGCTTTCCAAAGCCACACAGCAAGTGAGAATGAAGCTGCAGGGGCTGGGGCCCTTGTTATCACGACTTCTCCTTCTGGACTGGGTTCTGGGCCAGCTGACAAGGAGCCTAATCAAGTGACTTATTAATTCAGACAAGTATTGGTTAAACACTTTTTATTAATCATTTATTAATTGCTGGGAATATAGTATTGTATAAAATAGACAAGAACTTCTACCTTAGTCTAGCTGGTGAAAAGGTCAGCCAAAAGTCTACCAAAACTACTAAAATATATCATTTTGGCTGGGCCAAATTATAAAATACACATGTAATTTCAGCTGGGTGTGGGGACACATGCCTGTAATCCCAGGACTCGGGGCAGAGTTGAAGAATCAAGTCTGGTCTGCATAGCGAGTTCTAGCCAAGGTGACATAGTGAAACCCCATCCAAATAAAAGCATTCAAAGTGTATGGTTTCTGCAACCCTGGTGAAAAGCAGTGACAGTAGTGACAAAGGAACTCCTCTAGACAGATCTTCTCAGAGGGGGGGATTTTGAATAATAATCTACAGGAGGCGAGGCTGAGCCAGTGGGAGCTGGTGAGGATTCAGGCCGAGAAAGTGCATGCGTGAGGACATGACTAAGGCTGAAGTGAGCATCAGGGGAGGATGGAGGAGTCGAACCCCTGCAATCCCTGTCCCCCCCATAAGACACCAAAGGATGCAGCTCATTGCCCTGGCCCCGCCCCACTCCCAGGCCTCATGCTTGGCCCTCTGCTCTGCACACAGGCTGGTGCACTCAGGCCCTTCCAAGGGCTCAGTGCCCTATGATGCAGAGCTCTCCTTTGCCCTGCGCACGGGTACACGCCACGGTGTGGACACTCACCTGTTCAGTGTGGAGTCGCCGCAGGAGCTGGCAGCCTGGACCCGACAGTTGGTGGATGGCTGTCACCGGGCTGCTGAAGGTGTGCAAGAAGTGTCTACAGGTGTGCCAGGTGGACCCTCTGTGCCTAGAGCCATTCAACTTTCTTCCTTTGTGGTGCTTCTGGAGGGAGAGAGCAAATGGAGGTTGAGCTTTTTTCTGAGGCCCCTATCTGGGGTATGCAGGGGCTCTGGGAGGAAGGGAAACATTCTTTCTTGGTGTCTTTTCTTATGTTATCCCTGTGATTCTGATGGTGAAGATACATGGTGGTATACACCTTTAATTCTAGTAGTCAGGGAGGCAGAGGCAGGTGGATCTCTGTGGGATTGAGGCTAGCCTGGTTTACATAGCAAGTTCCGGGCCAGCAGGGGCTACACAGTGAGACCCTGTCTTGGGGGGAGTGAGGCTGTAGCTGAGATAGGGTACCAGTTAGGTTTGAATTTCAGGTAAAGAGTGAATACTAAATTATCAGTTTATATGAAATTTACATTTAACTTGCCAATCTCGTGCCTTTAGGGGATACACATTGTGCCCATCACAGAATTTAACTCCCATTTATTTTATTGTGCTGAGAATTGAACCCAAGACCTTGTATATGATAGCTACATATTCTTCTACCGAGCCATGCCCTACCCCAGCCCAAGCTTCCCTATCACATGTGGTTTTGCTAGAAATGGAGCAAGATGCAGCTGTGGGTCCTCTGAAGGCCCACCCTCCTGTATTTTAGGATAGGGTGACTGGGCCAGTGGTTGTTCAGGCATCATGACAGAGTGAGCCTCCTATCCCTGGGGGAATTACAGCCGGGTTCTGGAGCTGCCTTTTGAGTGGGGCTTGTGATCACTGAGATGCCAGGGTCTGTGTTCACTGCCTTCCTGCAGCCTGCACGTGGAATGGCCGTCCCTGCAACCTATCTGTGCACATTGACAAGGGCTTCACACTGTGGGCAGCTGAGCCAGGAGCAACCCGAGCTGTGCTGCTCCGACAGCCCTTTGAGAAACTTCAGATGTCATCAGATGATGGCATGAGTCTCCTTTTCCTGGACTTTGGGGGTGCTGAAGGAGAGATCGTAAGTGGAGGGCCACCTCTGTACCGTGGGGGTTGGGGATACTCTCCTGGAGGCCAGTCTGGACAGAATCCCTGACTCTTCTCTCTGTCCACTCTGCAGCAGCTGGACCTGCATTCGTGTCCCAAAACCATGGTCTTTATCATCCACTCTTTCCTGTCTGCCAAGGTCACCCGCTTGGGGCTCTTGGCCTAGAAGTTGTCAGATGAACTAGCCCTGAAGAGGATCGTTCGTCTTGTGACCTGACCCGTCCTTCTGCTGACTGCCTGCTCATCTGTGGGCTGAGGGAAGGGAGAGGAGGGGAACTAGGGCCTCAGAGACCAACCTGAGGAAGCAGAACTCAGACCTGGGACAGTGAGTCTGGCTTGTGATGGGGCAGCCTTCCTACTGCTCACCTCCACCAGTGCCTTTCGAAGAGAGATATTTTGTGTACACAGAAGCCATTCCGCGCCTGGGACCTGACCCTGTGGGGATCCATCCCATCCCCAGTCAACAGCAGAGCTGCCAGGCCTCCTGGAGGCCCCTAAGCCACCCTGAGATCTCTGCAGATGGAGTCTTCTGGGTCAGTGGCAAGAGGAGGAAGAGGAGCCTTTCTGTTCACTCTCCCTTGGGCCCCGAGGGCTGTCTGGGCTCTCTCCTCCTCTCTCTCCTTCCTCTTGATAATAAACAGCCTGTGAGCACATAGGCAGCCATGTCTGTGGTTTGCGTTCTTACACTGGGACGCTGAGGTGGCTCTGTAGTGCCAGAGGAACCAGAACAAGATGTAAGACCCCTTTCCTGGAGAACTGGGTCTCCAGGTGAATGCCAGCTTTGTCTGTGCTCTGTGATAAACGACCCTATGGTCTAGCAGCTCACGTCTTCCATTTTATGGTTCAGTAATTTGAGAATGGCTGAGTTGGATGTCTTCCTGTCTGAGGTCTCTTAGGAAATTTCAGCCAACCACGAAGCTGTCCCATGAAGTTACTTAATTAGCTTGGTTAGAAATTAGGCACTGAGAAATGCAGCCAAGTGATTTTCCAGTTTTGCTTACCCAACCATCTCACCTATGCACCCACCAACCAAGAGCTCACCCAGAAGTAACTAGGATACATTTCAGTCCTCAGTGATGTATCCGAGAGCAAAGTCGACAGGTCTTTATCCTCGGAAGGAAGAAATCCATCAAAACCTCCTGAAATCAAATGTGTAATTCCAATTGGTCAGACACAGGGTGTTAGCAGAGAGGACAGTGGGACCTCCCTTGCCTGGTTTCATATCTGTCAGGAGGAGACACCGAAGTGGATGCAGTATAGAGAAGCATGATTCAGCCAGCTTCTCCTGCGATAGTACCGTGGCACCAACCCTGGACAAACCCGGTCCAGTCTCCATGGCTGCACCAGCAGACATGTTTTTTTCACAAGCCTTGGCTGTGCATTGACAGTTTTACTATTTAAACCAGGCTGGGCAAAGCAGGGCACTTTTGTTCCTGGCTGTTGATTGGGTTTCCTAGGGCATGCTTGCCCTGTGGGTAGATCTGTGGAATGCAGAGAACAGTCAATCACATAGGCCATTTGGGTCATCTGCTTGACAGCTGTAAGAAGAAAATACAGCCACTCACAGTGGAGTGGTGGGAGGGAGCGTGAGTGCTCACTGTGCGAACTTTCACCCACTAGTAGAATTAGATGAAAGAGAGGATCATAGCAGGTAGAACATTCAGGTTCTCAAGCCGGTAGAACACAGTTTTCCTAAACTCCTAGAATCAGAGGAGTTTGTTTCTTTTTTAAACCTTCACCACCCCCAATCCCACACTAGCCCAGGAATCCACAGATGATCTACTGCTACAGTGGACTACTGCCTCAGCCCCAGTGCTTTTTTGATCCTTTGGTCCCCGTTCCTTATCCGTTTCTTCCCCACACCGTAATGTATTCACCACACAGTTGCCACACAGGCAAGGGGACTGGAGTCAGCAGTCACTAGTTGGCCGTGGTTATTCAACTGTCAGCAGCACAGCCCCAGAGGGAACCCAGCCAGTCTGAGGCTGAGTTAGTCAGTGCTAAGAATAGGGCTTTGGGATCAGACTGCACTGTGGATGGATCCCAAGGACTGTGCGTCTCTTGTTGCTTCGTGAGCCTTTGCACACGGCTACTTCTGTATTCTCACCTTTAAGTTTGTGAAATGAGTTAATCTTTAAAAAATTTTGTTTTTTGGTTTTTCAAGATAGGGTTTCTGTTTCTCCGTGTAGCTTTGGCTGATCTGAAATTCTTTCTGTAGACTAGGCTGGTCTCCAATTCATGGAGATCCACCTGCATCTGTTGGGTTTATTTTCTTTCTTTCTTTTTTTTTTGTTTTTGTTTTTCTTTTGAGACAGTGTTTCTTTCTCTACATAGCCCTGACTGTCCTGGAACTCACTTTGTAGACTAGGCTGGCCTCAAACTTATAGAGAATCACCAACCTCTGCCTCCTGAGTGCTGGGATTAAATGTATTTGCCACTGTGCCCAGCTTGGGGTCTTTTAAATAAGTTAACCATAAAGACCATGAAGGCTCTACCTATATGACCTAATTGCTATGCAAAGACCCTACCTCCTATTTCCATTTTAGTGAAGGTCATGGTACCAATATGTGGATTTGAGGGGACACAGACATCGAGACTATCTTTGAAATAAGAGAATGAGGTGGAGAGTGAGGTCAAATGTCTTACACAGAGATTGCAGAGGTAATGTCTTAAAGAGGCCCGGTGGAGGGCTGCAGAGACAACTGAGCAGTTTTTGCAGCATTGTACTAGAGTTTGATTCTGGACACCCACATCAGGTGGTTTACAACTGCTTGTAACTCTAGCTTCATTTGGAAGTATCCTGCACACTGAGCCAACCCTAGCTTCTGGTTTTCCACCCAGAGGGGCTTCCAGCTTCTTGCACAGACACATAAACACCTAAATGAAAACAAAACAAAACAAAACAAAACAAAACAAAACAAAACAAAAGCCCATTGGCAAAGAGGAAGGCTCCATCCAAATCCAGTCTCTTGCTGCGAGTCATGACAGGAAGAGGCCAGGAGGGGGCGCCTCTTTGCTACTCATTCTATTCTTGTAGAATTTGAACTGTCCACATGCAGTTTGTGCTTCAACCAAATGTTTTACACTTTAAAACTAGGTGTAACCGTGAAGTTTGGAAAAAACACATACTATATAGGGTGGTTCTGACCTCAGGCTGAATCCTGTTCTCAGCTCTTTCCTGAGTGTAGGGACTATGGTTTAGGTCTTGGGGAGAAGAGGTACCTTGGCTGGGGTCATGATCCACAGGGAAGGGAGAAAGGCTGAGATGGTCAAGGCAGGAATGTGACAGGAATAGGACAAGGCAGTGGGGAGGAACAACTAGGCTGTTCAGAGCCATTTGGGGGATCCAGGACAGGCAAGGCAGTTCAGAGCTAGCCACAGAAACCCCTATTTAACCACTTTTCTTATTTTTTTTTTTTTTTTTACATTTATTCTATCATTCTCCCCCCACGCCGTCCCCCATCTACGGAATCTTACTTTCTTTTTTTTTTTTTTTTTTTTGGTTCTTTTTTTGGAGCTGGGGATCGAACCCAGGGCCTTGCGCTTCCTAGGTAAGCGCTCTACCCCTTGAGCTAAATCCCCAGCCCCACGGAATCTTACTTATGTAGCTCTGTCTGGCTTCGAATCAGTCTGCCTCTGCCTCCTGAGAACACCGAAGGGTGCTACGGCATCGGGAGACCTGTGTGTGTGTGTGTGTGTGTGTGTGTGTGTGTGTGTGTGTGTGTGTGTGTGTGTGTGTGTGTGTGTGTGTGTGTGTGTGTGTGTGTGGGGGGGGGGGCGTTGCATGTCCCATGGCCTATCTTCTGGAGTTCAGAGGGTTTGCAGGAGTCAGTTCTCACTTCACCTTGTGGGTTCTGGGGATTAGATTCCAAGTTGTCAGGCTTGACAGCAAGTGTCCTACACGCTGAGCCATTTCACCAGCCCCATGGTGGTCCTTTTCTTAAAGGGCCTGGTGTGGGGAGAGAAGGAAAGTACATATGACATGAGGAAGCTAACGAGTGACAGGCATGGGGAGAAGTCAGAGCTCTTATTTTCCGGAGGCAGAACACCCATAAGAATCCCTTACTCTCTTGGGACAAGGGCTGAGACTGCCCACTGGGTTTTAAGTTTTATTTAAGAATTTTTTTGGGGTCGTGGGGAAATAGCATTTAAAGAAGTGGGTCTCACATCTCTGTATTTCAAAGCCTGGGACTCGAGGCCGGTAGGAAACACTTCCGTTAGAACACCGCGGGCGAGAGTCAGGGCGGAACAGAAGTCGCACGCCAAGGCGCGCAGCGGAGGACTCCTGAGAAGGGATCTAAGCAGGCTGACAGTTTCCGGTTTCAGGCGCGGACCTCGCAGTTGTGGGAGGTGAGAGACTGGAGCTGCACTTGGTGTCTTGCGAGCGACAGGCCGTGGCGCAGGCGGGTCGCAGCGTCCAGAAAAAGCCAGAAACGTTAGGGGAAGGTATCACTGGGCAGTGTTAGGCCTTGAGTAAGACCGCTGCGAGTGTAGCTCAGCCCCGCTGCCTACCTCTGTATGTCCTTGGCCAAGTCACAGTGTCCTTCCAAGGCCCTAGCGTTTCCCCTTGTGGAGCAGAGGTGGGGGGTCTGATAGGCCCCATAGGTGGCTATGGGGTTCTTGCGAGCTCTTGCGGGCGTTCACGCAGCGCCGCGGTCACGCCCAGCACTCACGTGCTTGGATGCGGTAGGTGGTTCCGCACTGTGCTGAGCAAAACTTTAAGCTTTTGATCTTCCCACCAGGTTCTTCAGAAAGGACCGAGCCCTATCCCAGCACTCAGAAATGAAGGCTCCCAGATCCCGGCCAAGAGCCGCCTAGGCAGCAATGACATTTTGACTCTTAAGGTCCATGTTGTGAAAAGAGGTGTGGGCTGTTAGTGAATAGTTGCTGGAGCCACCATGTGGTTGCTGGGAAATGAACTCAGGATCTCTGGAAGAGCAGTCAGTGCACCGAGCCATCTTTCTAGCCCCTTCATCTAGATTTTTAATGTGTGATTCTTACAACATCTGGCAAGGGGTAAGGGCCTATTGTACTTTTTTTTTTCTTTTTTAAAAAACAGATTTGTTACATTTGCAACCCAGAGGTGGGAATTTGACTTGTAAAACGTGATCACACCGCAATTAAAGGGCAGAAGTAGGTGATTTGAAAGCGCACACCTGGGCTGTTAAGATGGTTCACATACTGTAAAATGCACAAAGATAAAAATGTGAAAAAAAATAAAACTCAAACCAGAAGTCTCTTCTCCAACAGGACAGTAGGTTAATGTTTTTTTTTTAATTACATTTAATTTATTGGTTTCATTTCTGTGCTCATGCACATGAATACATGCCATAGTGTGTGTGTAGAGATTAGAAGACAATCTATGGAAATAAGATCTTTCCCTCTACTGTGTGGCTCTCAGGGAGTCAGGCTTGGTGGTAGGTGCTTTCACCCACCAAGCCATCTCACTGGTTCTATTTTGTTGTTTTCACCTGTAAATTAGAGATACAGTACATTTTAAGAGCCGTCACTATGTTGTCCAGGCAGTCCTGGAACTCCTGGGCTCAAACAATCTTCCTGCCTTAGCCTCTTAAGTTACTGGGAATATAGATTTACCCTGCTTGGGTTAAGGAAAACTATTATAAAGAGTACCTTAAGGGAGGTGGTGATGCATGCTTTTAATCCCAGCACTCAGGAGGCAGAGGCAGGCAGATCTCTGTGAATAATTTCAGGCCAGCCTGGTCTGTAGTGCAAGTTCAGAACAGTCAGGGCTACACAGAGAAACCCTGTTTCAAGGGGGAAAAAAAAGCAAATCCAAAATCAAACAGTACCTTCAAACTGGGCCTGTGATTCTGGCATTTGGAAGAATGAGGTGGGAGGAATGAGGAGAGTTGGAGGTCAGTCTGGGCTACATAGGAAGATCTCAATAAGAAAGAAAAGAAAAGAAAAGAACAAACGAACCTCACATAACCTCACAATCCGCCCAGCCTGGACTACATAGGGAGTTGAGTTCCAGGCCAGCCCAAGATAATCCTGAGATTAAGTGTCAACACCTCTTATGAGCCCTGTCCCCTGGAAAAAGCATACTTTGTTCTGTTTGAGCAAGGGGGAGTGTGCAGAGCAATTTCTGTATGGGGCATGCAGGATATACTGGTGTGTTTCTTTCTTTTACAGATTTAGGACTGCAGGTGCCATGCATCCTTTACAGCGTGTCTTCCGAGCACAGAGGCTATCAGCACCATTGACCTCCATGTGCTGGGTGTTGCTTAGGACCTTCAGGGCACATAACAGCACTTCCTGTCCTGATCCAGAGGGGAAGAGCTCAGAAGGAGTTCAGAAGGATTTCAGCTCCAGGCTAGCCACTGGACCGTCTTTTCAGCATTTTTTAAGAAGTGCTTCAGTTCCTCAAGAGAAACCATCTTCTCCAGAAGTGGAGGACCCACCTCCCTATCTCTCAGGGGATGAACTTCTAGGAAGGCAGAGAAAGGGTTGGCTTTATTTTCCCCCCCTTTGGCTTCCTTCTTTGCTCCATCGCGGCATCTGTGATCTGATTGCTTTTGCTGTTGTCTTATTATGTTCTTGGCTTTAGGGAGTTAATAGAGTAGGTAGATTGCCTACCAAGTAGCGTTATTCTAAAGAAACTCAAGGGCTGGGCTGGGGGAGAGTTGTGTGGTAGGGTGATTGCTTAGCATGCCCAAAGCTCTGAGCTCCATCCACAGCATCCTCATCTCCTCAGGAAAAACCTCAAAGCTGTGCACTCATGAATTGCAGTCCTCTCTTTGGTTACATATGGAGATAGTGTAATCTCTGTTTTAATTATAATCTTTAGGATTGTACTTAAATTGCATCATTTATTGTATGCGTGTAGCAGCTGTGGAAGTCAGGGGATAACTTGTGAGACTTGGTTGTCTCCTTCCACCATGTGTGTTGAGAGGTTAGAAGTCATCAGGCTTGCTGGCAGGAGCCTTTATCCATTGAGCCACCTTGCCCAAGCCTACTCCCTGTCTTTTGAAACTGGGTTAGTTTGGAATTCATACTCCTCTTGCCTCAGCCTCCAAACTGATGGAATCACTCATACCTGCCATCTGCCACCTCTTCTGGTTTAGAATTTTATTCTTGGGGCTGACAAGATGACTCAGAAGGTAAAGTTGCTTGCTGTCAAATCTGATGACCTGAGTTTGATCCCAGGAACCCACATGGTGGAAGGAGAGAGCTGACTGCCACAAGTTGTCCTCTGACCTCCGTACTGGTGCCATGGCATATGTACCCTCACCTCCCTATATACATACATACATATACATACACACATACACTTACATACACACATACACTTACATACACACACACACACATATACACACATCCATACAAACATACATACATATATATATATATATATATATATATATATATATATATATATATATATGTTGGCTAGCATGTGACACACACCTTTTTTTTTTTTTCTTCAGCACTTGGCAGGCAGAGCAGTGGTATCTCTGTGAGTTCAAAGCTAGCCTGGTCTACATAATGAGTTACAGATTAGCCAGAGCTATATAATGAGACCACCACCTAAACAAAACAAAACCTGATGTTTTCTGTTTTTTGTTTTGCTTTTTGTGAAGTAATCTGTCTCTTTAGCCCAGGTTGTCCTGGAGCTCACTGTGTAGCTAAGGCTGGCTTCACATTCATGATTCTCTTGCCTTGGCCTCATATGTGTTGGCTTTATGGGTATGATGCACTCTGCCCGACTTCCACTTGGAAGCCTGCTGGTGGTAATGGTGTTGTTACTAGAAATATGATTTGAAAGAACCTACTGAAGTGTGAAATTCATGTTTTGGAACTTTGTGTAAATTTGTATTTTTACTTCAAAACAGACCATGTTTGTTTTCATTTTTATTCTGTGGTGTGTCCCCTCTGACCAATTCTGCTGTTTCCAGAGCTAGAGACCCCCTGTTTAGAGGAGGACTACAATACAGGGGTGTGAGTTTAGATTTCCTTAAAGAGGGTCATCATATGCCCTTCTATTTCAAATACCACACATAGAATAAGTGTGTGCATATGATGTTGTATTTTCTTGTTCTGAAAGGCTATTACTAATTTGGGGGGGGGTCTCTCTGGAAGTTGATGGTGTTTTAGGGTTGAGGCAACATTAGATTTTGTGACTAATTAGTTGCCTCTGGTGTTTCTGAGGGCTTTGTCAAGGAGGCCCAAAACATGTGGCCCTCTGTCTACCTTGGCATCAGCCTGCTTTTCATTGCAGTCTACCTCGAGACCTATGGCTGTCAGATGAATGTGAATGACACAGAGATAGCCTGGTCCATTTTACAGAAGAGCGGCTACTTGCGGACCAGCAACCTTCAAGAGGTACTTGAATTCCTTGCTTCCCTGTTTCCTGGGCTTGGGCTCTTCTGCTTTGGTGCAGGTTCTTAGATGCAGTGAATCTCAGGAGGAGGTTGTCGCCTGCTGAGTTAGTTCCTTTGAGTGATGTGTTAATTCCTTTAGTGACATGTACTGTATGTAGGACTGGCATAAACTAACTGATGGCTCAGCTATTTTGAGCTCTCATGGTGCAGTTCATCTTCAGGAAAGGAGTTATCAAACTTGTGGTAACATGGCTGTAATGGAGTGGAGGCAGGAGGGTGTAGAATTTGAGGCCATGATGACTACAGGGCATTACTGTGTCTCCAAAGCCAAACCAAGTCAGAGGAAAGCAAAGATTGCTGTGGAGAATGGGAGTAAGGCGTAAGGAGTTAAGGCATAGAGGATAAAGAGCTTTCCCTGGGGAGTTCTCGAAGGAGACGGTGGTGGTGGTTGCATTCCAGTGTTCAAGTGTTCTTATTATAGCCCCGTATCCTTGAAAATGGTTAAGATGATACGATTTATTCTCTGTATGTCATCATGATAATAGAAAAGAGCAGGTGGACTGCGTGGTGGTGATCCTGCAAGGCTAATTTCAAAGTTTATGTTTCTTTTTCTTGCTCTCTACTAGGCTGATGTGATCCTTCTTGTCACGTGTTCTATCAGGTACAAATTTGTTCTCTCTGTAAGAAGTGAATGTAATATATATAATCATGTCAGGGGGGCTTACTTATGGAGATGAACCAATGGCC
Organism: Rattus rattus; assembly: GCF_011064425.1. Taxonomy (NCBI): domain Eukaryota; kingdom Metazoa; phylum Chordata; class Mammalia; order Rodentia; family Muridae; genus Rattus; species Rattus rattus. The sequence goes on along the minus strand of NC_046158.1, from coordinate 133,731,458 downwards.
AGGTCAGCGTTAAGAGTTTTTCACATAACAGACATAGTCCTGATGTAACTGGCTGACATTTGATAACATGTCCTGTGTGTTGGGTTCCATGTGACCACTATACATGAATGTATTCATTTAATTCTCACAGTAGCAATTTGTGAAGTTGTTCCTCTTATTGCATGGTAGTACACACATGGTAGTAGGCAATCCTGACACTGCAAAAGTTGAAGGGGATTGTGAGTTCTAGACTAGCCTGGACTACACAGTGAGAACTGCCTAAAAGGGAAAGAGTAGCTGCATAAATGCCCAAAACAAGCTCTATACGTTATATTGAGTTTTAGAAGGACTGAGCTCCTAAATTTCCTGATGTTTTCTGGCTACTAGTGGCATAGTCTTATAATGTATGCACCTGATTTGATGTGTAGCCAAATGGTTGGGAAACAGAATTTTGAAAAAAAAAAAAAAAAAAAAAAAAAAGAGTGGCATCTTCAGAGGTGGTTAGGAAGTACCTGATCACGAGAAGTCCATCAGAAGTGATAGACTGGAGAGGTGGCTCAGCAGTCGGGAGCACTGGCTGCTCTCCTAGAAGACTTGAGTTCAGTCTCTCACACCCACATGGTGCCTCACAGTCGTCTTCAGTTCCAGTTCCAGGGGACCCGATCCCTCTACAGGAGCTAGGCACACACAGCTGCTGGGTACACGAACATGCATGACAAATTAAAGAAATGAATTAAGAAAGTGAACATACCCCCTTTTGTTTGTTCATTGTTCAAGGCATGCTAGTGTCCCCTTGATCTGACATGTTTCTTATGGGGCCTCTGTTGAATGATACTGAGCTAGTTGTTAGGAGAGATTCAGAAATGAACCTCTCAAAAAGGCAGGCTTTAAGGAGCTTGGCCTAGTATTGGGACAAGACAGGTCTATAAGTAGCCCACTGACATCTGACAGAAAATACTAAGTAAACATTAAACAAACCAGGGTGGTGGCTTATGCCTGTAATCCTAGTATTTGGGAGGTCAAGGAAGATGGAGTGCTGTGAGTTTGAGAATATCTTAGGCTACATAATGAGTTTTGGGTTAGCCTGGGCTATAGAATGTGTGAAACAACAAAAACAAATTGCCAAATTCAGGAGAAGCAGAGCTACGGTGGAGTGTACTTGAAGGGAGGAGACTCACAGAAGAGTTGGGAAGAAGTGGTTTTTCTTCCCATTGTCCTGTTCCCCTATCTTGCCCTATAGTTTATTTTCGACTCATTTTCGCCACTTTGGATCTTTGCAGGGAGAAGGCTGAGCAGACCATCTGGAACCGTTTACATCAGCTAAAAGTCCTGAAGGCAAAGCGACCACGCTCTCGGGTACCTCTGAGGATTGGGATTCTAGGTATCCAGTCATTTTCAAATATTCCATTTTGAGACTTGTGTTACTTGAGTGACAGAAGCCATCTAGGAGGGGCCAAGGCTTGCAAGTGACTTTTCTGGAGATGGCCCACCATTTTGGATGGCCTGTGATGGGTGAGTTCTAAAAATGTAGGGTTCTTAGAGAATTCATCCCAGAATTAATTCTTGCTGCTGATAGGTCTTTCCTGTCATTATTACATAGCCTAATGATTCCTGGGCATCAGCCCACCATATTGGACAGATCAGCATGAATTTGTACTCATGTAGTAATGCTGTGTAGACAAATTGATGATTTTATAATTCTGAAACTTATACAAGCAATTTTGAGCCCTCTAAAATCTGCAAATAGTGTTCTGTAAACTTTCATGTGTCATAGGCTAATTGTACTAGGATAAGAAAATAGGCTTTGTGATCAAAAGAAAACATTCTAGGTCAGGTCCAAGGATGAAGCCACAGTGATATGCAAAGGTGATAAAGCAAGGCCATGTGAAACTGTTGCTTTGAACTTATAATGAGCTTATGGAATGAAACACTGCTCTGAACTTACTACTAACATCCTTCTGTAACTCTCCTTTTGTGTAAAATTTTATCTGAGGTAATTTTATAAAATGCTTTTGTCTAAGAAGGTATATGAAGGCCAGAGAGAAGAAATAAAGTGTGGCATCTGGGTCTCTGCCCCATCCACCAAATATATATATCTGTATGTATGTCTGTATATATGCACAATATGTCTATATGTATATGTGTCTGACTATATATATGTACACACACACACACATATGTGTGTGTGTGTGTGTGTGTGTGTGTGTGTGTGTAGGAATATGTGTATTATGTAAGTATGCATAAACACTTCTGGAATTGTTGAGACCGGTGTTTGGGCCCTGTCAAAGTGTGTGTGTGTGTCTGTGTATGTTTGTGTGTGTCTGTATGTGTGTTTGAATTCTGCCTTTCTTCCTTTTCTTTTTACTCTGGTTTATAAAGTATTGACAGACACCAAGCCTCTCAGCTGATCAGCAAGGCCCAGGAGTAGAAGGACAAAGACCCTGAATAGGTAGATTTTTCTTTCTTAGTCCCTTGCTGCTATCAGCAGGAGAAAATTGCCAGAAGCCAGAGGCTTTTGGCCTTAGACTAGCAAAGAGTTAAAAAATAGAAGGATTGCCAAGGATAAATGAGATTTGGCTTTGATGGTCACTTACTCCATACCCCTTCACTACCTTCCTCAGAAAACTGGGTGCTGGGATAGGCCACTAGCACTAGAGTTTTTCCTTTGGAGCAACGGTTCCCAACCTTCCTAATGCTGTGACCCTTTAATACAGTTCCTCATGTTGTGGTGATCCCCCCCAACCATAAAATTATTTTCATTGCTACTTCATAACTGTAGTTTTGCTACTGTTATGAATCATAATGTAAATATCTGATATGCAGGACATCTGATATTCGACCCTGTAGAAAACCCTAAGGGGTCCTGTGAGCTTTTTGTAGCACTTGGAAGGAATGGATGCTCAGATGGTGATGA